>NC_055988.1:141887861-142257861 GCF_018446385.1 Zingiber officinale
TATAATTTTTATTATTATAATTTAAAATTTTTATACCTTCATATGTAAGAATGATACTTGATCCTCCATTTGATTTTGCTTGACTTGTGGAGGTGGCATCGTCTTCCTCTCCATTTGACCCAGAAGTGGAAGTCTCTTCTAGCTTCGGTGTCAATGCATGATGCTCCCCCTGAATCCTAGAGGTGGAGGTCTCTTCATCTTCATCCGCATGCATATGAAACAAAGAGTATACCTCTTTTCCTTTGTCTTGGCATTCTCTTGAGGATGGACCTTCTTCACTTTCTTCTTCTTCAGATGTTGAGCATCTCTTAACTTCCGACTCCTCTTGCTCTTGATCAAATGAGTCTCCCTCTTTGGATTCTTCTTGATTTGGCATAGTGGAGGAGATATCATGAATCTTTGCAAATTTTCTCTAAAGCTCCTTAACATCTTTATACTTTCCAATCTTGCCCAAAATATTGCTTGGCAATATATTGACCAATACCTTGATCACTTTGTCATTTGCCTCGCATCTTTGGATTTGCTCCTTGCTCCAATGGCTTCTCTTGATGATTTTGCCTTTGTTATCCCTTGGAGCCTCAAACCCCTCCATTAAAGTAAATCAATGCTCAATCTCTATCATGAAGAGGTTTTCGATCCTTGATTTTCAAGAATCGAAGCTTGATGCTATAAATGGTGGAGGTGCTCTTGTATCATATCCGAGTTCATCTCAGAAATCTATTTTCAAGTTGAGCTCTCTTGATGATAATCTTTGACTTGTTGAAAATTGGGGCTTCAACTTATTCTTCTTCCTCTAGCTCTTTGCCTTTTCTGGCGATGAGTCTGGTGAAGAGCGACCTCGCTCTGATACCACTTGTTGGGACACTTCGAAGCTAGAGGGGAGTGATTAGCTCTATTCGCTTGGTTGATGAGTTGTTGCAACGAAAAACACTCAAGCAAATGCTAACGTAAAGGATTTATTTGGTATCCACCTCAAATAAGGTAACTAATCCAAGAATCTGACCCTCTCTCACACATCCACTATCAAAAAACTCCTTCATAAAAACACTCCAAAGGTGGAGAAACCTCGTGCGAGAATCCAATACAACAAGAAGAAAAAAAAAAGAAGCTAATACAAATAAATCTTACAAGATTTACAACATTGAAACCCTAGCTTGCTCCTTTTTTTGTCCACCTCTTGATCAACTTGGAAATGCAATAGCACTTCCCTCTAAGTCTTCAAGAAATATGGTGGTGAGTTGGAGAGAATCGTTGAAGAGAGTGAGAGAGAAGAGTTTTCGAAACAGTGCTCGCGTCCACCTCTTTCTTCGGCTTTTCGGGCATCTTAATCGATTAAGAATCTCTTTAATCACGTCAGTAACTTGCATAATGGCTATTTCTTAAAGCTTAATTGATTACCCTAATTGATTATGCATACCTAATCGACTAGCCTGATTGATTAGGCATGCTTCTATTTGCTCGATCATGGCCCGTAACTAATTAAGCAACCTTGCTTAATTGCTTACCAAAGTTATTGTGCATTTGTGAATTCCTGGCTTAAGTGATCAAGCTGATCGCTTACCGGGCTTAAGCGATTAGAGTAATCACTTAAGTTTGTTGGGTTTTTCGGGCCGCGAAAACCGCTTTTTGCGTCGCGGAAACCTCGAAACCCCGCCACTGGATCCATGCGAAGAATAAACCTTTCGAAAAACTACGAGTACGAGTTTCTTAGACTTAGTTCTAAACTAGATTTACAAGGAGAAAACCTTTTACCCTTGATGCGTGCCCTTCACGAGTCCTGCTTGTCCAAGGAGATGCCGGATCTCAAGTTGTCAAAGTAGACAACTCTCTATGCGTATCCACACGAACGAATTAGGTGGAGAAGACCAAACAATAGGTGTGCTAGCACCTAGGTGGTTCGGCCAAAGAGAAAAGGGAGAGCAAGAAGAGAGAGCTCTAGGAGGAAGAAGATGAGTTCAATTCACTTGAATGAAAAAATCAATTTCATTCACTATGAAAAGTGGTCGGCCACAATGGGAAGTGTAACCCCCATTCTCATTTAATGTGGCCATTAAAGGAGAGTTGTAACCTCCATGAGGTGGCACACACATGTGCTAGCCTTGATGATGTGGCACATCATCATTGGCCACTTAATGCCAAGTCACAAATGATGTGGCATAAAGTCAAGTCAAACTTGACTCTTCCTCTTCCTCTCAAGTCAAGTCAAACTTGACTTAATCTCTCTCATGGTTGATCTAATCCAACCATTTAATTCAAGCCAATTTAATATAATGAATCTAATTCATTTAATTAAATTGATTCAATGAGTCATAATCTAAATTAGACTCATTGAACACATGAATCAACTTGAGTCCAACTCAATTAGCCCAATTAGGATTACTCTTATCCAATTTGATTCATCACATGAATCTAATCCTCTTGGTTCATCATATGAACCTAATCTCCATCTAATTGTCCTTAGTGTGTGACCCTATAGGTTCTTGTAACATTGGCAATGCCCCTAAACCCATTTAGGAGCATAAGTAATGAGAGGTATCTAGCAACACATCATTACTACCCAAGTTACAAGAATGTTGAGATCCAACATCACCTTGTGACTACTAATTGTGACTCCTCACAATATATGACAAGTGTCCTTCTATCCTAGACATCTAGATTGATCAATGTGAGGCATAGACCGTGTCATCCTCTGACCAATCTAAATCTTGAACTCCAAGTAGACTCACTAAATCAAATGAGTTCAATATCTCATATTGACTAATTTGGGCATGGCCATGCACTTCGTGGTCTCACTTTATCAAGAATATCGATGTCTCTCCCATCATATAGGAGGGATAGATCTCATCTACATCACTCACATCCCTCTGCATAATTCGTTACATACCCAGTTGTAACGACCCGCCTTCTACTGACTAGGCTGCGAGGCCGATCGTTACATTATGCTGTGCTAAATTACTATTACGGAAAATCTGGATTGATTAAAACTTTACTAAACTGATTACTGTAAAATCAGAACTTAATATTCTAGGTGTACCTAGAAGTTGTACACATGCTAGGGAAGGTAATCTATGCCTCTCGGATGTCCTGCTAGTTGTAATCAGGCATTTCAATCGATCCATGAATCGATTGGGCTGTCGGATCGATCCAGTGATCGATCCAACTTGACACTGGCACGGAGAAACACTCTGGATCAGTCGACTGACCAATCCACAAGCCATCTCCCTTCTGTATGCGGCTGGATCGGTCGGTAGACCGATCCAGTGGCTCACTGATCGGTCGGCTGACCGATCAGTGAGCTTTGTACTTCTCTGTTCGCATCTGGATCGGTCGGCTGACCGATCCATAAACTCTCTGTTCGCGACTGGATCGGTCAGCTGACCGATCCAGTGGCACAACTCAACTCTGATCGATCCGTAAATCGATCAGAGTTTCTGATTTCGTACTGAAACTCTGATTTCAGCACTAGTTCGTGCCAAAACCTCACACAACGATTATACAATGCATGGAAAACATTCTAATATCCACTGACTAGCATTCTAACATGATATAGTGCAAGGTTTATTAATTCATAGCATTTAAACCACTAGAACTGCATAAAAGTATCTTAAGAAAAGAAACTAAGTTCTTAATTTGCTAAACTTCCTAAGGATCTTCATTCCAGGTTCCTGCCACACACACCATCTCTGCATTGACCTCCAGCTTCCTCTGCTAGTTCATCTTCCCTTTACCTTTATCTGCAGTATAAGGGAAAATAGTATCTGTAAGCTTTAAGCTTAGTAAGAAACCATCTACCTCACTAAAACATGCAACGATGCAAACATGTTTTTAAAGAATGCTATTTAAAAACATGCACTGAATTTGCTAAAGCATGGCATACTGAAGTTACATGGCATAATTACTGAAACATGGTATAAATACTGAAACATGGCATGCATAACAAAATCTAAGCATGGAGTTATCTCATGGTATCAACTAGGAGAACTAAACTGAAACTGAAACTAAAACTGAGCTTAAACTATATTCACATAACTAGGTTACGAATTTGAAAGCTATTATCATAATAAGTGAAAATAGTAATCATGCTGTTGTTTGGGCCCGGCTACTATACTTGCTATGCGCGCATCCCTAACTAGACCCGGGGTTGCAAATTCCGAATCTAGTAGGGTTTACTAGGTTAGCTAAACCTAGGGACGACTGTGGGAGTCCAACCCAATGGACATCTGGTCCAGTACAGTGCCACTGAAAATAAAATACTGAATATAGCTACTAATTGCTTATTTTGCTGTTTCTAGGTTATCTGAACCTAGTGCTAGATTGTCTAAACCTAGAGGCGACTGTGGGAGTCCACCCATTGGACCGTAGTCCCATGTAAGCTGAAACTAGACTAATATACTGATTTAAATGCTACTAATGCATTTAACTGAGCTGTTAAAAATATCTGAGGTAGTATTTAGCTACACTAGTCATTTTGTCAGAACACTTGGTGTGCTCCAACTCTCCCCTCTAATAGGGAGACCACCTCTAGGCACCCGACAACGTCTAGAGCCTCCAACTGAAGGAGAACAACGTGTCTGGCCCATCTAGAGGTGCTCAACTAGATCCCTAATCTGCGAGGAGGGTTTAAACACACCCTGAGTGCCGAAAAAATCTGCATATAGCTAAACTAAAGGCATGCAATCAAACGAAAGCTACTTATACTGCAGATGAGGGGTTTCTTACCTCCTGTTCGTAATTTCTTATGATTCAAATCGCTAGGTCTCCGGAGGAGACGATCCTTCCGACGATCTTCTCGCGTCTATGCGTTCCTCTCGCGGAGGGGAGCGTCCTTGTGCACTTGGTGTTGCCGGGAGGTGCTCCTAGGGCCCTAGGCTTGGTGCGCTGAGAGAAAAAGAGGAGGGAGAAGGGGCGTCGGCGGTGAGGGTTGGAGTGGAGGAGAAATTGCCGAACCAAACAAAATAAACCAAACCCCACTTAAATTTTCTATTTATATTAAGTGGGTAATTTCACCCAATTCTAATATAAATTTAATTGCCTCACTTTTCTTTCAGCACGGCCATGTTGGGTTCACTTGGTTTACTAAAGCTATCTATAAGTCATAGGGTTCGCTAGGTCTCGGGTTCAATTCCCGTGTAGGTTATTTTCGTTTTTTATTTATTTTTGCTACTTCCGCTATCCTAAAAATTCCGGAAAAATATCTAAAAATTCCAAAATAATTATAGAATATTTCTAATATAGTTTTGAGAATTTTCGGGCGTTACAATCCCCCATACCTTATAAAAAGTTCATCCTCGAACTTAGAATAACTCTGGGTACTTCTGTCTCATGCTGGCCTCTGTCTCCTAAGTTGCCTCTTCTGCTGTGTGACTGTGCCAAATAACTTTGACTAATGGTACTTCCTTGTTCCGCAATTTCTTAACTGCTCTGTCTATTATCTGAATAGGCCGACTATCATAGCTGAGGTCTTCGCGGATCTGTACCGACTGGGGCTCAATCACCTGAGTGGCATCTGGGGTATGCTTCTTCAGCATAGAGACATGAAATACATTGTGGGCAGCTGACATTTCCTGGGGTAGCTCTAGCTCATATGCTACCTTGACCACTCTTCTGCTGATAAGGTATGGTCCCACATATCGGGGACTTAGTTTGCCCTTTTTCCCAAAACGCATTACTCCCTTCATGGGAGCCACTCTGAGGAATACTGAATCCCCAACTGAAAACTCTAGAGGTCTGCGTCGTGTATCAGCATAGCTTTTCTGGCAGCTCTAAGCTGTCTCTATCCTCTGGCGGATCTGCTGTATAGCTGCTGTGGTATCTGCCACTAGATCTGTCTGTAGTTCTAGTTCTTTCTATTCACCACTCTCATACCAGCAGATTGGAGATCTACACCTCCGCCCATAGAGAGCCTCATAAGGTGCCATGCCGATAGTGGCCTGATAGCTGTTGTTGTATACAAATTCTGCTAGACGCAGATATTTGCACCAACTTCCTTTGAAATCTAGGGCACATGCTCGGAGCATATCTTCGAGTACCTGATTTACCCGCTCCGTCTGTCCATCCGTCTGAGGATGGAAAGTTGTGCCAAACTAGAAGTGTGATGTGAATCTGCTGTCTCTGTCTGAAATAATGGTTCGTGGGACTCCATGTAATCTAACGATCTCCTTGAGATACAACTGAGCTAGCTGTTCCATGGAGTAGGATATCCTGATAGCTAAGAAGTGGGCTGATTTAGTCAATCTGTCGACTATTACCCAGATGGTATCAAAACCATTCGTGGTTCTGGGTAATCCCACTATAAAATCCATAGAAATGTCTTCCCACTTCCATTCTGGTATCTGTATGGGCTACAAAACTCCCCCTGGTCTCTGATGTTCTGTCTTAACCCTCTGATAGGTTAGGCAGGTGCTGACATATCGAGCGATGTCCCTCTTCATCCCAGGCCACCAAAAACGTTTCTTCATGTCCTGGTACATTTTGGTGGAACCAGGATGCATCGCATAGGGAGTCTTGTGAGCCTCGTCTAGAATTTTCCTCTGTAGTTCCTCCTGATCCGGAACACATAACCTGTCACCAAAATATAACACCCCGCTATCTGATATTCTGAACTCTCCACCTTCTGATTCTGCTAAGCCTTGCTTGATCCTCTGAATTTCAGGATCCTGCTCCTGAGCTGTCTGAATGTCACCGAGCAAGGTAGACTCTAATGTCATAGTAGAGAGCTGTCCGACTATGAGGTGGAGACCGAAATCTGAGATCTCCTTCTGTAGGGGCGGTGACATGGCTTCTAGAGATAATAGGGTAGCGCTGGACTTCCTGCTGAGGGCGTCTGCTACCCTATTTTCTTTTCCTGGGTAGTAGAGGATGTCTATGTCGTAGTCTTTGACCAGCTCTAGCCATCTGCGCAGGCGCATATTCAGATCCTTCTGAGTGAAGAAGTACTTCAGACTCTGATGATCTGTATACACTCTTCACTGACTCCATACAAGTAATGTCTCCAAATCTTGAGAGCGAACACCACTGCGGCAAGCTCAAGGTCATGAGTAGGATAGTTCTTCTCATAATCCTTAAGTTGTCTGGAGGCATAGGCGATCACCTTGCCATCTTGCATCAGCACTGCTCCTAGTCCCAACTTCGAGGCATTACTATATATGTCAAAGCTATCTGCGTTCTCTGGTAGAGTCAGAATATGTGCACTGGTCAATCTCCTTTTCAGCTCACTGAAACTGTTCTCACAGTCCTCTGTCCACTGAAATTTTCTGTTCTTTCTGGTAAGAGCTGTCAGTGGGGAGGCTATCCTGGAGAAGTCCTCTACGAATTTCCTGTAGTAACCTGCTAATCCCAGAAAGCTTCTGATCTCACTGGCGTTCTTGGGTCTTTTCCAGTTGCTCACAACTTCTATCTTACTAGGGTCTACCATGATACCATCCTTTGAGATGATGTGACCCAGGAAGGACACCTGATCTAGCCAAAATTCATATTTGGTGAACTTGGCGTACAGCTGATTCTGCTGAAGGGTCTGCAATACTGTTCTCAGATGCTCTGCATGTTCTTCCTGAGTTCTGGAATAGATAAGAATGTCATCGATGAACACGATAACGAACTTATCTAAATATTCCCTGAATACCCTGTTCATGAGGTCCATGAAAGTAGCTGGAGCATTTGTCACGCCAAAGGGCATGACTACGAACTCGTAATGTCCGTATCTGGTTCTGAATGCTGTCTTGGGTATATCCCCTTCTTTAACTTTCACCTGATGATACCCTGATCTAAGGTCTATCTTAGAGAACACTGCTGCTCCCTTTAGCTAATCAAACAGGTCATCTATTCTGGGAAGAGGATACCTGTTCTTGATCGTAACTTGGTTCAGTGCCCGGTAATCTATACACAGGCGCATGCTCCCGTCCTTCTTCTTCACGAACAATACAGGCGCTCCCCATGGTGAGTGACTAGGGCGTATGAAGCCTTTGTCAAGCAGCTCCTGTAATTTCTCATGAAGTTCTTTTAGTTCTGCTGGGGCCATGCGATAAGGCGCTTTGGAAATAGGATTTATACCGGGAATGAGCTCTATCTCAAATTCTATCTCCCTGTCTGGTGCTAAGCCTGGTAACTCTTCAGGGAAGACTGCTGGGTAGTCACATACGACTCGGACCTCTGCTAGCTGTCGGTCCTTGTCCTGACTAGTACTGACTACGTGTGCTAAAAATCTCGTACATCCTGAATCCATTAACTTCTGTGCCTTCATAGCTGAGAGAAATTTCTTGGCTTTTCTCTTGGGTTCTCCGATAAACTCGAACTGTGCTTCTGCTTCAGGTTGGAATACGACTTTCTGCTTACGGCACTCGATGGAGGCACCGTATCTGATCAAGAAGTCCATTCCGAAGATGACATCGTAGTCCGTCATATTTAGCACTATCAGATCACAAAAGAGTTCTCTGTCTGCTATAATGACTGGCACGGCTCTGAGCCAGTGCGTAGACGCCATGATTTCTCCTGAGGGTAACGTCGTAAGGAACTAGCTACTGAGTACCTCTGGAGGTACTGCTAACTTCTCAGCAAATGCCCTGGATATGTATGAATGGGTTGCCCCAGTATCAAATAAGACAGTTGTATTTTGCTGTAAAATACTAATCTGACCTGTAACAACTGTCGAGGCATTTGCTGCGTCCTCTCTGGTGAGTGAGTATATCCTCGCATTGGTCATAGCTGGAGGGGCTTCTAACCTGCCCTGGCTGATATGTTGACCATCTAAAGCGGCCTGCATATGATGTAACTGAGCTTGGCTGGCCTCCATACTGAATCGGCTGTGGCTGAGGAAGACTGGTCTTGTGTGGACACTGCTTGGCCATATGCCCTTCCTGTCCGCATTCAAAGCATCCTCGTGTGCCCTTACGACAAACTCCAGGGTGGAATTTCCCACAAGTGGCACACTTTGGATAACTGGGTTGCTTGCTAGCTGGTCCTCCTTTTGGGTAACTCCCTGGTTTGCGCTTGTTGCTGGAGTTCCCTTTCCAGTTAGAGCCATGGGAACTGTAGCCCTGCTGTTTCTGAGTGCCTGAGCCTCCTTGACCTTTAGCTTCTGAGAGGACTTGCTTCTGCTACTTGATGCTATTCTGGTAATGCTCAGTGATTAGAGCACTGCTCACTAATTCTTCTGTGGTTTGTGGCCTATGAACGCCACCAGCCACGTTCATTGCTATTTCCGGCCTCAACATCTTGAGCATCAACCGGATTCGTTCCCTTTCTGTGCTGACTAATTCAGGGCATAGACGAGCCAACCTGTTGAATTTCTTCACGACTTCCTCAACTGATAGGTTGCCCTGACGAAACTCAGTGAACTCGTCGTAGTGGCGGTTGGTGACCCGCATGTGAAAGAACTCCTCAAAGAATTCCTTCTCGAAGTCAGCCCATGTCATCTGGTTCACTAGGCACTTCGCTCTGATTCTCTCCCACCACATGCGTGCATCTCCTGTCAGACAGAAGGAGGCGCACTTCACCTTCTCATGTTCTGGCCAGTCCAGAAGCTCCATCGTACTTTCCAGTGTTTTGAACCATGCCTGAGCATCCCATGGTTCACTGCTGCCTGAGAAATTCTCTGGCTTGACTCTCTGCCACTAGATCAGATAGGCTTCTCTCTGCGCTCCTACTGCTGGGGCTACTGGTGTCGTAGGCTGGACTGGTGGAACCTCTAAGACCACTGGTGTCGCTATGTTAGGCTCCGGGGTGACAGTGGGAGTGTTCTGCTGACTAGCCTTTAAGGTGGCTATTTCCTGTTGCTGTTCAGCTAGCTACTGCTGTAACTGAGCCACTAGTGCTATAAGGTCTGGGGGAGGCACTGAACTGCCTGCCTCATACTGGGGCTCAGTAGTTGGTGCCCTTCTAGCTGGGCGTCCTCGTGTCATTCTAGAGACATAGAGGACATACATGACTAACACAAGCATAATAGAGTAACTATTGTTATCATGTTAACTACTATCATAAACAAGCATGCTTTAGTTATATCTGAACATAAAAAAAAGAAACATAACAAAAGTGAGAGATGTTCTTACTTGGAAGCTGCAGGTTCAATGCTGCTGTGTGTGTAGAAAGTATGGAACTTGCTCTAATACCACTCTGTAACGACCCGCCTTCTACTGACTAAGCTGCGAGGCCGATCGTTACATTATGCTGTGCTAAATTACTATTGCGGAAAATATGAATTGATTAAAACTTTACTAAACTGATTACTGTAAAATCAGAACTTAATATTCTAGGTGTACCTAGAAGTTGTACACATGCTAGGGAAGGTAATCTATGCCTCTCGGATGTCCTGCTAGCTGTAATCAGGCATTTCAATCGATCCATGAATCGATTGGGCTGTCGGATCGATCCAGTGATCGATCCAACTTGACACTGGCACGGAGAAACGCTCGGTCGGCTGACCGATCCACAAGCCATCTCCCTTCAGATGAGGTCGATCGGTCTACCGACCGATCCGAGTACACCGATTGGTCGGTAGATCGATGGCTTCACCGATCGGTCGACCGATCGCTGAGCTTTGTTAGCATCGGATCGGTCGGCCGACCGATCCATAAACTCTGTTGCGGATCGATCGGTGGCCACCAACCACCTACACACCTCTGATCGATCCGTAGATCGATCGGAGTTTCTGATTTCGTACTGAAACTCTGATTTCAGCACTAGTTCGTGCCAAAACCTCACACAACGATTATACAATGCATGAAAAACATTCTAATATCCACTGACTAGCATTCTAACATGACATAGTGCAAGGTTTATTAATTCATAGCATTTAAACCACTAAAACTGCATAAAAGTATCTTAAGAAAAGAAACTAAGTTCTTAATTTGCTAAACTTCCTAAGGATCTTCATTCCAGGTTCCTGCCACACACACCATCTCTGCATTGACCTCCAGCTTCCTCTGCTAGTCCATCTTCCCTTTACCTTTATCTGCAGTATAAGGGAAAATAGTATATGTAAGCTTTAAGCTTAGTAAGAAACCATCTACCTCACTAAAACATGCAACGATGCAAACATGTTTTTAAAGAATGCTATTTAAAAACATGCACTGAATTTGCTAAAGCATGGCATACTGAAGTTACATGGCATAATTACTGAAACATGGTATAAATACTGAAACATGGCATGCATAACAAAATCTAAGCATGGAGCTATCTCATGGTATCAACTAGGAGAACTAAACTGAAACTGAAACTAAAACTGAGCTAAAACTGAGCTTAAACTATATTCACATAACTAGGTTACGAATTTGAAAGCTATTATCATAATAAGTGAAAATAGTAATCATGCTGCTGTTTGGGCCCGGCTACTATACTTGCTGTGCGCGCATCCCTAACTAGACCCGGGGTTGCAAATTCTGAATCTAGTAGGGTTTACTAGGTTAGCTAAACCTAGGGACGACTGTGGGAGTCCAACCCAATGGACATCTGGTCCAGTACAGTGCCACTGAAAATAAAATACTGAATATAGCTACTAATTACTTATTTTGCTGTTTCTAGGTTATCTGAACCTAGAGCTAGGTTATCTAAACCTAGAGGCGACTGTGGGAGTCCACCCATTGGACCGTAGTCCCATGTAAGCTGAAACTAGACTAATATATTGATTTAAATGCTACTAATGCATTTAACTGAGCTGTTAAAAATATCTGAGGTAGTATTTAGCTACACTAGTCATTTTGTTGGAACACTTGGTGTGCTCCAACTCTCCCCTCTAATAGGGAGACCACCTCTAGGCACCCGACAACGTCTAGAGCCTCCAACTGAAGGAGAACAACGTGTCTGGCCCATCTAGAGGTGCTCAACTATATCCCTAATCTGCGAAGAGGGTTTAAACACACCCTGAGTGCCGAAAAAATCTGCATATAGCTAAACTAAAGGCATGCAATCAAACGAAAGCTACTTATACTGCAGATGAGGGGTTTCTTACCTCCTGTTCTTAATTTCTTACGATTCAAATCGCTAGGTCTCCGGAGGAGACGATCCTTCCGACGATCTTCTCGCGTCTATGCGTTCCTCTCGCGGAGGGGAGCGTCCTCGTGCACTTGGTGTTGCCGGGAGGTGCTCCTAGGGCCCTAGGCTTGGTGCGCTGAGAGAAAAAGAGGAGGGAGAAGGGGCGTCGGTGGTGAGGGTTGGAGTGGAGGAGAAATTGCCGAACCAAACAAAATAAACCAAACCCCACTTAAATTTTCTATTTATATTAAGTGGGTAATTTCACCCAATTCTAATATAAATTTAATTGCCTCCCTTTTCTTTCAGCACGGCCCTGTTGGGTTCACTTGGTTTACTAAAGCTATCTATAAGTCATAGGGTTCGCTAGGTCTCGGGTTCAATTCCCGCGTAGGCTATTTTCGTTTTCTATTTATTTTTGCTACTTCCGCTATCCTAAAAATTTCGGAAAAATATCTAAAAATTCCAGAATAATTATAGAATATTTCTAATATAGTTTTGAGAATTTTCGGGCGTTACACCAGTAATCTCCTTTATAGTCCACCCAGTTACGGGTGACGTTTGACGAAACCAAAGTACATAACTCCTTATATAGGGAACCATGGTGACTTCAGGTCTAAGGACTAGTAGTCATACTAATAGCCACATGAGAAAGTATATGACACTCATATAACGATCCATAATACTTTCTCATGGCGGGTCATTCAGTATACATTCTCCAATGCATACCCATGTGTCAACTTGATATCTCCATATCCATGACTTGTGAGATCAAGTCATCAAGTTGACCTACATGCTAGTCTAGTCGCATTAACATTGCCCCTGAATGTTAATACTCGACTAGGAATGATTAAGAGTAGTGTTCCCTATATCATCTCACTATCGATTCAACCAATCGATTGATATAGGTAAGAACCTTCTACTCAAGGACGCTATTATACTTAGTTTATTTGGCACTAATACAAGTAAGCATAATAACCAAAAACCAAATGCCTTTATATATAAGAAATATGATACAATGAGTCTATACAACAATCATCAAATGATTGGCTCTAGGGCTCTAACTAACAAAGTTACGGTAATTGATTAGCCTAAGTGATTACCAAACCCTAACTTCGAAACCTAAGTCTAGGATTTCTCTACCCAACATCCAGTCAATTGTGACCTGTTGGGACTCTATATTGCCTAGCATCTTGTCAACTTTGACCTGCTAGGATATCTTCACCAAGTGTCTGGTCAACCCTTTGACCCACTTGGACTTTTCTTCTTGTATCAAGTGTCTGTTCACTCCTTTGACCCACTTGGACTTTTCTCCTTATGTCAAGTGTCTAGTCAGCATTAACCCACTTGGACTTCCAATCACCAGGTATCCGATCAATCATTGACCCACCTGGACTTTCAACTATCTGGCTTCACTTACCAAGACTTCCTCACTGCCTAGCTTCACTCACTAAGGCTTTTCACCTAGCTTCACTTACCAGGACTTTCATTTGCCTAACTTTACTCATTGGGGTTTTTCACCTAACTTCACTCATCAGGATTTTCCAACTGTCATGCTTCACTCAGTAGGATTTTTCATTTGTCCGACTTCACTCACCGAGACTTCTCGCCTGGCTTCACTTACAGGATTTTGAATTTGTCTGGCTTCACTCATCGGGACTTCCCAAATGTTTGGTTTCATTCACCAGGACTTTTTAGTCAAGTATCCAATCTATCTTGACTTACTTGACTCTTCTTCTTCTATCAACCATCCTATTGGTCTTGCCCTTGGCTAAGCTCCAGCTAGGACTTCCCAATCAAGTATCCAGTCAACCTTGAGCTACTTGACTCTTCTCATATCAAACTGGTCAACCTTGACTAATCTCTCCAAATGGATGATTGCACTTACAATTTCCATATATTGTCAAGCATTAAAACTCAAACATCATGATTCAAGCTTGAGTCAACTCAAGCTTAGTCAAACTGATCAATCTTGACCTAGAGAAATTGTACCAATAGGTTAATATTATCTGGACTTGCATGCAAGTGGATTTAGAAGTGAAGAAATATCTTGAATAACAGACCATCAAATACAAATCAATTTCTTGATGAGATAGAGAGGCTTTGGAAAACAATTGCTTGCAATAACAGAAACATTGTTCTAGTTCTTGACTTTTTGATCGCTTAAGGAATTGAAGATTGTGATTCTAATACATCAACAAAGATAACAAGAGCATTTGTTATATATTTTTCAGTTTCTAAACATGTTAGTTTATATCTAGCACGTATTTGTTCACAATAAAGAATTACCGAGTTGATCCAAAGGATCTTTCACTTGATACTATTTTAAATCTGAGGACGAGTTCTTTTCAACTCGAGGTGACTGATGCTGAAGGATCCAAAGATTTTTTTTTTTTATTTTTCATTAAAATATTTTTTCTGTAAGGGTTATTTTCATCTTTTGCATCTTAGAATTTTAGATTTATTTAAATAACTATTTAGTTAATGTTAGAATTATTTTTAAGATAAATAATATTTTTTTGGCTATGCTATTTATTTTCTTTTTCCTTATTTTAGGATTCTTCTGAATCAATATATTTTACAAGATTATTTTTGACGTTGATATTCAAATCACATAATCAATACCTCTAGAATAATCACTATTTTGTTGAACGTCATACTCATTTTATTGTGTCGTCTAAATTATCGCATGAATACTTATGGCATGCTAGTAAAATTAAAACTATTGCTAAGCGTTGAGTTCAACTCAAGAACAAGTGTGAGACTTGTGCAATGACTAAAATGGTCAAATTGTCTTTTTCTTTGGTAGAAAGAAGTACCGCACCTCTCGAGCTAATATATAGTGATATGTATGATCTAAAGTTCATCAAGCAAATGAGAGGTGAAAAAATCTAAGACTGTATGAGGTATTATTACATATATTTACTGAGAACCAAAGATAAAGCCCTTGCAGTTTTTAAACAATAAACACTACATCAATGACGTTGAAAATTAGTTTAGCAAAACTATCAAGATCATCCATAATGATGGAGAAACTGTATACACAACACATCATTTGATGAATTTTGCTTCGAGATGACATCATTCTCAAAATGACTATGCTCACTCCAATCAAATGGTGTTATAGAGCAACAGAGCCCCACATTAAAAGGGATAATGAATATTATGTTGATAAGTTTGATATTTTTCTTAAAGCTTGTGGGAAAAATAATCATCTCGGTGAATCATATAATGATCACGGTAGCCCATCAAAATAAACTACGAGTTGGGGAAGGTCATAAACCTTCCTACAAATACCTAAAAGTGTAGGCTCGATTGGGTAAGGTAGAAGTATCTAAACCCAAATAAATTATGATTGGACCTAAAATAGCCTATTGTCTTCGTATATGCAAGCTAAGTAATTAACAATGATGCATATAGCATTTTTCTGATACATAAATAAATAAATAAATAGGCATGATGAAGAACTTGTTAGTGCACTGAGGCTCTTGTTGGTGTAATTATCCCTACATTAAAATTGATCAGTTTGATTTAAGTTTGAGTTTTGATATTTGATAATATATGGAGATTGTCGATATAATTATCTATTTAGAAGATTGTTAGTGTAATTCTCCACTAGTCAAAGGTTGACTAGTTTGATATGAGAGGTAGTTAAGTAAGTCAAAGTTGATCGAATACTTGATTGGGAAAGTCCTAACTGTATGTTAGGCAAGGGCAAAACTAACGGGATGATTGACAGAAGAAGAAAAACCAAGTGGGTTAATATTGACTGGACACTTGGTGTGAGAAGTCCCGATGAGTGAAGTCAGATAGTGAGGGAAGTCCCGATGAGTGAAGTCAGGCAGATGGAAAGTCCTGATAAGTGAAGCCAGACACATGAAAAGTCTTGTTGAGTAAAGTCAAGCAGATGGAAAGTCCTGATGAGTGAAGACAAACAGTTGGAAAGCCCTAATGATCAGTAAAGCTAGGCAGTTGGAAAGTCCTGGTGAGTGAAGTCGGATAGCTGGAAAGTTCCAGTGAGTGAAGCTAGACAGTGAGAGAATCCTAGTGAGTGAAGCTATGTAGTTAAAAGTCTTAATAAATGAAGTCAGACATTATAAAATCCAAGTGGGTTAAAGGAGGACCAGACACTTGGAGCTTCGAAGTCCAAGTGGATCATGAAAAATCGAATACTTAGCATGAGGAGAAAAGTCCAAGTGTGTCAAAGGATTGACCGAACGCTTGGTGGAGAAGTCCCGACAGGTCACAGTTGACCTAATATTGGGCAAGGGAACCCTAGACTTGGATTAAGCAAGTTAAAGTTGGGTAATCGATTGGCCCTAAGCTAATCGATTAGGTAATCAATCAAAAGGTTCTTGTGAGAACATAAAAAGAGCCCGAATCGATTGGTCAATTGATTGAACCGAGCCTAATCAATTGGACTAATCGATTAGGGCTATGATATTTGCGAAGAAGAATTCGTGAAAAAATAGGTTGAATTGATTGGCCCAATCAATTCAGCCACTTCTAGTCAATTGGGTCAATCGATTAGACAGTGCTTTATCGCGAGAAAAGGGAATCAATTGAGGCAATCAATTAATAAGGTTTATTCGATTGGGCTAATCGATTAAGGCTTTTTTTACAAGTGAACAGAGAGTTACAAAATTGATTGAGTAATCGATTAAGGCTCTCTGAATCGAATGGGATAGCTCATCAATCGATTAGAGTTAAAAAAAAAAGTCATTTTGCATGTGTTGGATGGTCGGATAATGTGGCAGTCAATTAGGAGTGAGCCTAATGGATTTGGAGGTGTCGGAAACCCCTAGAAAAGTGTCTTCATAGACTTTTTTGAAGAAGAGCTTGACATAACACTCAAGGCCAATTCTTGAGAGTTCTTGGAGTTTAGTGTTATTGCATTTCCATCTACCAAGAGGCAAATTTGAGCGACAAGAAGAGAGCAAGCTAAGATTTCATTGTTGTAATCTCATGTAAGATTTTATTGTATTTGTTCTTGCTCTTCTTGGTGTATTTTGTGTTATGAGCTTGTATTAAGCTTCTCTGGCTCCAAAATATTTCTAAGAATGAGTGTTTTCATATTATAGATGTGTGCACTATGTGGATCCTTAGATTAGTCACCTCAAGGAGACGAATATCAAGTAAATCCTCGTATTAGCATTGGAGAGTTCTTCGCTTCAAGTTTTCCACTGCAACTTATCTTTATCGAAGCGAGAGAAAAATTCACCCCCCCCCCCTCTAGCTTTCCTTGGTACCAACAAGTGGTATTAGAGTAAGGCCACTCTTCATTGGGCTCATCACCAGAAAGGGCAATGATCTAGAGGAAGAAGAAGAAGTTGAAGCCCTAAAGTCAACAAGTTAAAATTTTCATATAGAGAGCTCAACTTCAAGATGGATTTTTGAGATTGACTCGGATTTGATACTCGAGCACCTCCACCATTCATATCAACAAGCTTCGATCTTTGGAAATCAAGGATTGAGAATTTCTTGATGATAGAGATAGAGCAATGGTTTGCTCTAATGCAGGGGTTTCAAGCTCCAATGGATGACAAAGGAAAAAATCCTTAAGAGGAGCAATTAGAGCAAGGAACAAATCAAGAGATATGAGACCAATGACAAAGTAACCAAATTATTGGTTACCTTATTGTCTAGCAGCATTTTAAGTAAGCTCAGAGAATATCAAGATGTCAAGGAACTATGGAGCAAATTGGTGAAGCTCCATGAAGATCCATCCTCAATGGAGTGCAACGACAAAAACAAAGAGTGATACTCTTTGTTTCATATATATGAGAATTCAAAGGTTGAGAGATGCTTAACATCTTAGGAGGAAATTGACGAGGCATCCACCTCAAGGAGTGAGGGGGAGCGTCAATCTTAACACTGGAGCAAGAAAAAGCATCTACATCCGAGTCAAATGAAGAATAGTCTTGTGTCATCCCTACAAGCAAAGAAGGTATAACAATTGTAATTTGTAAAAATAAAAATTATGTCATATGCTTTGAATGTAGGGAAAATGGACACTACAAGAGCAAGTGTTTAAAGTTGACCAAGAAGAAGGGTCAAGTGATACCTAAGGGCAAGGAGAAGCCAAAGGAGGTCGACCCCATGGTACGCAAGAGCAAGGAGCACATTGTGTGCTTTTCATGGAATCAAAAATGATATTACCAAAACTAATGTCCAAGGGGAAGAGATCTGACTAAGAAGAAAGAAGAAAGCTCAAGTCAAGGGGGAGCTTCCAAGAATAACACTAAAATACCATTAGTTAATGATATTTCTTTGTGTCATGATAAAGAGCATACTAGATCTAAATTTTATCATTTTAATGCTAGTTACCATGAAAATAGGAAACATGATAATCTTAGGAAAAATTTTAAATTATTTCATGCTAGAACTACCTTACCTAAGAATAGGAAGGTGGAAAATGATTTAGGCAAGAAACCAAAATAATTTAGAAATGTGCCTAAAAATAAAAATGCCCACAAAAATAAAAGAAATTCTAAATTTGAGGATTTAAGGACAGAAAAATCAAGTTTTAAAGTCAAAACTTAATAACTTAGAAAAATCCCTTAAAAGAATAGAAAATTTATTTAAGGGGTCAAAAGAGCAAAACTTAGGTTTAGGAAAGTCAGAGTCATCCAAGGGCAAGAAGGGTTTGTGATACAAACCTAAGTCTAAGGAAAATGTGGTCTCATGTCATAGAGTTCCATATAGCTGTGAAACTAACCCTAAGTCTAGGAGTCAAGTCAAGATAATAAGGGAAGTTATCCCTAGAAGTAATCTTGAAAAGTCTAGTGTGACTAAGGTTTCTAAGAAGCATAAGAAAGTTATTAAGAAAGTCACAAAGAAATTTATCTCTAGAGTTGACCGTAAGGAGTCTAGTGTGAATAAGGTTTCTAAACAGCCTAGGAAGGTCATCAAGATGGTATTAAGAGAAGTTATCCCAAATGAATACCTAGAACACCCAAGGAGCACTAATAGGTTTTGGATTCCTAAGAGTATGCTCTCTACACCCTAGATGGATTTAAGGATGTCAACACTAATTGAAAGGGTAGTTAACCTAACCATGAAAAAGTTGACATCTTAGGGCATTTTCAAGGTGTTTTGACACTTTAAAAATAAAATTTTGATTTTTACTCTTGAAGAGTAAATGTATCGATTAAAATATTTGAGGAATTGAGCTTAATTAAATTGACACAACTAGGATAGAAGGCAAAATGTACTAAGTTGGGATTTTAGCACATTTAACAAAAAAGGAAGCTTTTAGGTTAAATTAGACTTAACTTAGCAAAAATGGATTAAGGATAAAACTTAGATAAAAATTTAGGTATTCTTATTTATGCTAAATTGTCATGCTTTACTTGCCCTATCACATGTCATGCTATTATGACATCATATTTGATATTCATATTTCATTATGAAAAATACCATGATATTTTTGATACATCTCATACATGCATCATTTCATTTATGATGTATTTAGAGTGCATTTATGGAAAGTATGCATGTGATATATGTCATGATCATTTTCATGTATTATTTTAATTCCTTGTGATTAAGAACAATATCATTAATTATCAAATGATATCCTAGGTGGATGATCAAAATCTAAATTCCTAGTTAGAAATGCATAATCTCTTAGATTAGGGAAAATCAATATCTACATCTCATAAGGATAATAAGTTGGCTTGTATGTGTTTTGATGTATATAGATACAAGTGAGATGTTAGGACTATGAATACAACTTAAGATGTTGATTTAATGCATCCATTTGAGTTTTAATTTCATCAACCATTGGGAAAGTAAGTATACAAATCATGTGCATTTAGTCCAAAGATCATGGTTAGAAATTGATTTTGAAAATAATTTCAAAAATACTTTGGAAAACTTTGGTGAAAGCTATTTGTTGATAACAATCATCATTGAATAATTAGACACAGATTAGAAAAAAATATTAAAGATTTCAATGGTTTTTAATTTTATGTCAATATTTGAAAATATATTATATTTTCTTATAAAACTATTTTTTTTTTTCATGATAGTATATGACATAAGTAATGTCTACCTAAAATTTCATATTTTTGAAATTTTATATAATTATTTATGTATTTCTGGAATGCAGTCTGAAATTGAAATCAAAAATTCAGTTATGGTAATCGATTATCACACCCCAATCGATTAAGCAATCAATTGAAGTGAATTTTTGTGAGCATAGAGGCTCACAAAATCGATCAAGTAATAGATTAAGAGGTACTAATCGATTAGCACTGAGATAATCAATTGAAATCCAACTTCAATCGATTCAGAGGGGTTGTAATAGATTGGTAGCTAAAACCAATTAATTATGAATACTAATTTTGGTTGAAATGATCTGATTTTAATTCATTAAGTCATGTTTAGTTAAGTTAACCATCCATAACCCTCTAAAAGTGCTTTAATAAGTATTTATGGGTAATTTTCTAGATGAAAATAAGAAAGGGATAGTTAAAAGTAACTAATTTGGAGTTTAGTTTAAGATTTAGTTTCAAGATTGAAATTTAATCTCATAACTTCAAATTTTAGATTTTCTAAAGGATTAGAAACTCAAAATCATTATTGGTGCAATGATAGAAGTTTGAAGCACATTTTAAGGGCGAGGATCTCCTTAAACACATGAATTGAAAATTGAGAGTGAATACTCAAAGATGAGCATTGAATGATGGATGTATGCTCAAGGATGAGCATTTAGAGCAAATGAAGGGAATGAAACCTTCATTGTGATGTTGTGGGATAAATTTTGGGGGAAGATTTTTGATGTATACCAAAGGAGGATAATGTAGAGTTTGAATTAGGAAATTCTCCATATTCAAAGGGGGAAAATGTAAAACCGTCATTCATGCTTTAGCATGAAGGAGAAGTTGGGGCTATTGGATGAGCTTAACTTAAATGTATTGTCAAATATCAAAGAAGGAGAGATTATTGGTGTAATTATCCCTAGGTTAAAGTTGACCAGTTTGACTCAAGCATAAGTTTTGATGTTTGACAATATATGGAGATTGCAGGTATAATTTGTTAGTGCGGCGAAGGCCAACAAGAGGAGGTGAATTGCTTGCTAAATGAAATTAACCCCTTCTCATTCTTCAACTTAGATTAGTAAACACAATTAATTTAAATATAAAAAAGAACAACTAAAACAAAGAAGTAAGAAGGTCAAACATTTACTTGATTACAACCTAGGTGGTTGTTAATCCAAGGCTTTGAAGTGCTCCACTAGAATTTTTCTTCGTTGTAGGCGAAGAAGCCTCTTACAAAAGTTGACGGCTCAAAATAATGACTAGGAAAGAGTATAAGACTTGTTGTTCAAGTTACTGAATATTTTCTAGCTCAAAGGACCTTTTATAGCTCTTGAAAAATCTTATCCGAGGGTGGAAGGTGTCTTTAAGAGGGTTCAAGGCGCCTTCAATCAGTTAAGTTTTATTATCAAAGATAAAACTTTATCTTCACCTAACGGTCAGTTAAAGGAGCCTTCACTAGGTTGGGAAGGTGTCTTCGACATTGTTCATGGAAGGTGCCTTCCATGAGGCAGATCAGCTCCTTAGTTGATCTCTTCGCATGGGTTATGCTCCAGCTAATTGGAGTTGAGCACACTTGAACCTAATCCCGACGTTCTCCTCGAATAGCCTTCCTCCCTGGCTTCTCATCCCTTGGACTGGCTCATGCATCTTTCTCGTCTACCGGTGTACTCTTCCGCGACACCTCATCCTTTGAATGCACCGAGCCCGTCGACTCTCTTCCCGTGTTATCCTTGTTGCTAGCTGTGTCTTCTGCTTGGCTTCTTGTGTTCCTAAGCTCTTGCACACTTAGACATAAAGATAAAATACACAGAATGTAACTTAACATGGTTGATCACATCAAAACTAAATCGAGATACTTACACAATTGTCCATTTGGGAGATTGTTGATGCAATTCTCCACTAGTCAAAGGTTAACCAGTTTGATATGAGAGAATAGTCAAGTAGGTCAAGGTTGACTGAATACTTAACTAGGAAGTCCTAACTACAGGTCAGGTAAGGGCAAGACGAACGGGATGGTTGGCAGAAGAAGAAAAATCAAGTGGATTAATGTTGACTGGACACTTGGTGTGAAAAGTCCCGGTGAGTGAAGTCGGGTAGTGAGAAAAGCCCTGGTAAGTAAAGCCAAGCTGATGGAAATTCTTGGTAAGTGAAGTTAGGCAAATGAAAAGTCCTGGCGGGTGAAGTCAGGCAATTGGAAAGTCCGGGTGAGTGAAGCTAGAGAGTTAGAAAATCTTGGTGAGTGAATGCAAGCAGCTGGAAAGTTTTAGTGAGTGAAACTAGGCAGTGAGAAAATCCTAGTGAGTGAAGTTAGGTGGTGAAAAGTCCTGATGAGTGAAGGTAGACATTGAAAAATCTAGGTGGGTCAAAGGAGGACCAGACACCTAGTACTTGGAAGTCCAAGTGGATCATGGAGGACCGGACACTTAACATGAGGAAAGAAGTCCAAGTGGGTCATGGAGGACTGGACACTTGGCATAAGGAGAAAAGTCCAAGTGGGTCAAAGGATTAATCAGACACTTTGTGGAGAAGTCCCAACAAGTCACAGTTAACCTAATGTTAGGCAGGGGAACCCTAGGCTTGGATTAAGCAAGTTAGGATTGGGCTATTGATTCAGGCAATCGATTGACCCTAAGCTAATCGATTAGGTAATCAATTAGGAAGTTCTTGTGAGAATATAAAAAGGGTCCAAATCGATTGGTCAATCAATTTGGCCAATACCAATCGATTGGACCAATTGATTATCGATTAGGCAGTGCTTTGTTGTGAGAAGAGGAAATCAATCGAGACAATATATTAATAAGGCTTAATTGATTAGGCTAATCAATTAAGGTTTTTTGTGAGTGAATAGAGAGTTGCAAAATTGATTGGGTAATCGATTAAGACTCTCTGAATCGATTGGGATAGCTCACCAATCAATTAGAATTTGAAAAAAGAGTCGTTCTGTAGGTATTAAAGGGTCGGGTGACCTGACAGTCGATTAGGAGTGAGCCTAATCGATTGGGAGGCGTCAGAGAACCCTAGAAAAGGGTTTTCATGGACCTTTTCAAAGAAAACCTGACACAACACTCAACACAGTTCTTGAAAGTTCTTAGAGCTTAGTGTTGCTGCATTTCCATCTACTAAGAGGTAGTGATTCGAGCAACAAGAAGAAAACAAGCTAAAATTTCATTGTTGTAATCTTGTGTAAGATTTCATTATATTTGTTCTTGCTATTCTTGGTGTATTTTATATTGTGAGTTTGTACGAGGCTTTTCTACCTCCAGATTGTTTCCAAGAATGAGTGTTTTCATAATATAGATGTGTGTACTGTGTGAATCCTTAGATTAGTCATCTCAAGGAGGCGAATACCAAGTAAATCCTCATGTTAACATTGGAGAATTTTTTGATTCAAGTTATCTGCTACAACTTATCTTCGTCAAAGCGAGAGAAGCAATTCACATCCCCTCCCCTCTAACTCTCCTTGGTCCCAACAACTCTAAGTGGTCATGTTTGACCATGATATTTTGGTCAAAAAATTGAAGTTAGATTTAGTTATGTATTTGGTATGTGTGCTATGCAGGGACTTGACATGTCCAAAACAAAGCTCGCCTATGAGTCAGAAAAGAGGTTTCATCATGTTGGTTGACAATTTACTTTTCTCTAACAAAATTGATCATAGGTTTACATGAGTAATGATAAAATCTATAAATACACATAATTTTATTTTGGATAATGCTAAATTATATCTGAATATATATTTCTACCTTAGGGATTGTGGCAAAAGAAAACAACCATACACATAAATAATCCATTGTTCTAAAGATAGTTTTTTATCCCATCATTGGTTAGTTAATGCATTTTTTTTAATAATACCTAATTCATAGAAACATTTAATTAGCTTGTTAAATAAATAATTAACAATTTTAAAGGGTATTTAAAGCACCTAATATTTTTTCTTCAATATTATGAACAAGAGCCTTGATGCTAGACCTATCCAAGAACCGAGTCCTAATCGTACCCGACCCATATCAAGTCAACGGGATGGTTACTTTTTGACCTAGGTTATGAGCTTGAATCATAATCTACTCGACCCCTTCCCTAGCTGGTTAAGGTTAAGGGTTTCATTAACCCATCGAACTGGCAATTAATCGCCGATTCAAACTGTCGATTCAATGATTTTTTTATAGATTTTTTAAATTATTTTTTATAGGTTTTAAAAAGAAATTATTGATACGGGACTCAAACCTGGGTTTCCCCACCTAGACTGTAACTATTAATGTTTTTATATATTAGTTAATTATCTAATAACTAATCAATAGTTTTTTTTTGTTGGGCAATCTGTTGTCGGAGATATTTGGAGACTTAGCTGAATTTAAATACAACAAATTTAAATTCACGTATCTGTCAAAATGAACTGAGATGATAATCTCAGGCTGCTAGCGAGGCTGGTGCCAAGCTTCCTGTCATCCAAGTCGCGGAGTAGATGCAGTGCGTAGCAGAATCGGGAGTTGATCGTTGAGTCAGAAAAAAATTCACTAAGTAAGATGTCGAGGCCTGCGCTCAACGCAGTTTCCTTGAAATAAATTCGCCCCACCTCCGGTTGTACTTTGAGATTCTCTCGGGTCGTCTGTTTCCCAAGATACAATGGTAAAACCATGAACGCAACCAAGCACTAGTTGTTCATGGCGAACTGAGAATGCACCTAAGTGCTATCACGAGTAGTTCAGCCGAGCGGATGCACGACTAAGAGAACAGAATCGGGGAACAAAGGTAGAGGAATTCTTTTGCTTTCATTTTCACTTTCACTTTCGCTTCTCTTACGCGTCTCCCTTTGCTCAAGATCCAGCCTCCTTATATAGGAGCTCTCACCTTGCTTGCAATAAATGATCAAATTATGATCATTTAATACTGGATTTAATGTCATCATTAATGGGTTTAATGTCTTCATTAATGTCAAGATGTTACGAAATCATTATTAATGGATTTAATGTCGCCATTAATACTGAGATGTTATGAAATCACTATTAATGAGCTTAATGTCATCATTAATGTCGAGATATTACGGAATCACCATTAATTCACATTAATGCTTCCGTTACACTCTTGAGCATGTAGTAAAAAGATATTCAAGTGGCAATATGTTGGTTCATTCTTTTGGGCAAATTTTGCCTCGACCGGTCCGACATTCGACATGCGCAGGTCATGCTCGCATATGAGTCAACCTTGGTTCAGTACAATCCGGACCCTAGATTTGCACCCACCCTTGCACACTCACGCATGAGAGAGTCTCTCCCCATGCATATGTTTACAACATCAATGCATGTATCATAATTTAAACCAACAATAAAGCCAAGAGACTTCTAATGTGGGACTAAACTCATGCACAATAGAGTCTTTTCATCTCCACCTCTTTATTCCATTCACATTTCCAATAATCCCCCCCACATGAATGGAAAATAGGGTATATGATAGCATTCCACAGTTGAGTCCAGTATAGAACAGGTAGGTTTTACCCTTTGAACCTTCCCTTGTGAAGATCTGTTTGCTTACTGCTGACAGTAGACACGATGTCCTTAAACTGTTCTTTCGTTTGTGTAAGGATTGACATATCTCACCCAATACTCTTCCTGATACAAGTCAGTTCTCATGAGTGTGTTCGTTCTTGGCCATGAACACGCCTGGTTCTGTGAGAAACTCTAAGAATTGTGTCTCCAATTCTCTTCAAAGCGGCCCACTTCTTTCTCACATAGGTGATCCCTCGAGAGTAATCATCTACTCTTCTTCATCATTAAAAGTCTTGTGCTTGACCTCCATCCTTCACTGATTCATTGGGTTGTTCCCCCACAGTGTTTCTAGTCAATGCAGATTAGTTGTCCCTTTGAACCTAGTTCTTGGGATCTCCAGTCAGCATAGGTTGGGTGTTCTCTACATTGATCACTGGCATCGGCATCAAGCCCATTCCTCGTGATGAGCTTTCAACTAACTCTCGATTTAACCCTTTGGTTAGCGAATTCGCTAGGTTATCCTTTGACTTCACATAGTCAACCGTGATAACTCCCGTTGAGAGTAGTTGTCTAATGGTATTATGTCTACGACATATATGCCTAGACTTACCATTATACAGATGGCTCTATGCTCGATCGATTGCTGATTAACTATCACAATGTATATAAATCATCGGTATAGGTTTCGGCCATCTAGGAATTCTTCTAAGAATTGTTGTAGTCATTCAGCCTCTTCACCACATTTATCAAAAGCTACAAACTCATATTCTATCGTGGATTTGGTTATTATGATTTGCTTAGAAGATTTCTAAGAAATGGTTGCACCTGCTAGAGTGAATACATATCCACTCGTAGACTTAGAGTCTTTTATGCCAGATATCCAATTCGTATCATTGTATCCTTCTATCACAGCAGGATATCTCGTATAGTACAGTCCATATTCACGAGTATACATCAAGTACCTCAGTACTCTTGTTATCCCTTTCCAGTGCTTAACATCGGGATTACTCGTGTATCTACTCAGTTTACTTACTACGTAGGTCAAGTCTGGTCGTGTACAACTCATTAGGTACATCAGACTTCCAATCACTCGAGAGTACTCTATCTTAGAGATACTTTCACCTTGATTTTTTTATATATATTGGCTAGTATCTATCGGCGTTCGTGTCAATGCAGTATCACCCTTGGTGAACTTCTCAAGAATTTTGTTCACATAATGGGACTGACTAAGAACAAATCTTTCTGTTGTTCTAAGAATTTTTATTCCTAGAATCACATCAGTTAGGCTCATGTCTTTCATGTCAAATCTTGAGTTCAACATATCTTTAGTGGATTTGATTATCTTATCATTACTTCCAATGATAAGTATGACATCTACATATAGGCACAAGATGACATACTCATTCTCTGTGGTTTTCATATAAACACATTTATCACATTCATTAATCTTGAATCCACATTCCTTCATGGCATTATCAAATTTTTCATGTCACTGCTTTGATGCTTGTTTCAAGCCATATAATGACTTCATCAATCTACATACCTTATTTTTCTGTCCTGGCACAGAAAATCCCTCAGGTTGCTCCGTGTAGATTTCCTCTTCTAAATCCTCATTTAGAAAGGCAGACTTTACATCCATTTAATGTATTTCAAGATTCCAAAGAGTGACAATAGCTAACAATACTCTAATGGAAGTTATTCTCGACACCAGAGAATACGTATCAAAGTAATCGAGACCTTCCTGTTGTCAGTATCCTTTATGATTACCAATATGGCCTTATACTTATCAATTATGATATCTGACTTCATTTTCTTTTTGAAGATCCACTTACAACCTAGTGATTTACTTTCAGGAGGAAGATCCACAAGTTCCCAAGTGTGATTTTGCAAGATAGAGTCTATCTTAGATACAATTACCTCTCTCCAGTGATGTCCATCAGAAGAGCCTACAGCTTCTGAGTAAATTCGGGGCTCACTTTCCAACATGAAAGTGATAAAATTCGATCCATAGAATTTTTTTTACCTGAGCTCTTTTGCTCTGTCTAAGCTCAACCTCCGCTAGTTCCTCATCATCATCTTCACCTTGTGTTTCACATACCCACTTTGAGGAGCTAGCATCCTCTCGGGTCTTATATGGAAACACATGCTTAAAGAATGAGACATTTCTCAATTCTATTATCAAGTTCTTGTGTATCTCCGGTATTTGTGATTCATACACGACAAACCGATAAGCACTGATGTTCTGTGCATATCCAATAAATATGCAATCAACAGTCTTTGGTCCTATCTTATAAGATAGCCTGACTTTATCATCTGGTATAATTTTCACTTTTCATTAAAATATTATTAATTTTTTATATTTACCATGTTATTATAATTTAAAATAAATATGAAATATATTTGCAGTTAACAGTACGTGAAGATTACTATTAGATGAATATGAAATGATACTTTACATCTTTTGGTTTGGTATGATATTCTATCTTTATCATTATTTCTGATCCTGTCCGAATGCTGAACCAACGGACACTGGGCACGTGGCGCTCCCCGGCTACTGGTGTGGATCTTCTTCTGGTTGCACGAAGCTCCGGCGAACCTGCACAGAAGTCGGGCCGGGAAGGGGTTCCCGGCGGCGACCCTCCGACGCTCAAGTCAGGCAAGCAAGCAATGAAGAAAGTGGCTCCAAAAGTATATTCACGCGTACCTCCGGCGAAGTATGAGGCTCTTTATATAGCGCGGTAAAAGAGCTCCTGCACGTCCACCGAGGCACATACGTGTCCGTAGCCCATACCTCGGTATGTGTTTGTCAGAAAGCTTACCTGACGTCATACTGCTACAGTCCCAGCACGTCGTCGATGGGACAACAGAACACCCCGTTGTCAGACTTGTAGTACGGCCTAACCATAGGGATTGACAACTGTCATAAGATGTTCTTGTCCCTCTCTACCAATCACAGGCCAGGGCGTCTGGCCAGCCGGCTGGACGGGAAGTCCGTCTGGACGACCCTTATCTTAAGTGCTGGCCGGACGGAACTCACATCCCGTCCGGCCTGCCGTTGGCCTCGATATACTGGGGATATTTTCGGTAGAATGCCATGTAGGGACTGTATCAGTGTCACCTTCTATTAGGCTTTCCGCTCGGCTCTTTGCTACTGTTTAATTGAGAGTCGGAACCCCGCCTTCTGTCGGGGCGACTTTTGCCAACGGCTATTCACCGGTCGGTCGGCCGGGGGGGTCGGCCCCTCCTTATCCGATCGGCCACCTGGGCCTTTGACTACCGCGTGGCATTGACCCCTCAGAATGGGGGTCCCCTGTTCTAACCGCCGGATCACTTGTCTCCCCCTCAAATCTAGTCGAAGGAGGTGAAGTCCGATTGATTGGACTGCCGATCTGACTGGACTACGGTCGCTATACTAGTCCGCTCGGCTAGGCATAGAGTTGCACGGCCGGTCGGCGGTGTCTCGCTCATGCCTTGTATTCCCTTCAAATTCCTATCAAATCCTTTCACTCACTGCCAATCACGTGCGCTACGCAAGGTAAGGTGCATTCATTAAATGCGACCAGTGTCCTGCTGACACGTGGTAACCCTGCTCTTGTCAGCGTATGGCGGTGGCGTTACCTCCGATGGGATAGCAGCCGTTTGAAATGAATGGCTAGATGATAACCTCGTTCTCTGTGACCTGAATCGGACGGCCACGACCGTTCGACGCTAACGTTATAAATCTCGCGGCCAATTCTATCCGCCGCCTTCTTGTTTCATCGACTTCTCCCTCACGCTGCTCTCTCTGCTTCGGCGATCCTCATTCCCTGCCTGTTTGGTGCACTCGCCATCTTCTTCCTTTCCTCGATCTTTCTAGCACCCGTAAGCCTTCCTTTTCTGCTACCCGCCTCCTGTATTGCTTCCTTTTGCATTCTATCGACATTTTCTTTTAGTTTTTCTGTCGATTATCGCTTCTGTTTCGACCATGGAGAGTACTTCTACGCCTACAGTCGGCGCTCCTGGTCTCTGGTATACGACTATGGAGAGCCGATTTGATAAAGAAGACGCATTGCGTCTTATTCGGACGTATGAAATTCTGGCCGACCACGAAATAGTTGTAGCCACTCCTTCCGATCGGCCGAATGACCCGCTGCCCGGCACCATTTGCTTCTTCTGTGACCAATTTTTGGTCGGGCTGCGCTTTCCTCCACATCCGTTCATCATCAAAATATGCAACCACTTTCGCCTCTCGCTCGGACAGTTAGTCCCGAACTCGATCAGGTTGCTGAGCGGGGTGATAGTCCTTTTCAAGTTGAATGATATCCCCCTGGACCCCCAAATTTTCCACTATTTCTTTTACCCAAAACAATCCGAGTGGGGGACCTTCATATTTCAATCTAGGTCGGGTTTCGTCCTATTTACCAATATGTCGAGCTCCAATAAGCATTGGAAGGAGCATTTCTTTTTTATGCGTCTTCCCGAACGGCCGGCCTTCCGAACGAAGTGGCAGACGGCGGTGCCGAACCAACCGGGTCTTGGCAAATTCAAGAGCCATCTGGCGTATCTTCATGCGGCCAACCAGCTAGTCGGCCAACGCTACGATATCGACAAGTTGCTCCTCCCGGGAGTGATGTATATATTCGGCTTGTCCCCCATCCAAGCCGATCTGCCTTGTAGCATGAGTAAGCGATTCTTATCTCCCCTTTTTCTTTTGTGCTAACTGATTTATTCTTTGTTTCTGCAGCTGAAGTTATGTGGCGTGCAAAGGCAACCGAAAAGCTCAAGCTAAAAGCCGCCAATATTGAGGCGGTGAAGGACAAGGAAGCAGCCGAACGGGGGCTGGTCCTGACCGGCCACACGACTGAAGGGAGCGAGGAAACTCAGGTTGCTCCCGAGGCTTCGGTCGCCCGCGTCTCCACTGACGAGGCCGCGGCCAATATCACCACATCTACCCAGGCCGAGGAGGAAGGCCGATCGGCTGACGAGGCACCTTTGGTGACTCGTAAGCGCCGTCGGCTAGAGCAAGCCACTCAACAGCCTCCTCCAAGGGAGCAGCTTGCCGAGCGGAGCGATGAAGCTCCTGTGGTTTTTGAGGCGGTCTCCTCAGAGCACACTCCGACTCAGCTTGACTTGCCGCCGACCATCGCTGAGGCTCAACCTTCCACCACTCAGACTCTACGTCGTCTTAGGCGACTAGGCGACCGTCCGGTCAGCGAGTCCTCTGGGCATGCTGCTGCGTCTCAAGATGACTCGAGCGGCCCGAGGGTGATAAAAACTGTCCTCAGATTTCCCTCGGAGGAATACCTACTGGCTGCCGATCGGCCATCTGTTCGCGAACAACAGATCACCCTCACCGGTCCGCTAGCCAAAGTTTGGGAGGACACGCGCGTACGCGTCGCGCTTATGTCCCCCAGTCAGCTAGGGGACAGTAACCTGCAGCAGGCGACCGGGGTATGCCTTTTGGCTTTACTGATATTTTTTATTTGCGTTTTTAACTTAACTGCCTTCATTCGCAGAGTTGGGTAGAGCAGATCGCAGTCATCAATCGAATGGCTGAGCTGGAGGAAGAAATGAAAAAACTTAAACTTTCGGAGGCAAACCAAGGGCAATCCACGGCTGCTTTGGAGAAGAGCAAAAAGCTTTTGGAAGCCGAACGGAGACGCACTTCCGATCTGTCGAGTGAGGTCGCTCGGCTTGAAGCTGTGGTCAAACAACGGGATAAAGAGATCAAGACGGCGACCACTCGGAAGCGCAAGGCCATCGATGACATGGACCTAATGAAGGTGGAGATCAGAGGGCTAGAGCAACGCATCAAGGATCTGGATGCCCTTCTGGCCACTGAGAAGGAGGGTCGCTCGGCCGATCTTCTTAAATTTGAAGAAGACTTGAAGGATCTCCATGCTGCCAACGATGCTTCCCGAGCTGCGCTCAAAGAGTATCAGGAGGGGGAGTCGGCTCGCTATGACGAAGTGAGGAAGGCATTTGTCCGCTCGGACGACTTCGGAGAGAGATTCACCGACAAGATTTCCCTCACTTTCGAAGAGGCTATTAAGGCGGCGGTGGATTACTTGAAGACCAAAGGCCACCTTCCCGTCGAGTTGACCATCCCCCCAGAGGATCTGGCTACCGTGATGGGCGCCATTCCAGATGCTCTTTTTGATTTTGACGCGTGAGGCGTGTTTTTTATCAACCTTTTTGTATCGTCGTTCGGCCAAACTTATTTTTGTTGTAATTCCTTTTGTTTGCCCAGCGTTTGACGCAAATAGATCATCTTTCCGTTCCTGCAACTTTTGTTTTGGCGAGAAATTTTTCTTTCGTCATGTTTAAAGTGTTCTTTTAAACTCATCCGATCGGCTTCATACTCTAACACGGATTCAAACCGCTCAGCTTCATACTCTAAGACGGACTCAATCCGATTGTCTTCAAAAAATGTCTTTCGTCATGCAACTGCGTAGCCGCTCGGCGCGCGAAATAATTGTCGTTCACCTTAATTCCTATTAACCATCTATCGCTTTGCACCTTACCTCATAGAGTTTTTCATATAATTTTGCTAAGCAAGCCGCTCGGCCGTATGTTGGCCTTAAAGAACAGGCTCTGGCGTCGGTCGGCTCTTATCGCTGGAATGCATCACGTGGATGGCTATCCGCTCGGACGTTTATAGACGCTGGCTCGTCTCTCGATTTTTAACGTCGGAGCTCGATGATCTTCCGCTCGGATGATTTATAGACGCCGGCTCGTCTCTCGATATTTAACGTCGGAGCTCGACGGTCTTCCGCTCGGCTTATTTATAGACGCCGGCTCGTCTCTCGATATTTAACGTCGGGGCTCGACGGTCTTCCACTCGGACGTTTATAGACGGTGACCCGTCTCTCGATATTTAACGTCGGAGCCCGATGGTCTTCCGCTCGGACGTTTATAGACGCCGGCTCGTCTCTCGATATTTAACGTCGGAGCTCGACGGTCTTCCGCTCGGATGATTTATAGACGTCGACTCGTCTCTCGATATTTAACGTCGGAGCTCGACGGCCTTCCACTCGGATGTTTATAGACGTCGGCTCGTCTCTCGATATTTAACGTCGGAGCTCGACGGCCTTCCACTCGGACGTTTATAGACGCTGGCTCGTCTCTCGATATTTAACGTCGGAGCTCGACGGTCTTCCGCTCGGACGTTTATAGATGCCGGCTCGTCTCTCGATATTTAACGTCGGAGCTCGACGGTCTTCCACTCGGCGGCCTTCCGCTCGGATGTTTATAAACGCCGGCTCGTCTCTCGATATTTAACGTCGGAGCTTGACGGTCTTCCGCTCGGCTTATTTATAGACGCCGGCTCGTCTCTCGATATTTAACGTCGGAGCTCGACGGTCTTCCGCTCGGATGATTTATAGACGCCGGCTCGTCTCTCGATATTTAACGTCGGAGCTCGACGGCCTTCCGCTCGGATGTTTATAGACGCCGACTCGTCTCTCGATATTTAACGTCGGAGCTCGGCTCGCCTCTCGAGCGTTTATCCGCCTCGTCTCTCGATATTTAACGTCGGAGCTCGACGGTCTTCCGCTCGGCTTATTTATAGACGCCGGCTCGTCTCTCGATATTTAATGTCGGAGCTCGACAATCTTCCGCTCGGCGGCCTTCCACTCGGATGTTTATAGACGTCGGCTCGTCTCTCGATATTTAACGTCGGAGCTCGACGGTCTTCCGCTCGGCTTATTTATAGACACCGGCTCGTCTCTCGATATTTAACGTCGGAGCTCGACGGTCTTCCGCTCGGATGATTTATAGACGCCGGCTCTTCTCTCAATATTTAACGTCGGAGCTCGACGGCCTTCCGCTCGGATGTTTATAAACGCCGGCTCGTCTCTCGATATTTAACGTCGGAGCTTGACGGCCTTCCGCTCGGACGTTTATAGACGCTGGCTCGTCTCTCGATATTTAACGTCGGAGCTCGACGGTCTTCCGCTCGGCTTATTTATAGATGCCGGCTCGTCTCTCGATATTTAACGTCGGAGCTCGACGGCCTTTAAGGCTACTTTTAACACAGCCGCTCGGCGGGCATACTAGCCATCCTTTAATTCATTTCTGCTTCCTGCATTACAAGGACATGGGCGAATATAATATACACAAAAATGAATTACATCAGTGCACCTTTCACCCAGCTCTATAAGGCTGGAGATGATTTGCACTCCATGGCCGATCCAGCTGCCGTCCGTCTTCATCCTCCAAATAGTAAGCGCCCGAGCGGAGCTTTTCGATGATTTTGAAAGGACCTGCCCATGGAGCTTCTAGCTTGCCGACGTCGCCGACCGGCTTCACTTTCTTCCAGACAAGATCACCGACCTGGAAGGATCTTGGGATTACTCGCCGGTTGTAATTCTGCTTCATCCTTTGACGGTACACCATCAACCGGACGGATGCCTTGGCTCTCTCTTCTTCGACCAAATCCAGCTCCGTGTTCCTCCGCTCGGCGTTGTTGTCATCGTAATTCTGGATCCGGACAGATTCGACACCGACTTCGACGGGAATCACCGCTTCGCCGCCGTATACCAGATGAAAAGGCGTGACGCCCGTTCCTTCCTTTGGAGTTGTTCGGATGGCCCATAGGACGCCCGGCACTTCATCCACCCAACTTCCTCCCAAATGGTCGAGCCGAGCGCGCAGAATGCGAAGAATTTCCCGATTGGCTACTTCGGCTTGACCGTTGCTTTGGGGATAGGCTACAGATGTGAAGTGTTGCTCGATGCCATAGCTTTGGCACCAATCTTCAAGCAACTTTCCGGTGAACTGCCGTCCGTTGTCGGAAATAAGTCGTTGGGGGATGCCGAACTGACAGATGATGTTCTGCCAAATAAATTTCTTGACCATCTGCTCGGTGATCCTGGCTAGTGGCTCAGCCTCCACCCACTTGGAAAAATAATCGACCGCCACAAGCAGAAATTTCCGCTGTCCGGTCGCCATAGGAAATGGACCAACGATATCCATTCCCCACTGGTCGAACGGACATGAGACTGTTGATGCCTTCATTTCCTCTGCCGGTCGGTGATAGAAGTTATGGTACTTCTGGCAAGAAAGGTACGTCGACACGGTCCGAGCGGCGTCTGCTTGTAAGGTTGGCCAGAAGTACCCGGCCAACAGGATCTTCTTAGCCAGCGATCGTCCGCCCGGATGCCCTCCGCATGATCCTTGATGTACTTCTTGGAGGATGTAAGCCGAGTCCTCAGAGCTCACGCATTTCAACAGCGGGCGTGAGAAAGCCTTCTTGTAAAGCTGATCGCCGATGAGTGTGAACCGACCGGCTCTCCTCCTTAGCAGCTGAGCTTCATTCTGATCGGAAGGTGTGGCGCCCGAGCGTAGAAACTCCGTGATGGATGTCCTCCAGTCGCTTGGAAACGTGAGGGCTTCCATCCGGTCGACGTGTGCCACCAAAGATACTTGTTCAATTGGCTGCTGGATGGCGATCGGCGTTATTGAGCTTGCAAGTTTGGCTAACTCGTCAGCCGCTTGGTTCTCCGCTCGGGGTATCTTCTGGATAATAACTTCTCTAAAGTCGACCCTGAGTTTCTCGAAGGCTTGAGCGTAAAGCTTGAGCCGAGCGTTGTTGATTTCAAAAGTACCTGTGAGCTGCTGAGCGGCCAACTGGGAATCCGAATGAAGCGTTACCCGACCGGCACCCACATGTCGTGCTGCCTGCAAGCCGGCTATGAGGCCTCATATTCTGCTTCATTGTTCGTAGCTTTATAATCTAGCCGGATGGATAAGTTCATCTTTTCTCCTTGTGGAGAGAGCAACAGTATTCCAATCCCGCTTCCGATCCTAGTGGATGATCCGTCCACAAATATTTTCCACATAGCTTCTGGCTCTGAATTCTGCACCTCAGTCACAAAATTTGCCAAGGACTGTGCTTTGATTGTCGAGCGGGGCTGGTACTATATGTCAAATTCGCTTAACTCCGTCGTCCATTTGATGAGCCGCCCGGACGCTTCTGGATTCAATAATACACGCCCGAGTGGGCTATTGGTTTTGACAATGATGGTATGCGCCAGGAAGTATGGACGAAGACACCGAGCGGCGAGGACCAGAGCGAAAGCCAGCTTCTCAAGCCCAGTGTAGCGAGATTCAGCATCTTTTAAAATATGACTAAGGAAATACACGGGCTCTTCTCCGCTCGCCCTCACTAATGCCGAGCCGATTGCTTGCTCTGTTGAAGACAAGTAAATACATAATGGCTCACCCGCAGCCGGCTTGGCTAATACCGGGAGGGAGTTCAGATATGCCTTCAAGTCTTCGAACGCCCGATCACATTCTTCATCCCAGTGAAACTTAGTAGCCTTGCGCAAGATTTTGAAAAAAGGAAGGCTCCGATCGACAGTTTTGGAGATGAATCTAGATAGAGCAGTTATCCGACCGGTCAAACGCTGCACTTCCCTTGTATTTCTTGGAGGCGGCATGTCTTGTAGAGCTTTCACCTTGCTGGGATTTGCTTCGATGCCCCGCTCGATCACTATGTACCCCAAGAAACGTCCTCCTTTTGCTTCGAACAGGAACTTCTGGGGATTTAGCTTGACACCATATTTGCGTAGCGTTCGGAAGGTTTCCTCCATGTCTTTGAAGAGATCGGTCGCTCGGACGGACTTGATGAGAATGTTGTCCACATACACTTCCAGATTTAGCCCGATCTGCTCTCTGAACACTTTATTCATCAAGCGCTGATATGTGGCTCCGGCATTCTTCAATCCGAACGGCATCACATTATAGCAATAGGCGTCGTTGGCCGTCACGAAGCTAACTTTTTCTTGATCTTCATGGGGGAGCGGCACTTGATGATAGCCTTGGTAAGCGTTGAGCATACATATTAATTCGCAGCCGGCCATAGAGTCCACTAGCTGATCTATCCGGGGCAGAGGATAAAAGTCTTTCGGGCAGGCTTTGTTGAGATCCCGAAAATCTATGCATACTCTCCACTTGTTGCCCGGCTTGGAGACTAATACTACGTTCGCCAGCCAGCTCGGGAACTGCACCTCACATATACGGCCGGCTTCCAGAAGCTTCTCCACCTCCGCCCGGATGATGGCGTTCTGCTCGGCGCTGAAATCTCTTTTTCTCTGCTTGACTGGCCGAGCATCCGGTCGGACGTGGAGCTCATGCTGCACAATACTTGGTGAAATTCTGGGTAGCTCATGTGTCGACCAGACGAAGACATCATGGTTTCTTCTGAGGCATTGGATCACCTCCTCCTTTTGGTTGGCCTCCAGATCGGACGCGATGAATGTCGTATCCTCCGATCGGGTTGGGTGTATCTTCACTTCCTCTTTTTCTTCATAAACTAAAGAGGGAGGTTTTTCAGTTATAGCATTCACCTCGATCCGTGGCGATTTCCGAGCGGAACTTGCTTCTGCTCGGACCATTTCAATGTAGCATCGCCGAGCTGCCAGTTGGTCTCCCCGTACCTCTCCTACTTTGTCATCGACGGGGAACTTGATCTTCTGGTGGAAGGTGGAGACGGCCGCCCGGAACTCGCTGAGCGCCGGTCGTCCCAAAATGACGTTGTAGGATGAGGGAGAGTCCACCACCACGAAGTTCGCTGTCCACGTCCTCCTAAGCGGCTCTTCTCCCAGTGAGATGGCTAGCCGGATTTGCCCGACCGGCAGGACTTCATTGCACGTAAACCCGTAGAGCGGGGTTGTCATGGGCAGCAGCTCGGCTCGTTCAATTTGTAGTTGATCGAACGCCTTCTTAAATATGATGTTGACCGAGCTTCCTGTGTCAATAAAAATGCGGTGAATAGTGTAGTTGGCTATTACCGCTTTGATGAGCAGAGCGTCGTTGTGGGGCACTTCAATTCCTTCCAAGTCCCCGGGCCCAAAACTGATTTCTGGTCCACTCGCTCGCTCTCGGCTACAGCCGACTGCATGGATCTGGAGCTGCCGGACGCTCACCTTTCTTGCTCGATTGGAGTCTCCTCTGGTCGGCCCGCCAGCGATAATGTTGATCTCGCCTCGGGAAGTATTACTTCTATTTTCTTCTACTCGAGCGGATGGTCGAGACCGTTCTCTGGACATTCGGCGATTCTCCTTCCTTGGGGAGCGATGCCGATCGGGAGTCTGTTGCGGTCGCCTATCAGCTCGCGTCCGATCGGCTTCATTAGTTCTCTGTCGCCTGTCGACTGAGGGAGACCGTCGGCCGACATTCCGGGGAACGGGATGAGCCACGAAGGGAAGACTTCGACAATCCCTTGTGTTGTGCGTATCCGTCCGGTGGAAGGAGCGGAACATCGGGGTCCATTTCTTCTTTGGCTTGGGCCAGGCGGCAGCTACCTCTTGCACGTGAGACCTGGCATGGGGGGAGCGGATTGCTTCAGCCCTCGGTCCTCTGGGCGGCTGATGAGCGGCGTGCTGTTTTCGCTCGACAGGAGGGGCCCGCTCGGTTGGAGTTTCTTTTTCCCTGGTCGCTTGCGCTTCCTCCACGTTGATGTATTCGTTGGCCCGGTGTAGCATGTGATTATAGTCTCGGGGCGGCTTCCGAATGAACGATCGGAAGAAATCCCCATCCACGAGGCCCTGTGTAAAGGCATTCATCATGGTCTCCGAGGTGGCCATTGGAATATCCATGGCCACTTTGTTGAACCGCTGGATGTAAGCTCGGAGCGATTCACGGGCTTCTTGTTTGATGGCGAACAGACTAACGCTGGTTTTTTGATAGCGCCGACTGCTTGCAAAATGATGGAGGAAGGTCGTCCGGAAGTCCTTGAAGCTGGTGATGGATCCGTCCGGCAACCTCCGAAACCATCGTTGAGCCGATCCAGATAGGGTGGTGAGGAAAACCCGACACTTCACCCCATCTGTGTATTGATGCAGGTTGCCGTGTTATCAAACTTGCCCAAATGATCATCCGGATCGGTGGTTCCATTGTATTCGCCGATCGTCGGAGGCACGTAGTGCTTGGGCAGAGGGTCACGTAGAATAGCCTCTGAAAATTGGCGATTAATCCGCTCGGGCGATGAGTCTGCTCGGGGGGCTTTCCCTTTTCTATCATCTCGTCTCGACCTCTCATCAGAAGAAGATCCCCGATCTCTATGAGTGGGTGCGGCTTCGGGGGTGCGGAATAGAGCCCGATGAAATGCAACGGTGGCAGGTGGTGCTTCCGCTCGACCGCCAGACGCTGATGTTGCTTGTTGCTCTGGCCGCTCGGCTGTTGCTTTCTGTTTTTGTTCCACAAGCTTGGCGGCCCTCAACTCGATCAGAGCGTCAAGTTCCTCCGTGGAAAGCGTCAGCGTGTGTTGTCGTCCAGCCTCGTCCATTGTTTTCGTTCGGATACAGGGGCGTTCCCACAGACGGCGCCAATTTGATCCTGTCCGAATGCTGAACCAACGGACGCTGGGCACGTGGCGCTCCCCGGCTACTGGTGTGGATCTTCTTCTGGTTGCACAAAGCTCCGGCGAACCTGCACAGAAGTCGGGCCGGGAAGGGGTTCCCGGCGGCAACCCTCCGACGCTCAAGTCAGGCAAGCAAGCAATGAAGAAAGTGGCTCCAAAAGTATATTCACGCGTACCTCCGGCGAAGTATGAGGCTCTTTATATAGCGCGGTAAAAGAGCTCCTGCACCTCCACCGAGGTGCATACGTGTCCGTAGCCCATACCTCGGTATGTGTCTGTCAGAAAGCTTACCTGACTCCATACTGCTACAGTCCCAGCACGTCGTCGATGGGACAACAGAACACCCCGCTGTCAGACTTGTAGTACGGCCTAACCATAGGGCTTGACAACTGTCATAAGATGTTCTTGTCCCTCTCTACCAATCACAGGCCAGGGCGTCTGGCCAGCCGGCTGGACAGGAAGTCCGTCTGGACGGCCCTTATCTTAAGTGCTGGCCGGACGGAACTCACATCCCGTCCGGCCTGCCGTTGGCCTCGATATACTGGGGATATTTTCGGTAGGATGCCATGTAGGGACTGTAGCAGTGTCACCTTCTATTAGGCTTTCCGCTCGGCTCTTTGCTACTGTTTAATTGAGAGTCGGAACCCCGACTTCTGTCGGGGCGACTTTTGCCATCGGCTATTCACCGGTCGGTCGGCCGGGGGGGTCGGCCCCTCCTTATCCGATCGGCCACCTGGGCCTTTGACTACCACGTGGCATTGACCCCTCAGAATGGGGGTCCCCTGTTCTAACCGCCGGATCAATTTCTATTAACTTTTGTCTACAATATTATTTTATTTTACTAATACAAATATATTCATTGTATTTTATAGGTGATGGGTACTTGGATTTTTATGAATCAATATGACTGTTGAAGATGGTCTGCCTAGTTTAGTTTTTATTTTATAAGACTATGTTAATTCTAAAACTTAATATTTTGTGTGTAGTGTGTAATTAGTTTTAGATGTAAAGAACTTGTCATTAGTTTTCATTTGTAACTCTGAATCAAATATTTGTTGGATAAATTTAGATTATCTATTTGTACTTTAAATTGTATTTTATATATTTTTTTCTATTCTAAATGGTGGATGGACTGTGATGATGTGTAAAATTGAATTCTTGTAATATATTCTAAATAAATATTAATGATCATTTTAAATGTATTTATAAATTATTATAATGACATTTATTAATGTCATTATAGATTAGTTAAGGTGATATTTAAAATGATCTTAGAAATTATCTTTACTAACACTTTTTATTGTCCTTATAAAAAACCTAAATATCATAATAAATGAGTTTTGGTGACATTTAGTTTTGTCATTGTTATGATGATAACACGACATATATAAATGTCCTTAAAAAAAATATTTCCTGACATCATATAGTGTCATTATATCTTTAAATTGTGACGCTTTTGATGTTAGCATTGATATTGTATAACGACATTATAAAATGTCAGGAAATTGAGGAGGGTCTAAGACGACGTCACTTTATAGGGCGTTTTTGGTAGATGTCACCAAAATATTAGTGTCACCATAAATATACTATAAGGACATTTATGTGTGTCATAATAGATTAATTTTCTTGTAGTGTTAATCCTTTTCGGATCAGGCACCAGTACTTTGACAAGACACCCCCACACTCGTAAATATTTGTAGGATGGTTGTCTTCCATTCCACAACTTATAAGGGCTCTTATCTATTTTCTTTCAAGGCACCTTATTTAAAAGGTAATTAGTTGTTAACACAGCTTCCCCCCCCCCCCCCCCCACATGAACTCTGGCAATCCAGAGCTCAATAGAAGAGCATTCATCATCTCCTTCAGAATTTGATTTTTTCGCTCAGCAACTCCATTTTGCTGAGAAGTATAAGGAACTGTTGTTTCATGTCTGATCCCATATTCAGCACACAACTCAACGAATGGTGATACGTATTCACCGCGTCGGTCACTTCGAACCACCTTAATCTTTTTATTAAGTTAGTTTTCAACCTCATTTTTATAAAGAGTAAATTTTTCTATAGTTTCATCCTTACTTTTGAGAAGATACACATAACAGTATTTTGTTTTATCATCTACAAAAGTGATGAAATATTTATTACCACCACGTGTTGGCGTACCTTTCAGGTCGCACACGCCAGTGTGGATCAGGTCAAGTGGTTTGTTACTTCTTTCAATATGTTGAAAGGATGACCTTGTCATTTTCGGATCAACAAAAATCTCACACTTGTGTTTTGGGTCAAGGTGGAATGTAGGTATGTTTTACATATTTATTAATCTACACAACACATCGTAGTTAACATTGTTAGAGTGTATACTGAAAACCTAAGCTTTTGTAAACATTTATTTTGAATAAAGAATCACATTTGGTCAAATTGTCTACATTTGTTTGTAGTTGTTCAATAATTAATTTATATTGTAGATAACATAGTATGTGGTGTCACATACAGAAGATGATGTTACCAGTACCTTATAAATTATAAACAGTAGCTCACGACCAAAATGGAAAGGAACAAACCATTAGAAGGTCATAGTGTAATTAGGTATTAGTTTATCTTAACTATATAATTACACTAGTACACTTAGAGTGTATTGAGTAGGACCATTAGAAGTCGTTTCTTTTATACTGACTTTATAAAGGAACAAAGACCTCAGTTATTATGGAAGTGTGTGCTCTTAATCCTGATATAATAACAAACACATATATTTGATATTTATTTCTTTAATTTATCAATGGGTGAGATTTAGTTCGATAAATCAATAAGCCCGATAAGTTGGGAAATGATATCACTTATAGTGTGTGTTGTTGATTATAGAAGGAAACTGTGTCCTAGTGATCTAGGTTGATAATGTCCCCAAGAAAAGCTCATAAAGATTGTCATGTTAAACCCTGCAGGTGGACTTAGTCCGACATGACGATGAGGTTGAGTGGTACTATTCTTGGATTAAGATATTAATTAAATGAGTTGTCAGTAACTCACTTAATTAGTGGGCATTCGACATCTTAAACACAGGGAGACTAACACACTCATAATAAGAAGGAGCCCAAAAATGTAATTTGGGATTGGTGCGGTAGTTCAATAATAGTTCTCTAGTGGAATGAATTATTATTGATAAAATTAAGTTGTGTGTTCGGGGCGAACACAGGATGCTTAATTTTATCGGGAGACCAAAACCAATTCCTCCTCTCGGTCCCTATCGTAGCTTCTTATTTATAGAGTACTATACCCACCTATGACCACCTTCATACCCATGATGTAGGGGCCGGCCAAGCTAGCTTGTGGATCAAGCTAGGGTCGGCCAAGCCTTGGTTCATGGGTGGCCGGCCCTAGCTTAAACCCAAGCTTAGGTGGTCGGCCCCCATTAAATTAAAAAGAATTTAAAATTTAAAATTTTCTTATATGAAAGATATAATTTATTGGAGAGATTAAAAATTAAAATATCTCTTTTAAAAGGATCTACAAAAGATTAAATAAAGAGATTAGATCTCTTTCCTTATTTGTAGATTGGAAAGATATTTTATTTTTATTTTTTATAAATTATTCACATGTTGAAAAATTAAAATTATAGAAATTTCTTTTTATCAACCATGAAGGGATTTTAAAGGGAAATTTTATTTTTTTAAAATTTCCGAAGACAAATAAGGAATTTTAATTGTTGATTGAAATTGCCTTGTTTGCTCTTATTGATGTGGCCGGCCATGACATGAAGGTTTAGGAAATTTTTGTTTAAATTTTTCTTAATTAATTCATGTCAAGGAAAGTTAAGGAAATTTTATTGTAATTAAATTTCCTTATTTACCAAAGCTAAGGATTATAAAAGAGGGGGTTGGGGTGCCTTCATGACACACAACTTTTATTATTCTTCTCCCTCTTTTCTTCCTTGGTGTGGTCAGCCTCATCCTTTCTCTTCTCTCCATCTTTGTGGCCGAAATTCCCCTTGCTCTTGGAGATTAAGTGGTGGCCCGTTTCTAGCTTGGAGAAGAAGGAGAGAAAGCTTTCATCCCTTGGAGCTTGGTTGGTTGTTTCTCTTCTTCCTTGGAGGTGCACTTGATTTGGCCGAACCTTGCAAGGAGGAGAAGAAGGTGCTTTGGTGGTTTCTCATCTCGGAAGACCGTTGCCCACACAACGTCCAAGGTTAGAAGAGGAATACGGTAGAAGATCTAGAGGTTTTTTCTTGCAAAAGAAAAGGTATACTAGTATTTTATTTCCGCATCATACTAGTTTTATCTTCATGTAAAAAATACCAAATACAAGAGGCATGCGATTCTAGTATTTCGAATTTGTTTTTTGATGTTGTGTTCTTTGTTTTTATTTTCCTTGTGATTTGATTGTTCTTTTCAGTTGACCTAAAGTTATTTAAGGAAATTAAATATTAGCTTTCCTTAAAAGGCTTTGTCTAGGCGGTGGTGGTTGTTCCCATATCCAAGAAGGTCATGTGCCTCGCCATGCAGTCCTAGAAGCCAATTTTAGAAATTAATATTTAATGGAATTAATAACCTATGTGATTTGGATCGAACGTGTTAAGTTCCGCAGGAGATCTAAGTCTAAACCTAAAAGAACAAATAGATTAAACTTCGGATCAAACGTGCTAAGTTCCGCAGGCGATCCAAGTTTAATTTAAAAGAACACATGGTAGCTAGGAAAAGGTTCAGACCTTTGTACAAAATTTTTGTACAATGGAACCATTAGGTTTTCCGAGTAGCAACCAACAATTGGTATCAGAGCTAGGGTTTTGCCTCTGTGTATTTGGTATTAGTTTAATTATGCACATGACATACATAATTTAGGCAGGTTAATAGTAGGATGTGCTAACTTTGTGGATGCAGGATCCAACTATTATAGCTTTTAGTTATTATGTGTGTGATTGGACCCTTTGACATGTCAAGGGCATTTATATATGTGTGCATGATTGTATTATAAAATACAGTAGGAGCTGTATTTAGTTTTATTAGGATTTTATTTTTTTATCTAGTTACATGTACATTCCTTTTATGGAATATAGGATTGATGGATGTAAATTTTATTTTATGTTCGATCTAGTTTACATGTACATTCCTTTGAGAAATATAGGATCGAAAAATGTAAAATTCTATTTATGTCGCGGATCGAATCTTGCAAGGTGTGGAACCTTTTGAGGACCAGAGGCGCGGCGGAACAAGGAGCAAGATGGATGTGACATCTAGACCCAGTGGCGGTGGCCAAAGATGGCAGCAGCTAGGGTTGGTGACACACAAAGGACAGCAATAGATAAAAGCCATAATAGTTGAAAATTAGTTTTTCTATTTATTATTTTTATGTTGTGACTGTGTGTGCTTGTTAGTATGCATGTTAAGTAGACTAGCATAGTCAAAATTCCTCATTTTTAAATAACTAAGTGGGAGAGGGATTTTAAATAAATTCCATGGTCTCCATTACTGGTTTGTAAGTGATGCAGACAAGCTTGCGCGTTGGCTCTGAGTGCCTTCCTCCATATCGGATGAGCTTGTTTGTGGGTCACTAGAACAAACTTCCATTTTGGATTACTATAGGAAGTTAATTAAGAGCGTGTGATCTTCCCCATCGGAACGGGCACAATCTTATTAATGGACTTAGTGTCAAGTAATGGTATACACTTAGACACGTCTAATAGTATCCTCCCCATCGGAGTCACTGCTATTATTCGTGTGACCAAAGGAAACCAACTATTAATTTTATTTGTCAAAAAGTTAGGTTGACAAGATAATAAAATTAATGGGTTAAACCCTCCTTTTACAAATGATGAATTTGTATACGTCCACACTATCGTGGCATACAAAATTCACGGTGTTTTGAGGTGTTGGTTAATTTAAAATAGTATTGTTTGAGGAATCAATATTATTCTAAATTTAGAGTTCTGACCAAAAGTTATTTGTGATTCTTAGGATGACTTTCAACCCACTGGCCATCATACTAAAAGAGAACAAACTTACTGGCCCTAACTACATAGATTGGAAAAGGAACCTGGACATTGTTCTTACTGCTGAAAGCTATAAGTTTGTACTGACTGAACCTTGCCCTGATACATCCAATGGTGAATCTACCCAAGAGGAGATTGAGTATCATAGGAAATGGGTAAAAGAAGATGAGATGGCGCAGTGTTACATTTTGGCTTCAATGTCAAATGTATTGCAACATCAGCATCAAGATTTACCAACAACCTATGATATTATGAACAATCTCAAGGAACTCTTTGGTCACCAGGATCGGGCCTCTAGGCAAGAAGCCATGAGAAAGATAATGACAGCCACCATGCAAGAGGGTACACCCGTGAGGGATCATATCCTAAAGATGATGGCTTATCTAAATGAAATACAAATCTTAGGAGGAGAAATTGATGGGGAAACCCAGATCGATATGATCCTCCAAACACTACCTAGAAGTTTTGAGCAATTCCTCCTGAATTACAATATGAATAAAAGGGTATATTCATTGGTGGAACTACTGACAGAACTTCAAGTAGTATAAGGTTTGTTCCGTCATAATTCTCATATTCACTAGGCTGAAAATGGTTCTACTTCTAAACCGAAAGGAAAGAAGAAGAAGAAACAAGTTAGCTCAGCAAAGAAGGTGAATAAATCTCAAAGTACAGGACCTAAAGCTGGAGTGAAGAAGTCGAAGGGCAAGTGCTTCATCTGCAAGCAGTCAGGGCATTGGAAGGCGGACTGTCCTCGTAGGAATCAGAGCAACAAAGGTATATCTCATGCTCTAGTTGTTGAAACATGTTTAGCGGTGTTATCTACCAGCACCTGGTGTGTAGATACGGGAGCCACTGATCATGTCTGCAATTCCTTGCAGGGGTTCCAGGAAACCCGACGACTAACTGAAGGAGAGATTACAGTCTACATGGGCAATGCTACTAAGGTGGCGGCTGTTGCAGTGGGAGACGTCTACTTATCTTTTAATAGAAATAGAAATTTGGTTTTAAGAAATTGTCTTTATGTACCTAGTTTTAGAAAGAATTTAATTTCTCTAAACTATTTTTGGATGGATATTCAGTTTCCTTTAGTAACGATGTAGTTATTAAGAGAAATAAAGTGATTATCTGTTCTGGTGCATTGGTTGGCAACTTATATACTTTAAATCCAATTTCTCCCACAAAGTAAAATATGGAAATCAATAACACATTTTCTAACTCAAATAAGAGAAAAGAACCTTCGGAAATGAACCAAGCATATCTTTGGCATCTAAGGCTTGGTCATATTAACTTAAGTAGGATTCAAAGGCTTATAGTCGATGGACTTTTGGGTTCATTAGAGTTGGAAAATTTTCCAACTTGTGAATCTTGCTTGAAAGGTAAAATGACCAAGAGGCCTTTTAAGGCCAAGGGGTATAGAGCCAAAGAAGTGTTAGAATTGGTTCATTCTGATTTGTGTGGTCCTATGTCTGTCCAGGCAAGAGGTGGTTTTGAATATTTTGTCTCTTTTATAGACGATTATTCAAGATACGGATACATTTACCTAATGCGCCGCAAGTCCGAGTGCTTTGATAAGTTCAAAGAGTACAAGGCTGATGTGGAGAAACGACTAGGTAAAAGTATCAAGACACTACGGTCTGATCGTGGTGGCGAATACCTCTTAGGAGAGTTTAGGAATTACTTATCAGAGGTCGGGATTCAATCCCAACTATCCGCACCTGGTACACCCCAACAGAATGGTGTGGTAGAACGAAGGAATAGGACTCTTATGGAGATGGTTAGATCGATGATGAGTTATTCAGAATTACCAAATTTGTTTTGGGGATACGCTCTGGAAACGGCAGTGTACATTCTGAACTTAGTACCTTCTAAATCAGTTTCTTCTACTCCCACAGAATTGTGGAATGGGCGAAAGCCCAGTCTAAGACATATTCAGATTTGGGGTAGTCCAGCACATATGCTGAAACCAGATGCTGATAAGTTAGAATCTCGTACAGAAGTTCACGTGTTTATGGGGTATCCCAGAGGAATGAAAGGTGGTTTATTTTATAGTCCTAAAGACCATAAGGTCATTGTTAGCATCAATGTCCATTTTTTAGAAGAAAACTATATAATGGATCACAAGCCCAGTAGCAAAGTTGTTTTAGAAGAACTTAGAGAGGACACGTCTACCTTAGTACCAATAGTACAAGATGAAGTACCACAAGAGACTGCAACACGTGTCACACATGATACACAACCACAGACAGTGCCTCGTCGCAGTGGGAGGGTTATAAGGCAGCCTGAAAGATTCATGTTTTTGGGAGAGTCTTCGGACTTGATCCCAAGTAAACATGAACCTGATCCCCGAACATATGACGAAGCACTACAAGATATAGATGCAACATCTTGGCAAAAGGCAATGAATTCTGAAATAGAGTCTATGTACTCTAATAAGGTCTGGGAGCTTGTAGAACCACCCGATGGTGTAAAAGCCGTTGGATGCAAGTGGATCTACAAAAGGAAAAGAGGGGCATACAGGAAGATAGAAACCTTCAAAGCTAGGCTTGTTGCGAAAGGGTACACTCAGAAAGAGGGAATTGATTATAAGGAGACCTTTTCACCGGTAGCCATGCTTAAGTCTATCCGGATACTCTTATCCATTGCTGCTCATATGGATTATGAGATTTGGCAAATGGATGTCAAGACAGCTTTCCTTAATGGAAGTCTTGAAGAGAACATCCATATGAAGCAACCAGAAGGGTTCATTGAAAAAGGCAAAGAACATCTAGTATGCAAGCTCAATCGGTCCATTTATGGACTGAAGCAAGCTTCAAGGTCTTGAAACATTCGGTTTAATGAAGTAATCCAGTCATATGGATTTATTCAGTGTTCGGATGAGTCTTGTGTATACAAGAAATGTAACGTAAATATGGTGGTATTTCTTGTACTATACGTAGATGATATTTTGTTAATTGACAACAATGTCAAGGTATTATCTGACGTAAGGGTATGGTTGTCCAAATAATTTGATATGAAGGATTTAGGAGATTGTGCACACATTCTTGGGATCAAAGTTATAAGGGATCGCAAGAAAAGAATGTTGTGTCTGTCCCAAGCTTCATATATAGATACAATCCTTGCTCGTTTTAGCATGCAGGATTCCAAGAAAGGTTTCTTACCTTTTAGGCATGGAGTAGCTCTATCTAAAGAGATGTCTCCGAAGACATCAAAGGAGATAGAGGACATGAAAGCAGTTCCTTATGCTTCGGCTGTAGAAGCCTAATGTATGCAATGCTATGTACGAGACCTGATATCTGTTTTACCGTGGGCATGGTTAGCAGATATCAGAATAACCCTGGACAAGGACATTGGACTATGGTAAAGCATATATTAAAGTACCTGAGAAGGACTAGAGATTATATGCTAGTTTACCAAGCAGACGATTTGCTCCCTGTGGGTTACACGGATTCAGATTTCCAATCATATAGGGACAACAGTAAGTCTATATCAGGCTATGTGTTTACTTTAGGAGGTGGAGCCATTGCATGAAGGAGTATTAAGCAGAAATGTGTTTCGGACTCAACCATGGAAGCTGAGTATGTAGCAGCCTCTGAGGCGGCTAGAGAAGCAGTATGGCTCAGGAACTTTCTAATAGACTTAGATGTGATTCCTGGTTTGCCCAAAATCATCACAATTTATTGTGATAATAGCGGTGCAATTGCAAACTCGAAGGAACCACGAGCCCATAAGGCAAGTAAACATATAGAGCGCAAGTACCACCTGATACGAGATATCGTGAAACGAGGAGAAGTTGTCATCGCCAAGATTACATCAGCAGATAACCTGGCAGATCCTTTCACTAAGGCCCTTCCGGCAAAAGCTTTCAATCGGCATGTGGAGGGAATGAGAATCAGATGTATGGCAGAAGATATGGCAGCTTAGTCATTAGTATAAGTGGGAGATTGTTAGAGTGTATACTGAAAGCCTAAGCTTTTGTAAACATTTATTTTGAATAAAGAATTACATTTGGTCAAATTGTCTACATTTGTTTGTAGTTGTTCAATTAATTTATATTGTAGATAACATAGTATGTGGTGTCACATACAGAAGATGATGTTATCAGTACCTTATAAATTATAAACAGTAGCTCACGACTAAAATGGAAAGGAACAAACCATTGGAAGGTCGTAGTGTAATTAGATATTAGTTTATCTTAACTATATAATTACACTAGTACACTTAGAGTGTATTGAGTAGGACCATTAGAAGTCGTTTCTTTTATACTGGCTTTATAAAGGAACAAAAACCTCAGTTATTATGGAAGTGTGTGCTCTTAATCCTAATATAATAACAAGCACATATATTTGATATTTATTTCTTTAATTTATCAATGGGTGAGATTTAGTTCGATAAATCAATAAGCCCGATAAGTTGGGAAATGATATCGCTTATAGTGTGTGTTGTTGATTATAGAAGGAAACTGTGTCCTAGTGATCTAGGTTGATAATGTCCCCAAGAAGAGCTCATAAAGATTGTCATGTTAAACCCTGCAGGTGGACTTAGTCTGACATGACGATGAGGTTGAGTGGTACTATTCTTGGATTAAGACATTAATTAAATGAGTTGTCAGTAACTCACTTAATTAGTGGACATTCGACATCTTAAACACAGGGAGACTAACACACTCATAATAAGAAGGAGCCCAAAAATATAATTTGGGATTGGTGCGGTAGTTCAATAATAGTTCTCTAGTGGAATGAATTATTATTGATAAAATTAAGTTGTGTGTTCAGGGCGAACACGGGATGCTTAATTTTATCGGGAGACCAAAACCAATTCCTCCTCTCGGTCCCTATCGTAGCCTCTTATTTATAGAGTACTATACCCACCTATACCCACCTTCATACCCATGATGTAGGGGCCGGCCAAGCTAGTTTGTGGATCAAGCTAGGGTCGGTTTCATGGGTGGCCGGCCCTAGCTTGAACCCAAGCGTAGGTGGCCGGCCCCCATTAAATTAAAAAGAATTTTAATTTTAAATTTTTCTTATGTGAAAGATATAATTTATTGGAGAGATTAAAAATTAAAATATCTCTTTTAAAAGGGTCTACAAAAGATTAAAGAAAGAGATTAGATCTCTTTCCTTATTTGTAGATTGGAAAAATATTTTATTTTTCTTCTTTGTAAATTATTCACATGTTGAAAAATTAAAATTATAGAAATTTATTTTAATCAACCATGAAGGGATTTTAAAGGGAAATTTTATTTTTTAAAAATTTCTGAAGACAAATAAGGAATTTTAATTGTTGATTGAAATTGCCTTGTTTGCTCTTATTGATGTGGTTGGCCATGACATGAAGGTTTAGGAAATTTTTGTTTAAATTTTTCTTAATTAATTCATGTCAAGGAAAGTTAAGGAAATTTTATTGTAATTAAATTTCCTTATTTGCCAAAGCTAAGGATTATAAAAGAGGGGGTTGGGGTGCCTTCATGACACACAACTTTTATTATTCTTCTCCCTCTTTTCTTCCTTGGTGTGGCCGGCCTCATCCTTTCTCTTCTCTCCATCTTTGTGGCCGAAATTCCCCTTGCTCTTGGAGATTAAGTGGTGGTCGGTTTCTAGCTTGGAGAAGAAGGAGAGAAAGCTTTCATCCCTTGGAGCTTGGTTGGTTGTTTCTCTTCTTCCTTGGAGGTGCACTTGATTTGGCCGAACCTTGCAAGGAGGAGAAGAAGGTGCTTTGGTGGTTTCTCATCTCGGAAGACCGTTGCCCACACAACGTCCGAGGTTAGAAGAGGAATACGGTAGAAGACCTAGAGGTTTTTGCTTGCAAAAGAAAAGGTATACTAGTATTTTATTTCCGCATCATACTAGTTTTATCTTCATGTAAAAAATACCAAATACAAGAGGCATGCGATTCTAGTATTTCGAATTTATTTTTCGATGTTGTGTTCTTTGTTTTTCTTTTCCTTGTGAATTGATTGTTCTTTTTGGTTGACCTAAAGTTATTTAAGGAAATTAAATATTAGCTTTCCTTAAAAGACTTTTGTTTAGGCGGTGGTGGTTGTTCCCATATCCAAGAAGGCCATGTGTCTCGCCATGCAATCCTGAAAGTCAATTTTGAAAATTAATATTTAATGGAATTAATAACCTAGGTGATTTGGATCGAACGTGTTAAGTTCCGCAGGAGATCCAAGTCTAAACCTAAAAGAACAAATAGATTAAACTTCGGATCAAACGTGTTAAGTTCTGCAGGCGATCCAAGTTTAATTTAAAAGAACACATGGTAGATAGGAAAAGGTTCAGACCTTTGTACAAAATTTTTGTACAATAGAACCATTAGGTTTTCCGAATAGCAACCAACAATTGGTATCTACACAACACATCATAGCTAACATGTCCTAGTCTATCATGCCACAAACATGAAGACTCAAGCATATAAGTGGAAGAGCTTTCACTTTTATTTATCTTGGGTCTAATGGTCATTACATTGAGCTTGAATAGTCTATTAGAAACATAACCCCTTCCTATAAACATTCCATTCTTGGGCAATATAACTCTATCCGACTCAAAAATAATGCGAAAGTCGTGTTTTCTTAATAGTGATCCGGACACTAGATTCTTCCGAATCTCCGGATTATACAACATATTGTCCAGAGTAAGGTCCTTGCCTGAGGTCATCTTCAGCACTACCTTTCCTTGGCCTATGATGTCTGAGGTTGCCGAGTTCCCCATGAACAATTTATCTCTAGTGACTTCTTCGAAGTTGTGGAGAAGCTCCTTGTTGCAGCACACATGTCTGGTGGCACCAGTATCGATCCACCATTGTCGCGGGTTTGAACTGACCAGGTTCAGCTCAAAGACCACAATGCAAAGGTCGTCCATTTTTGGTCCCTCATTTAGGTTGGCCTCTTGCTTCTTCTTCGGCTTTCTGCACTCCGAAGATTTGTGACCCACTCGGTCACAGTTGAAGCACTTCCCAGAAAACTTCTTCTTACTAATACCTCCTATGGGTCCCATCTTGAAAGATTTGGGGTTCTTCCGTTTCGAGCTTTGACCATGCTCGACCATGCTGGCTTTCACAATAGCCTGAGAGAACAGCTTTCTCTTTGAACTCTTGTTGTCTTCTTCGATGCGAAGTCTAACAATGAGTTCCTCCACATTCATCTCCTTCCGCTTGTGCTTCAGGTAGTTCTTGAAGTCCTTCTAGCTGGGAGGTAGTTTCTCAATGATAGCAGCCACCTGGAAGGTTTCACTCAAAACCATCCCTTCTGAGTGGATCTTGTGTAAAATCACTTGAAGCTCCTGGACTTGGTTGATCACTATCTTGGAGTTAACCATCTTGTAATCCAGGAATCGGCCCACGATGAACTTCTTGGCCCCTATATCCTCCATCTTGTATTTCTTGTCCAGGGACTCCCACAGCTCCTTAGCCGTTCTCTTCATGCTATACACAGCGTACAGCGAGTCGGCAAGGCAGTTGAGGATGTAGTTTCGACAGAAGAACTCAGAATGAGTCCATGCCTCCACTGCACTGATGGTCTGCACATCAGCATCCTCAGCATGCTTAGGAGAGTCGTTGATCAAGAACTGAGTCAGGTTGAGCATGGTCAGGTAGAAGAGCATCTTCTGCTGCCACCTCTTAAAGTTCACTCCAGTGAACTTCTCTGGTCTTTCCCCATGGTTAATTGGTAGAGTTTCAATCGGGGTAGAGAGGGTCTGCACGTGTTGAGTCTATTGCACCTCAATATTCTGTTCTGTGGGCATCTCAATAGAATCGAGTCTGTATCAAGATTGTTGGACAATCTATTGTCAGAGATATTTGGGGACTTAGCTGAATTTAAATACAACAAATTTAAATTCACTTATCTGTCGAAATGACCTAAGCTGATAATCTCATATGCTAGTGGGGTTGGTTCTGCCAAACTTCCTGTCGTCCGAGTCGCGAAGTCGATGCAGTGCGTAGCAGAATCGGGAAAGAGAATTCACCGAGTAAGATGTCGAGACCTGTGCTCAACGTAGTTTCCTTAAAACAGATTTGCCCCACCTCCGACTATGATTCGAGGTTCTCTCAGGTCGTCTGTTTCCCAAAATACAATGGCAAAACCACGAACGTAACCAAGCACTAGTTGTTCGTGGTGAACTGAGAATGCACCTGAGTGATATCATTAGTAGTTCAGCCGAACGAATGCATGACTAAGAGAACAAAATCAAGGAACGAAGGTGGAGGAATTCTTTTTCTTTCTCTTTCGCTTTCACTTTCGCTTCTCTTACGTGTCTCCCTTTGTTCAAGATCCAACCTCCTTATATAGGATCTCTCACCTTGTCTACAATAAATGATCAAATTATGATCATTTAATGTTGGGTTTAATGTCGTTATTAATGGGTTTAATGTCTTCATTAATATCGAGACGTTACGGAAGTATTATTAATGGGTTTAATGTCGCCATTAATACTAAGACGTTATGGAATCACCATTAATGAGTTTAATGTCATCATTAATGTCGGGACGTTACGGAATCACCATTAATTCACATTAATGCTTCTGTTACACTCTTTAGCATGTAGCAAAAAGATATTCAAGTGGCAATATGTTGGTTCATTCTTTTGGACAAATTTTGGCTCGACCGGTCCGGCATTCGACATGCGCAGGTAGTGCTCGCGCACGAGTCAACTTTGGTTCAGTACAATCCAAGCCCCTGGATTTGCATCCACCCCTACACACTCACGCGTGAGAGAGTCTCTCCCCATGCATATGTTTATAACATCAATGCATGTATCATAATTTAAACCAACAATAAAGCCAAGAGACTTCTAATGTGGGACTAAACTCATGCACAATAGAGTCTTTTCGTCTTCACCTCTTTATTCCATACACATTTCCAACATTTTTATTATATTATTATTTTTAATGATTGAAAGAAAAGTAAGAGAGATGTTTATTCATTTGTTAGTTAATTTATAATCGTTTACAGATAAATAATTTCATATGTTAATTAATTATTTAATAATTAATTAATATTTTCCTTTTTCTATAGGATTATTCTTAATAATGATTTTATGAATTTATAATTTTTTGAAAAATAATATAATCATTTTAAGAAAAATAATTTGTAGAGGGAAAAATCTCAAGAGAAAATTCAAAGATAGACACATAAAATGATGGGCCCATAAAAGTAAAAATGGTGGACCATGAATTTATGTGTGTATATCTGAGCTTTTTCTTGAGATTTTTTCCCTCTGCGTATCATTACTCTAATTTTAAACCATAGTCAACCATGAACCGACAATTTTGAACAGTGAACTTTAATTATCTTGGATGGTTAACGTTAAGGGTTGACCTGTCAGGAATAGTCTAATCGATAATTTCAAATTGTCAAATTGGTGGTTTTGAACCATCAAACCATCGAACCTGCGATTTCAAACCGTCGAACTGGTGATTTCAACCCGTCGAACTGACGGTTCTGAACCGTAGTTGGGTCTACTTGGTGGTCACAAGTTTGAGTGGAAAAACAATCTCTTGTAATGCACGGTAAAGTTGCATACAATAGACTCAATATGATCTGACCTTTCCTTGGGAGTCCGTATTGGTGGGAGTTTGTGTACCAGACTATCCCTTTTTATTATGGACTTAACATGAGAGGGAACCTTAGTGTAACGGTAAATACACTGAATGAAGAACTTTTTTTAAAAAAAAATAATAATCTATAAAAGTATTTAATTATATGGTACAGGAGGATCAGTAGACTATTATTATTATTATTATTATTATTATTATTATTATTATTATTATTATTATTATTGGTATTTTTTTTGTATTTAAGACATTTTTTATATTTTAGGTATTTTTGATCATTTCTATCTTTTATATATATTTTTTTGAATTTTGAGTCCTTTTAGCAATTTTAGGATAGCGAGTCTATTAATAATTTTCCTTTTCTTTTAGAATTAATTTACTTTCTTTACTAGTTAAGAATTGTAGTCCATATATTTGGATTTCTTTCTTTTAATTAGGTTTTATAGTTTGGAGTCTATATAAATATAAATTTAACTATTTGAGGATTAATCCTCTAATATTAAATAAATTTATTTTTTTTGAAAAAAAAAATTAGGAGGACAACAATTATCTCTTCTTGCCTTCTCCTCAAACCCCCCATTCTCGTCAGCCCATTGGATACTCGCTATCCTATCCAATATCAGTTGGTATCAGAGCTGGCAAGTTTTGATTGAGTAAGTTGAGCATCATATCCAACGGAAGATCATTGTGGTTGTAATCATGGTCGTGTAATAGAACTAATTACGCTAATACAGTAATCTATAATTGCACCAATAAATGGCGAGCATGCAATAAACATTAATAACAGTAAGGGTTAAGAAATTGTGTATCTCCGGTCGAAGCGTCGGACGTGCCGACTGTCTTTAGAGAATTTATTGCCGCCCACGGTGTAGAGGCTCTCCGGCAAAATCCTCCCAAGATCCGACAACCGCTCGTGTCGCTCGTAGGTGCACTCCAAAACGAGCACCGCACTCGGACTCAACCTCAGATCGCGAACCAAGCCTCAGAACAACTCGGAAAGAAGGAAGAAGAAGTAGAAAGCAAGGAAGAAGGAATGCTTTGCTTTCTGGAGTGAGTTGAGAAGGAAGTGAGGAAGTGTATTTATACACTTGAAGCAGTGCAGAGGAAGAGACGCACACTTTGCTTATGCTTCCTGCTTCCTCTTCTCACGCGCGGATGCGCTGGATGCGTTGCTTCGCATCCTCACGTGACGCGGACAGAACCGAAGCGCTGCTTCACTTCCTCACGCGGACCAAACCAACCAAACCGGCTAACAAAAATGAACCGGGTGAACCAAACCGGACTGGCAAAAACGAACCGGGCCGCCCGTAAGCGGGAGGCCCACGAGCTGGGGATTTGCACCCCCCCCCCCTGCGCGTGATGATCGCGTGCATCGCGCCCGGTTTATGGATTTCTGGTTCGAACCCCCTGAAACCACCTGATTTGGGCTTAGCCCGCGCATGCGTGTAGGTCCTCCTTAACTTGACTAAGCTAGCATGGAAGCCTTCCATATATAAAGGCTTCTAAGCTTCTTTCGCTTAGCAATGTGGGACTAAAGGGAATTGAATTAAAAATCTCAACAATCCCCCACTAATTCAAATTATTTTAGTCAAAAACAAAGATATGTTCTGAGGCTTGGTTGCAATGAGCTTCCAATGAAAATACCTTCCGGTTTGAATTTTCACCTAAGTACACCAATCTTATTCACATAGGTTTGAAGAGAACAGAGTCTTGATCTTAAACCTTTTATATGTGAAGATCAATTGGTAACAACTCATCACTGGCGACGGTTGAATCCTTCTGGGTTGGTGCATTACGGTCATGCCACCGAATCTTGTTTCATAAGTGCTAAGGAGAGTTGCCTAGACCCCCCACACTGCGGCCTCACAGTTACACTTACATAGGTGAGTTCTCCAAGGATGTACTGCAAGCATCCTGTCATTAAGACCTTGAACTCATTAAGAGCTCCTAAGCTCATCCTTACTAGCAGTCAAGCATCTATCCAGGGAAGAGACTATGAGATTACATCTCAATCAATTTGATGCTTACGTTTCACCCTTATAGCTTGTTTGTACCACATTGAACCTATTTTTTGGGATCTCCAATCAGATAGGTTGGGTTGCCGCTATAGATGAAACCAGGATAGGCCTCAGTCCCATTCCCTTACTAGATCTCTTGATTTTCTCAGAATCAAGTCCTTTAGTGAGTGGATCAGCAATATTGTCTTTTGAACTTACAAAGTCCAATGGCACCACTCCAAGAGACACTAGCTCACGAATAGACTTCAATCTTATTCGTACATGTCTCTTCTGTTTCTGGTTATACTTGGAGCTTCTAATCTGAGCTATTATTGTTTGATTATCACAGTGCACTGAAATAGAAGGTATTGGCTTCATCATCAAGGGAATTTCAGAAAGAAGACCCTTAAGCCAATCAGCTTTAGTTACTGTGGTATCCAAAGCACACAATTCTGCCTCAGATGTAGACCGGGTTATAATTGTCTGTTTAATAGACCTCCAAGCAACTGCACCGCCTCCAAGTGTAAAGACATAACCAGTAACGCCTTTATACTCAGCAGTGTCAGCTATCCAACTAGCATCACTATATCCCTCCAGGACTGCAGAGAATCTCCCATACCACAAGCCCAAGGATATAGTGCCTTTCAGATATCTGAGTACTCTGTCTAATGCATCCCAATGCGTTCTGTCCGGACAGCTGGTAAATCTGCTCAATTTCGTTATAGCAAAAGAAATATCAGGTCTAGAACAATTAGCTAAATACATTAGATTACCTATTATTTGTGAGTATCTTAATTGAGACACTATCACACCACTATTATTCTTGTGGAGAGTTTTTGAAGGGTCATATGGTGTGACAACAGATTTAACTTGGCTATAGCCATATTTCTCTAATACTTTCTCAACATAGAGTGACTGAGAAATTGCTATTCCATCAGTTGATCGAGTCAACTTCAGCCCTAAAATCATATCAGCACAACCCATATCCTTCATATCAAACTTACCACTTAAGAGGGCCTTAGTCTCTTTTATAATAGAAAGGTTAGTTCCAAACAGTAGAATATCATCTACATATAAGCATAGGATAATACAATTATCACCTTTCATTTTAGCATATACACATTTATCAGAGTCATTCACTTCAAAGTCAAATGATAGCATAGCTCTATCAAATTTTTCGTGCCACTGCTTTGGGGCTTGCTTCAAACCATAAAGAGATTTGACTAACCTTCAAACTTTGTTCTCATTTCCAGAAACTACATATCCCTCAGGTTGATCCATATATATCTCTTCTTCAAGATCTCCATTAAGGAATGTCGTTTTGACATCCATTTGATGGATCTCAAGATGATATATGGACGCCAATGCTATTAACACTCGGATTGTAGTAATTCTTGTAACAGGAGAATAAGTGTCAAAATAGTCAATCCCTTCTTTCTATTTGAATCCCTTAGCAACTAGGCGGACTTTGAATTTATCTACTGACCCATCAGGTTTTAGTTTTCTTTTAAACACCCATTTACATCCTATAGTGTTACACCCAGGAGGTAAATCTACCAACTCTCAAGTGGCATTAGAGATAATAGAGTCCATTTCACTTTTAATGGCCTCTTTCCAGTGCTTAGCTTCAGGAGAAGCCATAGCATCTCTATATGTCACAGGTCACCTTCTATATTATAGGTGATAAAGTCCTGGCCTAAATCCGTAGACACACGTTGCCTCTTGCTCCTTCTCGGTTCTGTATACTCACTAGATTCATCTAGTCTAGAGTGACTTGAGGAAGATGTACCCACTACGGATAATGGGACCTCTACGGAAGAAGGCTCATTTCTAGTAGCAATACTAGATTGAGGTGTTCTCGTCTTCATAGGAAATATATCCTCAAAAAATGTAGCATCGCGAAGTTCTACAAGAGTATTTGCATCTATTCCAGGAATTTCTGATTTAATAATCAGGAACCTATATACAATACTATTTTGAGCATAACCCAAGAAGATACCATCTACGGTCTTTGGACCATTTTTTTCCTTCTGTGCTCAAGTACTAGTACCTTTGCCAGGCACCCCCATACTTTAAGGTATTTCAAACTTGTCCTTCGGCCTTTCCAAAGCTCATATGGGGTTTTATCCCTTGACTTCATTGGGACTTTATTTAGCACATGGCATGCAGTGTATAGAGCCTCCCCCCACATAAAGTTGGGTAACCCAGAACTGCCTAACATGGAATTAATCATATCTTCAAGGGTTCGATTTTTTTGTTCTGCTATACCATTGGATTGAGGACTATATGGAGCAGTTACCTCATGGATTATACTTGTATCTTGACAAAAATTTTGAAACAGGTTCGAGGTAAATTCTCCACCCCTATCTGACCTTAACCTCTTAATAGTTTTATCGGTTTGATTCTCAGCTTCAGATTTAAAAATCATAAATTTATCTAAAGCTTCATCCTTGGTTTTTAGCAAATAAACATAACAATAACGAGAGTGATCATCAATGAAGGTAATGAAATACCTTTTATGGTCTCTCATTATTACACCGTTAAACTCACAACAGTCAGTATGAATCAATTCTAAAATATCATAATTTCGATCAACTGATTTGAAGGGTTTACGGGGTTGTTTATATTGCACACAAATTTCACATTTTTTCTTATCATTTATAGCATGCTTAGGGATCATGTCAAGATTCATCATCCTTTTTACGGTATTAAAATTGACATGTCCTAATCTGTCATGCCACAGATCATAAGACTCAATGTTATATGAACAACCAATATCAGAAGTTTTATTTAAAGTAGCATTTTCTACATTGAGTTTAAATAAACTTTCATTAAGGTAACCTTTTCCAGTAAAGATTCCTAAATGTAATATTACAACTTTATTACATTTGAAGTTCAACTCATAACCAGCACGGACTAACTTTGATCCGCTAATCAAATTCCGACCGACCGCTGGAACATGATGCACCTCATGCAGTGATAGGACTTTTCCAGAGGTGAACCTCAGGTCAACTTGTCTTATCCCAAACACCCTGGCTGCAGAATGATTCCCCATGGTCACGGAAGTGCCTTCAATTACCTGATAAGTAAGGAAGGCAGAGTGATCAGCACAACAGTGTACATTAGCACCTGTATCAACTAACCATTCATTGGGTTGATAGATCAAGTTTAGTTCGGGTTTGAAGGTAACAAACCTATCGCTGGTGTCGTCACTAGCAGTCACGACATTTACTTGTGCCTTGGTGTTGGACGTATTGCTTTGGTTTTTCTCCTTATCCTTTCGCTTAGGGCAGAATTTGGCATAATGTCCAACCTGTCCACATGCCCAGCAAGGCTTAGGTTTGGTTCTAGTTTTCTTTTGAACCTTTGGGTTGGGTTTCATCTTGTTTTTCATTTTCTGTTTTTTGAATTTCTTCTTGTCAGATGAGACTACTACATTCGCCTTTGGAATAAAATCCATAGGCATTCTTGTATCATCATTTTTATGTTGCTTCCGATGTTCTTCTTCGATATTTAAGGAAATCATCAAATCTTCGAGAGAGATTTTACCTCTCCGATGTTTAAGAGTCATGCCAAAATCTTCCCAAGTCGGAGACAATTTTTCGATATTGACAAGACCTGAAATTTTTCAGGTAATGGCATATCTCCTTCAGCAAGACCATGAATTTGGACTTGGAATTCATGTGTCTGCTCTATCACAGATTTGCCTTCAACCATTTTGAAGTTTAGGAATTTTGCCACAGTGTACTTTTCTAAACCAGAATCTTCAGAGTTGTATTTTTTATCCAAAGATTTCCACAGCTCTTTAGCTGAAGCGGTTGAACAGTACACATCAAATAGTGCGTCTGAGAGGGCAGATAGGATTCTCCTATAGCAGAGATAATCCCTTTGCTTAAACCTCTCTAAGGCAGCACTACGGGCAGGTTCCTCTTCATTGGGTGAAGGAGGGTCTGTTTCTATAACGGAGAATAGCCCTAGCGTAGTAAGCCAAAATTTCATTCGTTGTTGCCAACGTCTGAAGTTTTGCCCGAAAAATCTTTCGGGTCGGGCGCTAGACTCATCAGACCCCGTTACCCTATCGTTCATCATGTTTATTGATGCTACAATAAATTTTCTAAAATTGTAATAGAACTAATTACGCTAATACAGTAATCTATAATTGCACCAATAAATGACGAGCATGCAATAAACGTTAATAACAGTAAGGGTTAAGAAATTGTGTATCTCCGGTCGAAGCGTCGGACGTGCCGACTGTCTTTAGAGAATTTATTGCCGCCCACGGTGCAGAGGCTCTCCGGTAAAATCCTCCCAAGATCCGACAACCGCTCGCATCGCTCGTAGGTTCACTCCAAAATGAGCACCGCACTCGGACTCAACCTCAGATCGCGAACCAAGCCTCAGAACAACTCGAAAAGAAGGAAGAAGGAATGCTTTGCTTTATAGAGTGAGTTGAGAAGGAAGTAAGGAAGTGTATTTATACACTTGAAGCAGTGCAGAGGAAGAGACGCACACTTTGCTTATGCTTTTCACATCCTCACGCGACGCGGACAGAACCGAAGCGCTGCTTCGCTTCCTCACGCGGACCAAACCAGGTGTGAACTAAACCGGCTAACAAAAACGAACCGGGTGAACCAAACCGGACTGGCAAAAACGAACCGAGCCGCCCGTAAGCGCGAGGGCCACGAGCTGGGGATTTGCACCCCCCCTGCACGCGATGATCGCGTGCGTCGCGCCTGGTTTATGGATTTCCGGTTCGAACCCCCTGAAACCACCTGATTTGGGCTTAGCCCGATCATGTGTGTAGGTCCTCCTTAACTTGACTAAGCTAGCATGGAAGTCTTCCATATATAAAGGCTTCTAAGCTTCTTTAGCTTAGCAATGTGGGACTAAAGGCAGGTCGTGCCAGGCAAGTTCCTCTTGAGAAAGCCTCGCTATCCTATCCGAGATCAGTTGGTATCAGAGCTGGCAAATTTCGATTGAGTAAGTCGAGCATCATATCTAATGGAAGGTCGTTTGTCGTAATCATGGTCGTGCCAAGCAGGTTCCTGCTGAGGAAGCCTCGCACCATTGTCATAGCACCCAGGATGAGATTAAGGATTTACATAGGCAAGTCGTAGATTTAACTTAACGTCTAGCGACGTGAAATATTAAAAAAGGTAGATCCGCTACCTTAGCGCCCCCCTAGTGTCGGCCCCACGGATATAGAGGGAAATTCATGCAGGTACACAGGCCATAGGCAACGTGAAATATTAAAGATCGTGAGGTACGTAGTCAAGAAGAACGACATGGAAACCTCGGATTTCAAGTTGATTTACCTAAATTTTTTGTCACATCACAGACAAAGAAATTTGTTGATTGGATCAACAAAGTGGAGCGGATCTTCAACTATAAGTATGTTCCGAATACGATGAAAGTGAAGCTGATTGTCACAAGACTCAAGGGTCGAGCATCGGCGTGATGGGAGCACTTGCAACACTCATGATACAAACAGGGAAAAATCAAAATCAAGGATTGAGAACACATGAAGAAAAAGATGAAAGATCACTTTCTTCCTTTTGGGTACACTCAAACTTCATTCCAAGGATGATTAAGTTTTTCCATAGAGAACGATATCTTAGACGCCCAAAATGACCTTGATGGATTTAAAGATGATTTAAAGGAAGAAGTTAACAAGGTACTTTATGATGGTAGCCTTGAGATTTTAATTATTTGTGAGAGTTTGTTGAATTCCAAGGATTCACTGGTAGAATCAGATAAATCTATTGGTGACACCTAAGATATTAATTGTCCTATGAAACAGTCCATTTTAAGCTCGGACTTATCAGTTGCACAGCAATAAGACAATGACCAAAATATGCTATAATTGAAGAGGAATTTCAATTTCAAATTGGAGATCATGATCGAAGTGACTAATGATCCAATTTATGACTAAGATAAGACTAAGATTATTAACGAGCTGGTATATGACGATTATGGAGTGGATGAAGTGTTTGATAATGATCCTTTATTCATTCCAGATTCATGTTCCGTCTAGCAAAATTAAATAATTCTGAGTCTTTTATCAAATTATTGTTGTATATCATATGAGGAAGAGGAAGACTTGATAAGATTCTTGCTAAACTTAGGGAGGGTCCACCGTCGCCGCTACCGAGTGTGGAACTCCAACACCGTCTTCTCAGGTGGTGGAGGAATCAGTTCCAAATCCTGTCGTTTGAGAGCACGGATCTAGGTTATCATATGGTTCTAACAATGTCATATTTGGAATCTATTGGATGAAAAATCCAAAACTTATGAAGATGGAGCAATGCAGTATATATTTCTTTTGAACAATATACTCTATATTGTCAATAAAGTGAAGGATTCAGATCTTGGGAAGCTTTTGGGAGACCACTGGATAAGAAAGCGCCGCAGCCAAATTCTGCAGTATGCCACATCCTCCCTTAGAACTTCCTAAACCAAAGTGTTGTCTTGTTTGAAGGGTGAAGGGATGGGGAGTGGTATCTCCCGCAGTGTCTCAATGGTCACTCTAAAGGAGAAGTTTAAAAGCTTCAACTTGTTATTTGAAGAAATTTATAGGGTTCAGATCACTTGGAAGGTTCCAGATTCTCAGCTCCAAGAAGAACTGAGAATTTCAATATTAGAGAAGGATAAATATCACGATGTTGTGCTTGGTGAATCGATGAGGATTCTTAAAGTACAACAGTTAGTGAATTTTGTCGATTTGGTACGAGATGCTCTTCTTCCTAGACTAATTATTTTTGGTAATTTTTTATATATATTCAAGGGGTTTTTGGTATTTTAGATACTTTCAGTAATTTTTATTTTTTATATTATTTTGAATTATGAGTTTATTTAATAATTTTTTATTTCTTTTAGATTTTTTTTTTCTTTACAAGTTAGGAATTGCAGTCCATATATTAAATTTTTTTTTTTTAGATTTTTTTGTTTGAAAATTAATTCTCAAATATTAAATAATTTTCTTCTTCAAATAAATCTAAAAGGCAATGATTATCTCTTTCTTGTTTTTTCTCAAACCCCCTTTTCATTAGCCCATAGGATAATCGTTGTGTTATCTGGTGTCATTATACTTGCAGTAGGGATCCTCTAGTCCGTAATTTACGAATCAGAGGATGACCCCTACATGAGGACCCTTGATTTGGATGAACTCCATTTTTAAATAGGTAGGGTCCATCCAAATCAAGGATCTAAACAAATGGACCACCCTCTAAACAAATTGCGGACCAGAGGATCCGTCTCCTTATACTTGTAATCACTCAAAATTTTTATTATAATTTTTTTTAAAAAAAAATTACCCATTTTTATAAATTGACAACATGATGACCTAATCTAAACCAAACTAACCCCTAATATATTTTCCTAAAAGACTAAGCAATCTTTTAGTTTATTCAATAAAAATTCTAATTAATATTTTTTTAAATTTTATCCTAATAAAACTCTAATTATTCTTAAAATTAAAGAGTGAGAAGGGATGATTCTTCTTGTTAGCATTCCAACTTTTAGATATTGCAATTCACAGATGACACCATTATTGTTTCTAAGCTAATTCTTATTTAGTCAAAAATTTACGAACAATTAATATTTATGGTTTTTACGTACCATTTGTAGACATAATTTGATTTGAAGATCAACTCGACTAATAAGTAGGGAAGAAGCTTTGGATTAACTATTTCAAAGGAAGCTTAATTTGTAATAAGAGCTAGGTTGGAGCGAAGCTTCATATATCTGATGATATTGGAATGCCATTCCTTCACAGCATTTGTACTTCTGTTGTGGTTGGTAGCATCAAGCTTTCACTCTTTCTACATCCATTCAGTTTATTGATTTCGTACAGCATCTCACTTAGTTTGCCTTTTGGCCTAAAGTTATCGAGCTCCCCTTGCTACATATTCTTTTTTTTTTCTCTCTTACAATAACAATGGGACAACCAACAGAATGGCAAGGTACTGATTCCCAGCTTGTTTCACTGTTATTTTATAATCCAACCAACCACTTCTGGCATTGCTAGGCCATGCCAGCACCTAAATCACAATCTAATGGCCGAATACGTACCTTTGATTATTTTGAGTATGATTATTATATATATTTGGCAAGCTGCCAACTGCTCTCTCCCAACCTAATATTTGACTTCAGATAGCACTGCACTGCCCTGCAACGTCTCATAGCACTCCAAATGGGAGGGAAACAAGATAGTTCTGGCCATATGGTTATTTTAATCAGCCGGACGAGGTCTATAAATCAGCTTGCAGAAGGTGGCTTACTGGTATTGGAAGGCATTGGTCAGTATCCATGGAAGCAGCGAGGGAGATCACAAGAGAGAGTGCTCGTGAAAGAGGTAGTAACAGAGTTGCATGTGTTCAAGAAGAGGATGGTGAAAACATCGACGTGGAGAGGCCATGCAAGCAAGTTGATGAGCAGCAGCAACACCAGGTCACATACATATCGACTTATGAATGAATTCTTTCTTCGATCGTGTTCACTCTCTGTCTTATGAAATGAATTATTCCTTCTTCTTCATGAGTACAGAAATCTGGATGGAAGAAGTTCCTTGCTCACGTTGGACCCGGATTCCTGGTGTCGATGGCTTACCTTGATCCGGGGAATTGTATGACAAACCTCCTTCTGTTCCTAAATCTTGTGTGGTTCGTTGTTGAAAGTTTCATGTGAATTTTACGTGGATTTTTTTGGCAGTGGAAACCGATCTACAAGCAGGAGCTAATCACAAGTACGAGGTAGATAATCATGACTTCGTTTCTTTTACATGTTGTATCTCACTCAGTTGATTGATTCTGATACCAAAATTATGGAAACAGCTCTTGTGGGTGATACTGATTGGTCTCGTTTTTGCACTGATTATACAATCATTATCGGCGAATCTCGGTGTGTCTACAGGTATATGGTAACTTTCAAGAACAGATTGAAGCTTATTAGTTATTCAAACTTTGGTTTACTAATTCTTGTCTATGATAATTACAAAAGGAAAGCACCTTGCGGAGCTGTGCAAATCAGAATACCCCAAGTACGTTAAGTACTGTCTTTGGGTGCTGGCAGAGTTAGCAGTGATTGCTGCTGATATACCTGAAGGTTCTTCCTCCAGTTTAATTCTTCTTTAATGATGTTTAACTAATTAATGGTTTCTTTTTAATGCAGTGATAGGAACTGCCTTTGCGCTCAACATCTTGTTCCATATCCCACTGTGGGCAGGTGTGCTTATCACAGGCCTGAGCACTCTGATGCTCCTTGGCCTTCAGAGATATGGAGTAATTTTGAAACTCAAAACTAAATTTATAATCTTTCTGAAGATTTTTTTTGTCAAACCTGACTAATAGCTTGCAGGTCCGGAAGCTTGAGCTTCTAATAGCAGTGCTGGTGTTAATCTTGGCCGCCTGCTACTTTGGAGAGATGAGCTATGTAAAACCCCCAGCTGCTGAGGTGATGAAGGGGCTCTTTGTGCCTAGGCTCGGCGGCAACAGTGCTACCAGTGATGCGATAGCGCTCCTGGGCGCCCTCGTCATGCCGTAAGTAGTCGATCCATCTCGGAATGTTTCCGGCATTGGATTTCACTGGAGAAGGATACATATCTTCTTGATTCATGTAGGCACAATCTGTTCCTGCATTCGGCTTTGGTGCTCTCAAGGAAGACTCCCCCCTCTGTCAAAGGCGTCAATGTAGGAAATATACTGTTTAAGGCGTGGCGACACCAATTAGGCTCTTATGTTTCGTCTCCCTCCTGTAGGATGCATGCAGATTCTTCTTCCTCGAGAGCGGTTTCGCGCTGTTTGTTGCATTGCTGATCAACATTGCTGTGGTCTCTGTCTCTGGGACTGTCTGTGCTGCTGATAACCTCTCTGCTGATGATGCTGATAGATGCGATGATTTAACTCTCAATTCAGCATCATTCTTGCTCAAGGTCTTTTGTTGTCCCATAAAATTAGTTCTAAATTTTTTCAAGATCACAGGAGGATCACACTAACCATGTGCTGCTACTTGAACATCTGTACTCTGTACTCAGAATGTCCTGGGGAAATCTAGCTCAATAGTCTACGGGATTGCATTGCTGGCCTCCGGACAAAGCTCTACAATAACAGGCACATACGCCGGCCAATATATCATGCAGGTATAAGCACTTGGATGGCCAAGATCAATGCCTACTTAAAGCGATTTTGTTTCTCATCCACCTTCAACACTGTAAATGCAGGGTTTCTTAGACATCAAGATGAGGATGTGGGTTCAGAACCTGATGACTAGATGCATCGCGATCGGTCCAAGCCTCATCGTCGCGATTATAGGAGGCTCTGCTGGAGCAGGAAGGCTTATAATTATCGCATCGGTACCAAATAAAAAAAAAACTCTTCTTTTCCATTTCTGCATATCAAGCTCATCTGAAACCGAATGATCATCAAATGTGACCGATGTGACCGACTGTCAAATACTGCAGATGATACTTTCCTTTGAGCTGCCTTTTGCTCTCATCCCTCTGCTCAAGTTCAGCAGCAGCAGCACGAAGATGGGGCCTCACAAGAACTCAATTTATGTGAGTCTATCTGAAGATAACACATAGATCGAACATTAAACTATAATCCAATATTCTAAAAGTGAAACTCATAACGCAGGTGATCGTGGTCTCGTGGATCCTCGGTTTTGGAATCATAGGAATCAACATCTACTTCCTGAGCACAAGCTTCGTGGGATGGCTCATCCATAGCAGCCTTCCGAAGGCTGCCACAGTCTTCGTTGGCATCGTCGTGTTCCCTTTCATGGTGGCCTACGTCCTGGCCGTCATCTACTTGACGATCCGAAGGGATACGGCGGTGACATTTGTGGACAAGCCCGATGCGTCCCAGGTAGAGATGGAGAGTGGAGTGCGTAGTTCGGATGGCAATAAGGGCACTGAAGTGGTTCCGTACAGGGATGACCTCGCCGATATCCCTCTTCCTGACTAATGTTCGTCAGAGTCTCCGTGAAATGTGTTGTCCAGCAGTGACTGAATAAGTGTGGGATGAATGCGAATGGTTGGCTAATCTCCTTGAGCGCTTGTTTATAAGTTTAACTTTTTTTTAATCAAATTCATCCTTATAAATGAAATTAAATTAAATTAAATTAATATGAATAATTTAATATTATACAAATTTATAAATTATTAATTTTTGCATTTAAATAATATTTATAAAAACTAATAAATAAATTTAGTTACAAATTATTCATAAAGATTAACATAATATTTAAATATATATATATATTCTGTATTATTGAATGATTATAAGAAATTTGGGTTTCGTCAAAATCCTGCTTTTTGTTTCCGTTCGCTAGACACGCGGAAGACACGTGACAAAGACCTAGTATAAGTAATCGGAGGGATGAAGCCCGATCGAGAGATTGACCATGGCGTCCTCCTCCTCCTCCTCCGCAGTTGAGGCGGCGACGAGCTCTGCCGCCGGAATGGAGGGAGGCGAGTTGTCCTTGGCGACGGAGGAGATTACGCTGGCGGTGAAGTGGAGTGGGAAGGAGTATACCGTGAGGGTGTGCGGCGACGATAGCGTGGCGGAGCTCAAGCGCCGCATCTGCGAGGTGACCACCGTCCTGCCCAAGCGCCAAAAGCTCCTGTACCCCAAGCTCGCCGCCAAGCTTGGCGATGACTCCCTCCTCATCTCACAGCTCAACCTCAAACCCGGCGTCAAGATGACCATGATAGGGTTCGTCCTCCTTCTCATAGGTCATGTCGGTAAATAGTATGAATTAAACTATCTTTATATATAATCCTGGATATGCTTGTTAGCTTGTGGAGCCTTTCTTTACCACAATGAATCAATAGTAGAGTTTTCCGGAGCATGGAAATTATGTAATGCGCAAGATGACTTTCCAAACTTCCTATATGCATTTGATATTATAGCAATTGCCAAGGAATAGCATGAGAAGCAAAACAGATACAATTGATAAAATTTGAAATTTGTAATTTTTCCAGGACAACATGATACCCGGTTAATCTGCAACATTCAAGAGGTCAAACTGTAGATGATTGTAAATTTCTCATTGTTTAAACTAAGTTAAAGTTCTCAAACAAAGGAACAATTGAGTGGGAACGAAGGCTGATCAACTTTAGAAATTCCAATCAATTCATAGCAATTCTACAATGAAAAGTTTGAACTTCTGAAACTAATTTTGGGAACGAAAATAGTACTTGCTAACGTGGAGAACTAAACTAAGGGCTATTAGATAGTTTATGTAGGAACTTTAGTCTCTGTCAGAACAAGCCCATGAAAATGTAGTCAGATCTTAAAAGGCATAAAGATATTATTCTCCATTTGTGAATTAAAAAATAAAGGGGTAAGGACTGATAGCAGTAGAAGATGATGAGTAATTTCTTCAAAGGAAGATGGTGAGTTAACCTTGCTCTAATGCATTCCACAACCACAAACTGATTTAACTAAAGCTATAAATTGTAACCCCGCCTCGACTCATCTTGAGTGAATTTCCTGTGACTCGGCCAAATCTAACTAACTCAACTAAATTTGAGTCAGTAAATTATACTAAATCCAAAATAAATAGCCCAACTCTACCCAACTTGACCAAACTCTTCCCACTCGATATTGTTTAATTGTTTCCCGAACTAAGGTCAAAGCTAGACTCAAAGGCTAGTAGACTTTTGTATTTGTTATAATTTGAACCATAACAGGTGGTTCAACCAAGAAGAAGAGTGTGGTATATCATAGTCTATATTACACGTAGATCTGTTGTTCATGCCTATCATATGCTAGGGATAACAAAAATAGATGGCAAGGAGAACATTTCGCTGAGAGGAGATTGTATGAAGTAGATTGCATGGAGCAGTCTGGATGGAGAAGATCATCACAGTTTTGATACCATATTGATTAGGGAAAAAGTATTGGGTATCCCCTAGTTGTCATTTTACATGTACATCTATAGAAGTTATATATGTACAACTAAGTTCCTACCTATTTACACTTAAGTCAGTAAAATTCATATTGACCTCACTTGATCTTGACAAGAGTTTAAACAATGATGGTAATTGGGTTGGTTTACACAACCATTTAGAACCTAAATAATGGCTTTACCAAAGGGCACATCTGATATTTGGTAATTACACAAGTACACGTCGCACTTTTAGATTTACCAAGAGATACTCTTTGTCCAAAAATACTCATATAATCATCCAAATGCTTCTAAAACTTTTCAAAACTATTTTAATACCTTGTAGTAGTCAAAATCAATAAGATTATGAATTAATTTCTAAGAGCATGCTGAATCCAGTGGTCACTTTATTTTGTCATTTTGGCCACTAAAAGGTGGTTTTGACCAAAACACCTTAATAGCGTTTTAGTGGTAAAAAAATTAAGAGCATGAATAGTTTTATTATAGCATCATGGATGTAATTGTGGTAGAATATTGAATTAAAAAAAAACAAAAGTATGAATGAACTTGTAGAATCATCAGAAATGCAATAATGCTCTTATATTACTATTTTCACCACTGAAAAAATGATTAAGGTGATTTGGTCATATCAAAACCAAATGACCTTGATGACTTTCATATACATAATATATTAATGATATTATAATGGTCAAAATTAATATAAGGCCACTATTTTATTCATGATGCCCGCACAAGTCCATTCATGCCCTTACTTTCTTTTTTATTTAACTACTCAAAGGCTATCATGGTGATTTAGCCAAAATACCTTAATGGTCCAGCAATGGTCCAATGGCAAAATTGATAATATGAGACTATCATTGTGTCTATGGGTCTTAAGAGACCATTCGTGCATTTGCTTTTTTGTTTGGATCACTGAAAGACATCAATATGATTTGGTCAAAATTTCTTAATAGTCTTTTAGTGGTCAAAATTATAAAATATAACCATCATTGGATTCGTCATGCTCTCGGAAATTAATTCATGTTATTTGTTCATTTTCACCACTTGAAGGTCATTGACATGGTGAGGACACTTAGGACCATGTGGCATGGCCATGTCAAAGGTCAAGCTGAGCTGGAAGTTAAAGTCAAGATGAACTCGGGCCAATTCAAACTGACTCAGGTCAAGACAAGACCGAGCTCATAGTCGTTTAGACCGAGTTTGAGTAAGATTAAACCAAGCTTCAACCAAATAAGTTTCAAAAGAAGACCTTAAATCAATTAAGCCCAAGTAGCATCCTAATGTGGTTGGCCCAAATTAGGACTCAAATTGGCGGTTGTTGAAGTGTCGATCACACCATGGGATGCGATAGTTAAAGCACCGATCATACAAAGATGCGTCTCTTGATAATGAAAGGAAGAGTTGCGTCCTTCGAGAAATAGGGTCACTCGTTCACTTCTATTTAAAGGTAACCGGTTACAGCATCAAGGCAAGCAATCTAATAACTTTCTACTCTTTTTAGTTTTTTCCACCTTTTCTCAAAGGTTTAACTTGAGCATCGAAGTGGCTAAGCCGAGTCTCTACTTGGCTATCCTCTTAACGTTCTTCTCGAATCTTTTCAGACCCTTGCCCGAAAGATCTCCTAATTACTCAATCTATTGAAGCTCGACATGTCTATTGAAGCCTGACCTGAAGGAAGCCGACTTGATTAAAGTCTGGCCCGATAGAAGATTGAATTGAAGAAAACCTACTTAATTTCTATCTAGCCGGTCAAAATTACTTGATCGTGGTTACTTTGACCAAGTCATTCCATCCTTTGATCTCGGACTAGATCAGTCATCAAAATATTTTTAAAAGTTTTAAGGTGCTTAAGAATCATAGGGGTATTTTAGGACTGAGTTGCATCCTTTACTAAAACCATATGTTAAGTGTGTGCCCTTTCATAACATGCCCCTTAAACAATGATTTCCAACCCAAGTTTGATAATATGTACTAATGGTTTGATGAGCTTTAATGATGCTATAGTGAACACCAATATATGGTTAAGTCAAGGTTCAATGATTATCAATTGAATTTTGGTTGTGATTAAGTTAAACAGAGCTGAAGTCATATAGTGGAAGGGAGTTCCACAAATCATCATCTTCTTCAAGATGTGTTAGTTCCAACTATATATGTTGGCCACATGCGAGGCTATATCCATAGAATTATTCAAATAAATTAATTGTTTTTTATTACATTGACTAAAATTTTATTTTGTCTCGCCTTACCCCATAGACTCTCCAATAGTTGATCCAACTCATCTACTTATGTAACTGATCAATTGCCTTTTAACATATCTATTCCTTCTCAACTTAATTTTCTTCTCTCATTTTACATTAACTTGCTTTTGAATATTAGGAGGCGTTTGGTTAAATGATGGGAATGACTATAGGTATGAGTTTGATAGTAAGGTGTAATGGGAATGGGAATGGAAATGAAACTCACCTAGTTATATGGGTTTGATTGATTCCCATAAATCTAGAAATTATTCCCAAATTGTCATTCGCAAACCCACAATCCAAGCACCATCTTTTACTATCATTCCATTCCCTCATTCCCAAACTCATCAACCAAACACCCCCTTAGGGTTTTTTATTTATCTTTTCTGATGACCATAAATATCACCTTTTAGCATTCTCATTTTTGTTGTTTTATTGTTTTTTCTTTTGCATCGCATCCTAATAACTAACATTTTAAACAGCAATCTATATGTACTTGAATAGGCATTTTAAACAGTGGACCGCATCACATATAGGACATGCAATTACTTTAAGTGATTCAAGCCCCCAGGCAGGCTACGCAATCATGCCGGGTTAGATAGGCTACTTGTGTGGTGAGAATGGAAAGATACCACTTTGGTTCATTTGATAAACAAGAGCTCAATAAGGACATTTATGGTGATTCTTTTGTATTAAAGAAGATTAATATGTAATTGTGAAACACTAAAATTAAGTTTTCATAACTTGTAAGTGTTAACCAAGTTTTAAGGTGATAAACATTGAAGCTATTAGTTATATGCATGTTTCTAATAAATATGTTTGATTCTATGTTGTATTATTGACATATAATTTCTTTGTGTGGAATTATGAATCTCATGGATTGATTAGTAAATATTCTTGGGTATATGTTAGTCATTTAGATCGATATAAATATTTTAATCATTTTTAATACATTCCTTGCATATATTGTTCTCCACATACTGCATATATACTATGCATTAGGTCAACTAGATATTTCCTAAAAATCTTGCTATAACCCTAACACTTCGATTAAAATATATTGTATCATGCCATAGTGTTACAAAAATCCTTTTTATCCTGAGGGGCTCATTACAATCTACAAAACCTCTTCTCTATTTCAACCTTTCATTCTCTATTCTATGAATAGAATTTTTATCAATATACCATGGTCATTGACTAGAAATTTATATAAACTAGTCTCTTCTTGGGTGAGTGGGTAAATACAACAACAAATAACAACAATCAAATCTTATCCTATTAAGTGGGGTCGGCTATATGAATCTTGTTACGTTATTGAGTTCTATCTCCTACTATATCATCATTTATATTTAAATAAATTTTATCTTATTTTATTATTACTAACCAAGTCTTTTTTTGGTTTTCCTCTTCCTCGTTTGATATGTGTTTGTCATAGTTTCACATCACCTAACTGGAGCATTTATTAGTTGTCTAAGTACATATCCGCACCATCTTAAATGTGTCTCTCAGAGTTTTCCCTCAATAGATGCAACTCTGACTTTCTCTCTAATGCTCTCATTTCTTATTTTGTCAATCCTCATATGTCCACAGATCCACCTTAACATCCTCATCTCTATAACTCTCATCTTTTGCTCATGTGCTCGAGTCATAGCCCAACATTCAGCTCCATATAACATAGCAGATCTAACTACGGTTTTATAGAACTTTCCTTTAAGTTTTAGAGGTATTTTTCGGTCACATAAAACACTCGACGTTCCCCTTTATTTCAACCATCCTGCTTGTATTCTATGTAAGATATCTCTCTCAATCCCTCCATCGTTTTGCAGAAATGATCCTAAATATTTAAAGCTCTCGGTTCCGAGCAACTCATCCTCTTTTATCTTAACAATTGTCTTATTACTTCTAATATTGCTAAACTTAAATTTCATATATTTTGTTTTTAATCTACTAAGCATAAAATCTTTCCTTTCTACTGTTTTCCGCCCAGATTCTTGTTTAGCATTTACTCCTTCACTTGTTTCATCTATCAAAATAATATCATCTGCAAACAACATGCACCACGGTACTATGTCTTGAATGTGCACATGAGTTCGTCCATAATTAGTGTAAAAAGATAGGGGCTTAGAGCTGATCCTTGATGGAACCCTATCTTTATTGGAAATGCTTCAGTTACTCCGCCTAAAGTCTTTATTCTTTGATGGAACCCTATCTTTATTGGAAATGCTTCACTTACTCCGCTTGAAGTCTTTTTGTTATATCCTTGTACATATCCTTAATTAGTTCAATATATTATGTTAACACCTTTCTTTTCTAGAATTCTCCATATAATTTCTCTTGAGATTTTATCATAAGCTTTTTCTAAGTCAATAAATATCACATATAGATCTTGGTTTTGCTCCCAATATTTTTCAATTAATTGTCTAAGAAAATATATAGTTTCTATTGTCGACCTTCTAGGCATGAACCTAAATTGATTTTTGGTCATTGTGTTTCTTTAATCTTTTTTCTATTACTTTTTTTTCAAAGTTTTATAGTATGACTCATTAGTTTAATACCCCTATAGTTTGCACAATTTGTTACGTCTCTCTTGTTCTTATATAAGGGAACTAGAATACTTATCCTCCATTGATCAGACATTTTTTTCATTTTTAATATCATGTTAAATAATTTTATAAGTCATTCAATACCTTGTTTCCCTAGGTACTTCCATACCTCTATCGGAATATCATCTGGTCTAATGGATTTTCTATTGTGCATCCCGTTTAAAGTTTGTTCTACTTCTGAAGTTTGAATTCTATGATAAAAATTGAAATTTTTATGCTCATTTAACCTACTTAAATTACTTAAGTTAAGTTGGTCACATGAATCTTCATTAAAAAATTAATGAAAATATCTCTTTCACGGCTCTTTTATTTCTCCATCGTTTACTAATACCCTATTACATTCATCTTTAATACATTTTATTTGGATAAGATCTCTTGTTTTCCTTTCTCTCACTTTAGTTATTTTACAAATGTCTCTTTTCCCTTCTTTTGTATCCAATTTTTGATATAATCATTCAAAAGTTTTATTCTTTGCTTCACTCATTACTTTCTTAGCTTCTTTCTTAACTATTGTATATTTTTTTAAGTTTTCCTCATTCTTGCAAATATATAATTCCTTATAAACTATTCATTTTTCCTTCACTTTCTCTTGTACTTTCTCATTCCACCATCAAGATTCCTTACTTAGTGGTGTATGTTCATTTGACTCACCGAGTACACTCTTAGCTACTATTTTTAACTTTGATACCATCTTATCTCATGTTGTATTAGAATCATCGTATAATTCACCTAATGCTTGTACTTCTATCTTCTCCTTGAATATATTTTGCTTTCTATCCTTTAACTTACACCACTTAATTCTAAGAGTTGTATATATTTTCTTTCTATTAATATTATATTTGAGGCGTATATCCAATACTATGTTAAGTAGTTGCAAACATAAAGAATCAAGAAAAAAAAAGAGATCCAAGACCTGCAAAAAGGTGCTACAAGAGTAAATGTTGATTCTTTCAAACAAAAAGTGATCCCACTTGAATCATGCTGTGGGGGATTAGTTATAAATGTTGGCATGTGAACCATATCAAACAAGAATAAACTAAACACTCAAGATTTCTTTTTTGAACCACAACTTAGTACAAATGAGGAATGTGGCGATTACATGAAATTTAATGGTGATTAAAAATTTGAAACTTCTGTATTATCAACATATCTTTTACCTATCAGTGTTTGTTTTAGAAACTCGCATCTTATCTGAATTTTGTTGTCGGTTCTGGCTTCAGATTATTATTTTTGTTTTATTTCTTTTGGTTAACATCTAAATAATTATACAATTTAAGTTTTTTAGGCATGCAAATAAGTCTTAAATAATTTTGTTAATTAATCAATGCGCATTTGCATATGTACCTATATACTGCTCGTGTATTATGTGGTGATTCTGTTGACAACAGCTTAATGTGCTTTCGAAGAGCATGATTCATGTCTATTGTATGCTACTTCTCTTGGAAGCTAGATGTATGCCCGTGACAGCAGTTTATAAATGCTACACTAGGTAACATTAGTTCATATCTTATTTGTGTTCAAAATTATTAGCAAGAAAAAGAACATTTGACCAATAAATACTGAGTTGACATTTCTAATCCAGGCTAGTTTAGACTGTTAGGACCAAAAGAATTCAGATATCTTCATAATAGTATGATATTGTCCACTTTGGGCCTAGCTCTCATGGTTTTATTTTTGAGTTCTACCCAAAAGGCCTCATACCAATGGAGAAATCCATGATCCTTTCTATATATTTTTAATGTGGGACTTTATTTGCAACCATTGCAACCCAACAATCCCCTCCTCAAATGAAGGACCACCCCCTCAAGCTTACCCGCTTGATGTCGTCTGATCCTTGACCCACCGATCTACTAGGACTTCATTGTCTAATCACAACTAGGGCTTCTATGCATGGTATTTGGTCGTCTTGATCCAGACATGGGAGCCCCTACTTCCTTCGTTAGATGTCAATATTCATATGGCTCGATTGGACCATGGCCCTTGTGCACAGTCGACGGTTAGTCCTTCTGGTAGTCCGGGCTCTAATACCAATTATTATGACCAAAAGAATTCAGACATCTCCATAATTGTATGATATTGTCCACTTTGGGCCTAAGTTCTCGTGATTTTAATTTTGGGCTCTACCCAAAAGCTTTCATACCAATGGAGATATCTTTCCCTTGTAAGTTAATGATCCTTTCCATGTATGGAGTTTTATTTGCAACCATTGCAACCCAACATAGACTTCAGATAATGTCATATGTTTCATTATGTTAGTCTTTGCTGTACTAATTTTATTAATTCTGTGTTTTATTTAAAATTCATGAGCTTTACTTTGGATTCACTGTAAGATGTATATCATAGTATATATAGAATCCTGCAGTTGTGCTGACACAACCTTACAGTACTATTGAAGATGAAATTATCGTGGACCAAGTGGATTCTCCAGAGATAATAGACGATTTTGAGCTTGGGCAAGATGAAGTCATAGACATAAAGGATAAATTTGTGAATAAGCAGAAATTGTTGCGAAGGATTTCTCATTATAAGGTTAGGTACATAATACTATTGCTTTGTTTTTTTTTTTTTGTTTGTTTTTGTAGCTGGAAAAGTGCACATAATTCGTACAAATATATGATCTGTTCACTATATTAAATTAAATTTAATAATTGATTGTTGCCAAGGATTTCTCACTATAAGGTTGGCCACTTCTTAATTAGGTACATATTTTTTGTTTTTGTAGCTGGAAAAGTGCACATAATTCCTACAATATGATCTGTTCACTATATTAAATTAAATTTGATAATTAATGATATTTCATAATCATTTTTCTTATATCTATTATTTTTGTTCTATTTTTTGCGAGGAAATCTAATTATGGAAGGTAATCATAAGTAACTAAAATCCAAGATGGAATCAGATGGAGAGAAGGAAAAATTAAATTAAATAATTTGAAGATTATAATAAAAGCATTGTAGTTATATTATTTTGCAAAACATCATTGACCAAGTTTAACTGATGCTAATGACAAGTATAAAGATTTATATAGAAAAATAGTTTATGTATTATTTGATTTGCAAGAGAAATTGTATCGAAAGGGCATACATGCATTCACCCTTTGTAATGTATTCACCTACGAGTTATAGAGAGCTTTGATGTGCTTTAGGAAGAATTATAATACTGATGCTAGTTCTTGCATTTTGCTTGCTCCAGCTATCTAATTGAATCCGATTCTTTTACTAGTACAATTATTTAACAAAATTGAAGAAGCAATTAGTTCTCATTAGTTAGCGATGCATCATAAAACCTCCAATAGTGGACCTAAATCCAGATGAAAAAGATTGAAGGTCATCTTGATTAAAGTAAAGCTTAATCCTGAGCATGCATCTTAATGCTAATAGTGGGATAAGATCATGCTGACAACCTTATAAATAGTTGGGAGCTTGATGATGATAATGATGACTTTATTGAGGTAGGCTGGGTACTCTAAGGGTATGTTTGGTTCAAGTCATCATATATAACCTTGGTTATGTGATTACCAGGTAATCACATAACCAAGGTTATGGGGAATAAAACATAACCAAATGTTGTTTGGTTCAACCTAGGTAATGCAACAAAAACTTGTTTGTTTGAAGGTTTTAATGAATACCCTAGTTTAACATTTTACCGTATTACCCTCAATTACAAAACCAACTATACATATTATTATTATTATTTATTTATTTATTTTTTAATGTTTTTTACTTTTCTTTTTCTGGTATATTTTTTTACTTTTTTATGCGTTTTTTTATTTTTTTAATGTTTTTATATTTTTATATTATTAATATTTATATTTTTTATTTTTTTACATTTTTAAATTTAAATTTTTATTTATTTATTTTATTTTTAATTTTTTTTAAAAAAAATTTTTAAATTTTTATAATTTTTTTTAAAAAAAATTAAAATTTTTTTTAAAAAAAAATTATTTTTAAAATTTATATTTTTTGTTTTTAAAATTATTTATTTTTTTAAAAAAATAAAATTTAAAATTTAAAATTTTTTAAAACATTTTTTTATTTTTTTACATTTTTTCATGTTTTTTCTTATCGGAGGGTATTTTTGATAAAAAAAATTCGTTAACCCCGGAATCAAGAAAAACCTTAGTTTTCTGAGGTTTTCCGATTCCGGGTTGCATTACCCTTTTCCTGACGTGTCGTGAATGGAACCTTACTTGGGAATCATCGAATACCTAAACCAAACAAGGTTTTTGTTGATAACCTTGGATGGATAACCAAGGTTATCAAGAATAACCCCGAACCAAACGCACCCTAATAGTTGTATAGAGTCTCAATAATCATTTTGTAAGACTCAAAACAAGTTGACAAGAGAAAAGCTTTTGAAGTTTATTTTGGTTGATAACTATCTTTTAATCTAGAATTTGGGATGATGAAGTTATGATCTACACCTGCGGTAAAATACCTCCTTAACTTTGTTGAGTCATTCTTTTTATGAATTAAATGCATTTATTAGGAATATTTTTGTCACATCTAGATTTATTTGTGAAGCCATTTTGTGCAGCTCTCATGAATAAAAAAATTATTACTTTTGAATACTATTTTGTCACCATATACTCATATGAGAAATTTTTCCGTGTTGATCACTTCTATCAGATCAAACTTTTGAATCCATGTCGCCAAGGAAAGAAGCTGCTTGTTTTAGATATTGATTATACTCTATTTGATCACAAGTCTGCCGCTGAAAATCCACATGAGTTGATGCGGCCTTGTAAGTTTTTCTTGTTCATCATTCATTGTAATTTTTTTTTGTTGTTCTTGTTAATTGGTGATCGTGAGATGAACTACATGTGCAGATCTTCATGAATTTCTCTCTGCAGTTTATGCGGAGTATGACATCATGATATGGTCAGCGACTGGGTGAGCTACCCTGCTTTTGCATTACATCATGCATTTCTTTCATTGCATAAAAATTATTACTCGTATAGCTTCCTTCTTTCGCCGATCCCACCTAGTGAGATAAGACTTGGTTGTTATTGGTTGCTATTATAGCTTCCTTCTTTCGATTCTTTCTACAGCATGAAATGGGTGGAGTTGAAGATGGGACAGCTTGGGGTTCTGAATAATCCCAACTACAAAATCACTGCTCTTTTGGATCACATGGCCATGATCACAGTGCAATCTGATTTTCGTGGGATGTTGGATTGCAAACCACTTGGCCTGATCTGGGCTCAATTTCCTGAGGTGTCACAATAAGATCATATTCTACTTAGCTCATTAGTTATACTAATCTCGCTAATTTTTAGTTTTGACTTGCTTTCCTGGTGGGACTTACAGTTTTATAGTTCAACAAATACAATAATGTTCGACGATCTACGAAGGAACTTTGTGATGAACCCACAGAACGGTCTCACCATCAAACCTTTTAGGAAAGCCCATCTGAATCGAAGCAATGATCAGGAGCTGTTGAGACTAACACAATACTTGCTGGCCATTGCGGAACTTCCCGATCTTAGCCAACTCGACCACAATATCTGGGAATTGTATGCCGAAGATGGTCCAAAAAGACGCAGGCACATATAGTCAAGTATGCTTATTCAACAGAGGCCTTTACTATTGTTTTGCAAAGTGCTTGTTTCGTATGCTTGTGATCACTTAGTACATTGTTAGTTCAACACAATTTGTAAGGGAATTCATACAAGTCACTCACTTATTTGTTTTCTCATTCTCAGTGCTATATTTATCAAATATGGAAAACTTACGTTCTGTTATACAAATCTTTCTGCAAGATTTGTATGACAGAACCAAGATAGCTTGTGTGAATGTTAATCTCACTTATTTTCAGTGTGATCAAATTGGTGATAGATTATCAAACATTGTTCTTTATCTGAGCGGACCCCTAGCAAAATTGAAGTGAAAGAAATTATGTTAATTGAGATGATTGAATTTTGAAGAACAAATTAAACATCCTTTATTTAATTGAGATTACATGTTTCATAGTACGATATTTACATGAATTAAATGTGTGTATGACTTTTAGGCTTTGTTTACTTGAGAGGAGGGAAAGATTTTAACGGTCAAAAACTTTTCCTTATTTACTTCAATAAAAATAATAGATTTTTTGTATTTACCTACGGGTAGATGGATTTAGAAATCCATCCTTTTTATTTAGTTAATAGACCAACTAACTTATAAATCTGATCAATTTTTGATCAGTTTTCTCCGGCTCAAATCGGAACATTGTCTTCGAAACTAAATTTCTCCTTAAATGCTTCATGTGGCTGTTCGGTCGGCTACCGCAGGTAGTGACTCCGTAGGTGGCAGCCCTGAGCAGGTGTGTGGTCGGCGACTCATGGTCGATGACCCGTGCGAGGCTGATCGGTCGGTGATAGTGGACTTATAGGCAGCAGCTCCACGCGGCTGTAATCAGCGACCCAGTAGGGTTGTTGTTGGTGTTCGTCCACGACGACTCTCCGAGTTCGCTCATGCGGTGATGGCCGCACGGCAGCTGTGCGTGGCTACAACCTCACGCTGGCCGAGCACTTTTATTTATAAAGTTTAAAAAATAACAAACATTAAATAATAGTTATAATAAAAAAAAATGTCAAATAATCTCAATAAAAAAAAAAAACTCTCCAACAATCAAACTATCAATCCAACAATAGGTCCCAATGATAACCAATGATTCAAATCATCGATTCATGATTACTTTTGGTCCTTAATTGAAAGGTTGGATTAGTTCTGATTGTTAGTGCAACCTTAGGTCAATGTTGACCTGATTGATCTGACTCGAATTGTATTTTGATGTTTGACGAGAATAGAAAAGTTCTATTCTGATGTTTGACGAGAGTAGAAAAGTTGTATTCTGATGTTTGACAGAATACAAACTTGGGAGATTGTGGGTGCAATCTTTGGTCAAGGTTGACCTGGTTGACCCGAAGTGAGTCGACCTGATTCGGAAAATCCTGGTGAGTGAAGCCAGGTGAAAGTCCTGGTGAGTGAAGCCAGGTGAAAGTCCTGGTGAGTGAAGCCAGACAAGGGAAAGTCCTGATGAGTGAAGCCAGGTGAAAGTCCTGGTGAGTGAAGCTAGGTAAGGGAAAGTCCTGGTGAGTGAAGTCAGGCAAGGGAAATCCAGATAGGTCAAGGTTGACCAGACATCTGGTGAAAAGTCCAAGTAGGGAGCTTGGCACGAGAAAAGTCCAAGTATGGAGACTTGGCAAGGAAAAGTCCAAGTATGGAAACTTGGCATGGAAAGTCGGAGAGGGCTTGGGAGCTCGTTCTCCGAACTGTGGTCAGAGAGGGCTCGGTAGTTCGTTCTCTGGACCGGATGGAGTCGGAGAGGGCTCGGTAGCTCGTTCTCCGGACTAGGTCAGAGAGGGCTCGGTAGCTCGTTCTCTGGACCGGACGAAGCCGGAGAGGGCTCGGTAGCTCGTTCTCCGGACTAGGTCAGAGAGGGCTCGGTAGCTCGTTCTCTGGACCGGACGAAGTCGGAGAGGGCTCGGTAGCTCGTTCTCCGGACTAGGTCAGAGAGGGCTCAGTAGCTCGTTCTCAGGACCAGGTAGGGTTTAGGGCTGGGAGCTCTAAACCTGGATCGATCTGGTGACCGATCCAGTGATACGCTGGTTGACTGATCGGTCTGGTAACCGATCAGTAACCAAACAGTGTGTTTCTGTGAATTACCTGATCGGTCTGGTGACCGATCAGTAATCATACAGAAGCGAAGAAGACCGGGAGAAGAAAGAGGGGGATCGGTCTGTGGACCGATCCACCTGAGTCCTGATCGGTCCACAGACCGATCAGAGAGTTCGGCAACTCTCTGTGATTCACATGCTGATCGGTCTGGGGACCGATCAGCATAGGTCCTGATCGGTCCCCAAGACCGATCAGGGTGGAGCCTGATCGGTCCAGGCCCTAGCCGTTGCGACACAACGGCTAGTTTATATGTCTTCTTCTTCGCAGGTTATATAACAGGTCGAGGGCTACAGGATGAGTTGCTGCCTCTCTTTTCCTTCTGATCTTACTGCAATCAGAGCTTTGCTGAGCTCTCATTTTCCTGAAGCTTCGAAGAAGTTTCCTTCGGCTGGTTCCTGCTGTTGTAGGTGGTTCGTGAAGTTGCTGCTTCATCCAGTCGACGAGAAGGCAAGCTGTGTTTTTACATTCTTACTGCCTTTGTATTGTGTTGTATCTTTGTACTCCTATCTTGCTGTTGCAAGAAGTTTGTGGCGAGGTTTCTCCACCCAGAAGGAGTTTCTACTAGCCGGTTTTCCGGGGTCTCATCCACCGACGGATTGATAGGATTCGTCCACCTTACGGACACGCCGAGGAGTAGGAGTTTCATCTCCGAACCTCGTTACATCGCTGTGCTTGAGGTTTGATTTCTCCATTTACGTTTCTGTTGTTATTTTTCCGCTGCGCTAACTTGATTTGTAGAAAGAAATGCGAATTTGGGGTCGGCTATTCACACCCCCCTCTCTAGCCGCATCCGAAGGTCCTAACAAGTGGTATCAGAGCGAGGTTGCTCTTCGTCGGATTAACACCCAAGGGAGCACAAGCTAGAGAATGGATCAACTTGGAGAAGACATCACGATTCCACCCTTCTACGATCGCGACGACTTCGCGTTTTGGAAGGTAAGAATGAAGTACTTTCTTATGACTAACTTAGTTAATTGGAATTGTGTACAAGTAGGTTTTGTTCCTCCAAGGGATGAAGAAGGAGAAATTCTTGAGAAGAAGAGGTGGACAAAGGAACAAATCCACCAATCCGTAATCAACGACGAGGTAATGAAAATTTTTGAATTCTCATTACCTAACGATATCTTGTGTAAGATAGGTGGTTACAACAATGCCAAGGAATTGTGGAACAACTTGGCCAAGTTCCATGAGGGAAGCTCCAATTCAAGTCATGAAGAGGAGCCAAGTGAGTCAAGTAGCTCACTTCATGGAGGTAAGGAATTAGAAGTTGAGGGCTACTCAACATCTAAGGAAGAAGAGGAGGAGAGTTCTTCTTCAAGATTGGAGCAAGAAGAAGAAGCCTCTACCTTCGAAAGGGATGAAGAAGAGAGCGTATATCCATCCTCAACACTAGGTAACTCAAGCAATTTAATTTCTTGTAAATTACATATAATGTGCTTTGAGTGTAGGGAATATGGACATTACAAGAGTAAGTGTCCAAGGAGGATTAGGAAGACTCCACCGGCGCCAAAGGTCAAGAAAGCCGGAGTTCCGATACGCAAGGGTAAGGAGCACGTGGTGTGCTTCCAATGCAAGCAAAGGGGACACTATAGGAGCCAATGTCCGAGGGGGAGGCAATCTCACAAGGACAAGAGACCAAGCACGTCTATAGGGGGAGCTAAGGCAAACCCTAAGGTAACCTTTAAGGCACATTCTTGCAATTTGAATAAGACACATGTTAATAGTAGTTTTGTTGCAATTGTCAATAAAGATAAGCACGATAACAATAGAAATCAATACATGTGCTTAGGTGCCAAACATGTTAGCCTAGGTAAGGACAATTCTAGAAATGATAACCCTAGAATTAACTCATCTAAGGTTAAGGAGAACCTAGGTAGAAATCCCAAAACAACTAGACATATGCCTAGGAATACCTCAAAGAAAAATGACAAATTAAAACTTGAGGTATTAGAGAAGGAAAATCAAGTCTTGAGGTCAAGACTTGACACCTTAGAAAAGACTCTTAAGAATTTGGAGAAGTCAACTCTAGGGTCTAAGGGTCAAAAGCAAAAACCCAAGGACATGAGAGGTTTGAGTCACAAACCTAAGTCTCAAGTGGTCAAGCCCACTTACCATAATGTTTCATTCAATTATGGAACAAGACCTAGGGCTAGGAAGACCATCACCAAGGTCACAAGGGGAATCACCCCTAGAGTTGATCTTGATGAGTCCCAAATGACCAAGGCTTTAAAGCCTAGGAGGGTCATTAGGAGGGTTGCTAGGGAAGTCATCCCTAGTGAATATTTAGTGAACCCAATGAGCTCAAATAGGTTTTGGGTTCCTAGGAGCGTGATTTCATCACGCTAGATGGTTTAGGGTGTGCCCACCTTATTTGGATAGGTAGTTAACATAATCATGGCAAAAGGTGGCATTTTAGGAAGTTTCAAGGTATAACCAAGCCTTGAAAATGAAATTAAAAATTATTCCTAAGGTGATTAGGATGTGCCAACCACATTTGAGGAATTTTCTAGGGTCAATCTAATTGGCACATAGTGATCTAAAAATCTTTAGTATATGATTTTAGGTCTATTACACTTAGGAATATAGAATTTATGGCAAAATGATCAAAATTATCAAAATGGCAACTAAGGCTAGAATTAGGTATTTTCTATACCTTTATATGTTATTTGTCATATATTGTTTGTCATATGTCATGTCATGACATCATATTTAGTTTATTGTCATTTGAAATGCCATGATAATGCATAGGTTAGTTATATGTCATGTCTTATTTAAGTTTCATACTTTATGCCATAACATCATGACATTGGCACATATGTTCACTTATGATATTATTTTATGTCATGTTATCATCTCTTGCATTTATGATCAATTAAATTGATTTAAGGATAAAAACTCAATTTGATATGGAAATCAAATTATTGTCGAGAAAATGCATGAGAACTTAGCTTAAGATGACCTAAACTCATATCTCACATCAAAATTTGACTTGGATGTGTTTGATACACCTTAGATGTGTGTGAGATATTAGGATTATGAGTTAGGATCAAGGTGCATAGCTCTTGTACCTAGATGAGCCTAATTCTAAATGGAGGATCATAGGGAAAGATTGTGTACAAGTCATGTACATTTAGCCCTAAGATTGTGGTCCTAAATTGAATGGGTTAAAATCATTTCAAAGTTGATTTGAAAAACCTTGATGAAACTTTTCTAGTAAAAGCATTCATCATTGAGCAAGTTGATACAAAGATGGATTAACCTTGAACTATTTCAAAGTCTTTCAAACTTTGTATCATGATTTGAAAATGGAAGTTGTTTTCATAGAAAACTATTTTTCCATGATAGTATATGTTATGAGGAATGTATCCTCAAAATTTTATAATTTTTAGAATTTTCTGTAATTTTGTAGGGGTTTCTGAATTTCGGGAGGAAGAAATTCAGAAATCAGACATGTGTGACCGATCAGGAGGTTCCCTGATCGGTCCAGGGGATGCTGGATCGGTCACTGGACCGATCCAGGGAGCTCCTGATCGGTCTGGTGACCGATCGGGCGTGCCAAATTCTGTTTGAAATTTCTGAAATGTGCTGTCTGAAATTTCTGAAATTTCAGCTGATTAGATTGGTGATTTCTAAAGGGTTAAAACTCTCTAAGACATTGTTGGTGCAATGGTCAAGGGGGAGTTGACCTTTAGGGGGAGTTTTACTTATTAGTCAAGGGGGAGTTGACTTTTAGGGGGAGATTTTACTCTAAAGACTTGAGTGATATGGGATTATCACTGAGTTGATTGTTGACTTTAGTATCAAGGGGGAAATCAAGAGTTTCAATGAAAGGTATGGGACTTTCATTAGGAAGAAACTCTTGACCTTGATTCACTCTTTTTGATGTGTGTCAAAAAGGGGGAGAATGGGAGAATGTCCAAAGGATGTTCAAGGAAGAACATTAGAGTTTGGGGAGAATGTTCAAGGAAGAACATTGGAAAACCTAAGTTAGGTTATCGGGTTAACCTAGCTTGATTATGGTTTTTGTCAAACATCAAAAAGGGGGAGATTGTTGGTGCAACCTTAGGTCAAGGTTGACCTGGTTGACCTGACTCGAGTTGTATTTTGATGTTTGACGAGAATAGAAAAGTTCTATTCTGATGTTTGACGAGAGTAGAAAAGTTGTATTCTGATGTTTGACAGAATACAAACTTGGGAGATTGTGGGTGCAATCTTTGGTCAAGGTTGACCTGGTTGACCCGAGGTGAGTCGACCTGATTCGGAAAATCCTGGTGAGTGAAGCCAGGTGAAAGTCCTGGTGAGTGAAGCCAGGCAAGGGAAAGTTCTGGTGAGTGAAGCCAGGTGAAAGTCCTAGTGAGTGAAGCTAGGCAAGGGAAAGTCCTGGTGAGTGAAGTCAGGCAAGGGAAATCCAGATAGGTCAAGGTTGACCAGACATCTGGTGAAAAGTCCAAGTAGGGAGCTTGGCACGAGAAAAGTCCAAGTATGGAGACTTGGCAAGGAAAAGTCCAAGTATGGAAACTTGGCATGGGAAGTCGGAGAGGGCTTGGGAGCTCGTTCTCCGAACTGTGGTCAGAGAGGGCTCGGTAGTTCGTTCTCTGGACCGGATGGAGTCGGAGAGGGCTCGGTAGCTCGTTCTCCGGACTAGGTCAGAGAGGGCTCGGTAGCTCGTTCTCTGGACCGGACGAAGCCGGAGAGGGCTCGGTAGCTCGTTCTCCGGACTAGGTCAGAGAGGGCTCGTTCTCTGGACCGGACGGAGAGGGCTCGGTAGCTCGTTCTCCGGACTAGGTCGAGAGGGTTCGGTAGCTCGTTCCGACCGGACGGTCGGAGAGGGCTCGGTAGCTCGTTCTCGGGACTAGGCCGAGAGGGCTCGGTAGCTCGCTCGTGACCGTAGGGTTTAGGGCGGAGCTCTAAACCGGATCGTCCGTGACCGATCCTGATGTTGGTTGATCGATCGGTCCTGTAACCGATCAAGTACCAAAAGTGTTTCTGTGGATTACCCGATCGGTCCGGTGACCGATCGGGCGTGCTAAAAGGCGGAAAGGAAGAGGGGATCGGTCCGTGGACCGATCCACCTGAGTCCTGATCGGTCCACAGACCGATCAGAGAGTTCGGCAACTCTCTGTGATTCACATGCTGATCGGTCTGGGGACCGATCAGCATAGGTCATGATCGGTCCCCAAGACCGATCAGAGAAGGTCTGGACCGATCAGGGTGGAGCCTGATCGGTCCAGGCCCTAGCCGTTGCGACACAACGGCTAGTTTATATGTCTTCTTCTTCGCAGGTTATATAACAGGTCGAGGGCTACAGGATGAGTTGCTGCCTCTCTTTTCCTTCTGATCTTACTGTAATCAGAGCTTTGCTGAGCTCTCATTTTCCTGAAGCTTCGAAGAAGTTTCCTTCGGCTGGTTTCTGCTGTTGTAGGTGGTTCGTGAAGTTGCTGCTTCATCCAGTCGACGAGAAGGCAAGCTGTGTTTTTACATTCTTACTGCCTTTGTATTGTGCTGTATCTTTGTACTCCTATCTTGCTGTTGCAAGAAATTTGTGGCGAGGTTTCTCCACCCAGAAGGAGTTTCTACTAGCCGATTTTCCGGGGTCTCATCCACCGACGGATTGATAGGATTCGTCCACCTTACAGACACGCCGAGGAGTAGGAGTTTCATCTCCGAACCTCGTTACATCGCTGTGCTTGAGGTTTGATTTCTCCATTTACGTTTCTGTTGTTATTTTTCCGCTGCGCTAACTTGATTTGTAGAAAGAAACGCGAATTTGGGGTCGGCTATTCACACCCCCCCTCTCTAGCCGTATCCAAAGGTCCTAACACTGATTAGGGGTATAATAGGGGTATAATCGAACTAAGCTAAGTCAAACCCTTGAATGTTTGAATTTGGATAGTTTATAATTGAGTCGTGCTCGAGTTTTATTTAACGAATATATTCATGCCTCTTATTAAAATTTATAATTTTATTCTAATAAATAAATTTAATATATTTATCTATATTTTTCATAAATAGAGTATAAAACATATAAATTCAATATCAAAATTATTATTTTTTTTATTTAAAAGTTAATTCATGAGCTTATTAACGAACATATTCATGAGCTAACGAGCTGAGTATTATAAAGCTAAGCTTGGTTAAAGTTAAGTTTGATTTGTTTATCTTAACTAGTTTCATTAAACAAGCTCAAATGAACTTTTATCGAATCGAATTTCAAATATCTCATGAACGGAATTCATTTACACCCCTAGTTCTGATTCAAACCTGTTTAATCGAGTCAACGAAGAACCAATCCATTGACCTGATTATAAGTCCGGACCGGAGCCAATTTAAATCCGACTCAAGATCAGGTCTATTGATAGAAGACTAATGGAATATGAGTAAAAATCAAATGGATATTTTTGTATTGTAATCTTAGAAAAATACCATTTTTATTAATTATTAAATTGACATTTCATCTTATATTTAATTTTAAAATTATTTTTATTTCAATGTTATTATAGTAATTACATATCATAACTATTATAAATTATAACAGAAAGTGTTCAAATTTGATCAAAATTATTTCAATTTAATTAAAACTATAACTACTACAATAATATTTAAATAATTTTAATTAAATTATTAAAAAATATTTTAATATAAAAAAACTCTCTATATTAATTTTGATCATTAAATTAAAATAATTTTTTTATATTATAACTATAATATCTATAATAGAGAATAAAAGCATTCCCATAAAACATCTATTTTATTTTTTTTAAACAAAATATGCTTTTGACAATTCTAATAAAAAGGGGCACTTTTATATTTCTACCCCTACGAAATAACACTTAAATATGCACAGCCCTTTTATTTTTCATCTTCGAACATCAATTCTCCAAGGAAATATGGAGTCCTTAGACACACAATCTTTCACCGAGGATTACCCCACGCAATTATGCAAGTACACAAGGCATTACATTGAAACACATCAAAATACATAATTTCGAGGAAGTTTTCTTTCCTTGAATCAAATATTATTAGATACAAATACATAATGACCACTGTAGTTAAGGGTGGAAATTATGTGTGAAACAATCAATACAACTTCCACTGGAAGACTACTTTACAAGATCTTCAGACGTAAACAACTTAGATGGGAGCATTTTCAGTTAGGGCAATATTGGATTATTCTGTATTAGATGAGAAGGAAAAAAAAAAAAAGGAAACTGTTTCAATCTGTTAGGATAGCAGAGCCAACACAGATTAATATTTGGTTTGCGAGACAAAGATGATTCAATAATCTCCTAGTTCACATTTTAATTATTGGAGAAAATAGAAAAGAAAGACCAATATTAAAGTAGTTTTAATATAGAAGATGCACTTCCAAGTTATAGGAATAAGTCAAAAACTTGCCTCCTTGCCCTCAGTACCTATGTTCCAGTTTCTCCTTCTCCTTGTAATATTGGACAAAACTGCATTAACAGTGAAGATATATTCACATTAAGGAAATAGATTAATAAAAATAAGACACTGTTACAAAATTATAATATTCAAAACTGAAATGCTGTTGATCAGGCGTTTAGTTGGAATGCAAAAGTTGTTGATGGAGGATAGGGCACTGACATCTAAACAAAGTCAATATACACAGAGAGAGAGAGAGATTTGATACCCTGCCCCGATTCACTTTTGAGAACCGGGGTGCCCGGACGGACATCCGGGCACCCATACATGTAAGAGGTGCCCAGGACTACACAGGATAAGGGCAGGTTAAAAATTATATATATATAGCGACAGAGAACAGTCTCGAACTCTAACTAAAAAATATAAACAGAATAGTTGGAATACAGAAATGCTGGTGATCAGGTGTTTAGTTGGAATGAACGAGATAAGTTGTTGTTGTTGATGGAGATTGGGGCATCAACAGCCAAACAAAAGTCACAAAAATAGTGAAACAGTCTGGAACTTTGGTTGAAAAATATAAATAAAGAAGTTTTACCTTAGGTTTCATTTAAAATCATTACCCTATTTCCTATGGTAAAAATTCATTTATGATGAATTATGCAAATACCACATTAAATATTGTTCATTTCCAGACTATCTATATAATTCTTTTTAAAGGAAAAAAGAATAAAATGAAGTATATTACACTAATAATCTTTTTTCAATTAATCATCTAATCTTAGGAGAAGGGGAAGAATGTTGGAACCAAATTTAAAATGTGATGGAAACATGACCTTGTTCTCATTTGGTGTTGCAATAGCAGATGCACTCATCCCATGCAAAACTATGGTATTAGTAAACTCCTAATATGATAATGTAGAGATAATCTTACTAATAAGGTAGGTTATAGGGAGAACTATTAGTTGTGCTTTCTGAAATTTCCAACCATGGTTCATTATTTTGTTTCATGCTAATAGGCACAGGTGAAGAATCTCATTCAGCTAGTCAACCGGCACATGGAACTCTCCTAGACAACAAAGCATATCCATCATGATGTGAGGCTTCACACAAGGACAGCAACTACACAAGGCTTCCCGCAAGGCTTTTGTGGGGTTTATGATGACAGTGGTGCAGAAATGGGCTTTCACGAGGCGACATGACAAGGTCTAGGCAACACATTGTGATGATGGCGAGGATTCCAATCAGTCCACAAGACTTCCACAAGGTACTCAACTTCTCCATTGTCACTGCCTAGGGTTGGCACTTGGTACATCCATCAGCACCCATAATGACTGACACATCTTGTTTAGGCTGGGGACTACAACCTAAACTCAAGATAACAAACTTTGCAGTTATCTACAAAACTATTATATCCTTGTTACATGTAAGCAAACCAAATGAGAGAGGACGAACTGAAAACGATGTCAATGTGATCAAAACCATATTGATCCAAGCCATGTGTCAACAAAGCCCAACGGCAAAGGTATCATTCCAGGAAGATACCAAAATTTATATCTATATTGAAATATAAACCTTGATTTGAGCATCATTATCATCATTATTTATCCCAACTATTCAACTGTTTTGGGTAAAAAAAAAGACAGCCCGGTGCCCTTAATTGCATTAGCACCAAGAATCTTATCCCTCCATTGAGATTTATGCAAGGTTGTATCACTTGTAATATTCAAAATATTAGATCGTTTTCACTATATAACCTAATTTTTCTTTGATTTCCATCTACCCTTTACACCAATTGGTTGAACTCTTCTAACTACAAAATCTATTAATTTCCTTTAGGCACATCAATGCCATCTCATGTGACAATCTGTTAGATTATGCATAACCATTACTAGAGAATATTATTTTTTTTATTCTATCTTTTCTATTACCCAACAAATCCATCCTAGCATTATCATCTCTAGTATATTAATCTTCTATATGTCTTATTTCCTACCATCTCAACATTTGGATTTATAGAGTATGGTGAATGGAATCATCACCTTATAAAATTTTCCTTTAGCCTAAAGGGCCCGTGATGATTAGTTATCACACAAGAATCCAAAAGTACTTTCAATGCAGCACTGGGATTATCTCAAAGTCACAAAACTAACAAAGAGGGAAAATATCAAAAAATTATCTATTACATGAGGATCTAAACCCTTTTTATAAAACAAACAAAAAGATCAAATCTCCTAACAAAACCTAACTTATCCTAAAATTATAACAAAATTTTAAAACTTAATATAACTTTAAAAAAAATAACTTGTAAAATCTAAAAAGTAAAAAAAGTAGACTGTAAAATTTAGCTCCATTTCAAACCACGTCAACTTCTTTTCTACCATCCACTCTTCATCCTATTAAAGACATCTTCATCAATATATGTTTTCCTTGAACAATAGACCAACAACATCGCAAAGGAATAGTTCCCTTATATTATTTCCTAGCGGAAATTGAATTTCTATGTAATTTCCATTCATACTGACTTCATACTTTTCATTTCTGAAGTTCGTTCTCCACAATTCAATTTTCATGTTTAATTTATTTACATTCTCATCAATTAACATAATATCCATCTGGAAGCAACTAATTAGAACATGAATGCATTATTTTTTTTCGATTAGAAGAACAATTTGTTTCGAAAATTATGGATACAAAATATTTATAAAATCCATATAAGTGTAAACAATAGAAATAAAGCTAGTTCAAATTGCACAAGACTCGCACAAATGTACATCAGTAGCACTTCTGAGCGAAATAATTTATAGATAAACTATTAAATCCAACAAAAGTACTTGTAAGCCAGCGGACTCAGAAAACGACTATTTCAATATTCTTACTAGTCCACATATCCATGACACAAAGTTTGTCAGACAAAGGGTGGAAAGTTTTAGAACTGAATGTAAGAAAATAAAGAAGCGCAAATTTTCAATTATGGATCTAAACCGATGAGATCACTGAAACAAATTTAGGGGGCTTTCAAGACGATTTAATCCGAAACGAAGATCAGCTTCTTCAATATGAAATATAATCTAAGTTCAACAAATATGACGCGCATCTATCCAATCGTACCGGAGATATCTATCACAGTATGAAAAAAAATGCGTGTTTCCAAATCAACGGGAGCAAAGGATGAAAGAACGACCTACCTGTAGGTACCGACTATAGGGACAAGGAGTAGGGTAGCGTTGATCCAGTTCTCGGAGACCTTGTGCTGGATCTTGCCGGGGAGATCCTTCCAGAGCCCGGGCATCACCTTCTGCTGAAACGGTGACAAGGCATAGATCACCGCCTTCATGCGCACCGGGGTCTTCCCCATCGCTCTTCTCTCTTCTCTCTTCTCTCTTCTCCGCGATTCGAACTTAGCAGCCTCGCGTCGCCTCCCCTGCCGGCTACACACAAAAGCCGATCGATGGTCCAACTTTACGACGGAGACAAGAAAATAAAAATGCAAAAGCCTATTGTTTACACGGGCTTTGATCCAATTGTTAGGCCCAAATGAAGTTATTCTTTCAAACTTAATTATTGAATTCCATATAAATTAATTAAAACTATCATATGAGCTCCACGTTGTATAATTTTTCAAACAATATTTTTGTATTCCTTGGACTCTCTCAATCCGTTGTTTTTTTAAAAAAAATAAATAAATGTTTTTTGTATATATAATAATTTTTTTTACAAGATGGTGGGGTGTTGTTTTGAGGATTTGAAAAGAAAAGGAGTTAAGGAGCCCTTTTGATTTTTATCCAATAAATTTTATGAGAATACTACATGGACTTAAAGAAGTATTAAAAAAATAAAAACCTAAGTGATAGTAAGAAGAGTTAGAATTGGGGATGATAATGAATCAGATTTTATATCTTCAGTCTTCATCCTCATTTGGTATTTAACTTTTCTCTTCATTCTCATACATGTCTTATCCACCTAAATATCTTAATATCATCTACAATTATATTATTACTATTTTTCAAATTTGAATTATTTCGATAAAGTTATAAATATTTAACCAATTTTTGAGAAAATAATAAAATAAAAAAATTAAAGATAAAAATTAGCAAACTAAACTTCATATATATATTAATTTAATTAAGCATCCGGTAGTAAATTCTCTATTGTTGGGAAGAAATTATCATCCTAGTTAGGAACTACTTATTTTGGGATTTATATTAGATTTAAAGAATAGACAAGTATTTGTACATGAATGACAAATAAAAACTTAAATAAATGAAAATAGAGAAGGAAAATGAAAACAAAAGTACTTAGAGAAGAATAATAGTGTAGATTGAAAAAAAAAAAAAAAAAAAGTCTCTCAATGTCGACTAGGAGACAAAGTGAAATTTGCAAAAAGAGCAAGTGGTATTTGTAGAATGAAGAAAAAGTTTATAAAATTTAAGTATTGTATTACGTTTATAATTAATTTGAATGGCATAGCCGAAAGAAACCAACCAAACCTAGTTTTTTAGATAACTTCCTCCGTTTACTTAACACAAAAAGTATGGGAAAGATAAACAATTTAAAATTCATTTTCTTATATTATCATTTTGTATTCTTTGTCCTACTTAACCAAACTATCTAATGAACAAACAAACCCCCAACAATAAGCTATGGCTTAGCCACGAATCATAATCATAGTTTAACCGTTGCGAGATCACGATCACAGCCTAGCCGTGAGCTAACAACTGCAAGTTTCTCCTCCTTTCCTTTTCCTCTTTCCTTTTCCCATCTTTTTCTCAATGCTATTCATTTCAATTCTCTGATTAAACAAAGCCTTAAAAATTGGGATAGGATTGGTTCTACAAGCCCATTAATTATGAAGCATAGTCTTACCAAATCCATCACATCTTGTTCCCCATCTCAAAATTCAAGCGATGTCATAAATGCCTCACGCGTGGTGGTAAATAACAGGGTACATTAGTAATCATAGTTTAATTCTCACGTGGAATATATCTATGATAATTGAAATTTAGAGATGTAAATGAGTCAAATCAAGTTTTATAGTGTTCAAATTTATTTGATAAAGTAATCAAGTCGAATCGTGCTGAATTTAAACTGAACCAAGCTGTTGAAATCATTATTCAAGCTTAGTTTGATTTTTTTTTTTATTAGCTTGAGGTTGGTTTAAATTTGACTTGAGATTCGTTCATTTAGATGTTATCAAACTCTCAATTCAAATTTATTTGATTGTTTAAAAATTTTATATTTTAAGCTTAATTGTCATACTTATGTATTTATTTATTTTTAAAGTTTATTTGTTTATTTAGCATGTTAAAAATGTTTTATTAACGAACAAGATTCACAAATATTATTCACGAACGTCATTCATGAACATTGTTCACGAATTTTATTCACGAATATCGTTCACGAATGTCATACACTAATATTAATGAGAGTTGAACACATATGTGTTTAACCTTGTTTGTTTAGTGTAATGAGTTGTTTGAGTTTGTTTATTTAATGAATCTCATTCACGAATATTAAAGAGAGGTGAACACATATATACTTAAATTTTTTCGTTATTTAATTTAACAAGTTGTTCATATTTATTCATTTAATTAATTTTGTATGTATTAAACGAATATAAATAAACTCGTATTAAATTAAATACTAAATTTATTCATAAAGGTTGAGTCCATTTACTGCCCTAGTGAATTTTAAGGGATCATACGTGGAGATTAATCCATAAAGTAAACTGCCAACTAGCTGATATATTACTTTCAATATGAAAGTAAGTCTTCATCAGAAAATCTTAATTTCTTTTACCAAGACAAAACAAATTTAAAAGTGAAATTAAAAATTCCTTGCATGAGCTTAAAGATTATAAAAATCTTAGCTTTTGTCGTTTCAAAAAGAGTACTCAAAAGTCCTATGATTCTTTTATTTGTAACCTTCAAATCAAGCTACATAGTAAATAGAGAGAACAGTCTCGATATAACTTTCTCCTCTTTAGATCGAGAAATTTCTTACAAGAATGAAAACTACTTGTAAAATAAAGAAGACAATTATAATGCCATGTTGTAAAATTAAACAAGAAAGCACAAGAATGTTGGAAAGATCAATTTCATCAGCATTGATAAACTCTCACAATTCAGTTTAAAGTTTAGCCGTTACAATTTTACTTTGCCCACAAGGTCATCTTTTGTTAGGTCGTTAGTATATCGGATGCACTAATTCTACATAGTTAGATGTTTCAAGTCTTTTGTTCAATTCACGTACTGTCATCCTTTCATCTTACATTGTCTACCTCTTGCAACTCGCATAAAAGTTGCTACCTAGAGCTAAGGTTGCTCATCCTATAGTCCCTTGGATATCTTATACCATCTGTCTTTAATCTCCAATGAACCTTGAGCCATGAAACCAATCGACACCAACTCAGTTACAAATTCATTAACCATGACTCAACCTCATCGAGTCACACTCCTCGAGTTTTGTTTATCAAATCTCCGCTTAACTTAATGCATACATTAGTAACTTAGATAATCATAACTTAAACCTTTTGTTTAATTTATCAAAACCCTTTGGAAATGGTGCAATAGCATAATCTAAGATTTTGAATCAAAATAAATTACTATGTATCATCAAAAAGCATATATCTAAGCCAATATTTGTTAGTTAAGAGGTGATATTTTAGTATAAGGAATAAAATTTAAAAATGTTTTAATATCAGTAAAACTTTAAGAATGTTTTTAAAATAAATAAATAAATACTCAAAGACATCTTAAAAATTATCATAGCTAATTTATTTTTCCCTTAATATTTGACTATGAGATATTTCGATATTATATTAGATATGCAATAATTTTGTATTCATGTTTGATAAAAAAAAATTGCTAGTAGATCAAGCAAGTATTATTTGGGAATTAATTCAAATACTAGATAAATCACTAATAAATAATTAAACAAAAATTCAAAAGGTGTCATTTATTTTTGTTATTATTAAAAAATTATCAAATTGTTTTAATTTGATTAAAACAAAGTAGTCAAAATTAAATATATAGTAATTTTAGTTATAGTAATTCATTAAAATTACTAGGAGTAACTTGAATATTTAAACAGGACATCCTTTTGAAATTTTTTAAACAGGACGTCCTTTGGAAAAAAAAAATTTAAAAGTGGAAAAGCAGCTGCTGTTGAGACTTCGACGACAAATTCATTTCACATCAATAAACGATATGGACAATAGGTATTGACTATGCACCGCGCTACTAAATTATTTTGCCTCTCGTACCATGCGGACAACAGGTATTATGACTATGCGATCAAGTGGCCCGGCGGATCATGCGGCCGTACGATACGCCGGATCGGCGAACGAGGACGGTTGAATCGGCTACGGCGGAGGCGGTCTTGCACGAGGCGTGGATCCCTAAGAGCCCCAGGCGGTAGGAGATGGACCACCCAGCGGCGGAGGTCGGCCTCCGGCTGCGCTCGCCGCTCCTCCCGAAGAGATCCGCGATGACGGGGCCCAGCGGGGACTTGGCGCACTCGGCGAGCGCGGCCGCAAAGGGGTCGTCGTCGCGGCGGCCGAGGGAGGTGCCCTTGATCCCGATCGGAGCGGATCTGAGAGGCGGAGGGAGGAGGGGGCGGGCGGAGGAGCCGGCGGCGAGAGGGCTAGGGGCCTTGGGGACGCCCGGGCGGTGCTCCCAGGAGAAGGGGATGGCGGAAGAGGACGGGTGGAATGGGGAGGGATGGAGGCGGGGAGCGGCGGAAGCGGCGGCGGCGGGGGAGGAGGAGGGGCGTAGAGGTTTGCTCCGCCGGGTCCGCAGCTGCTCGTAGGCCGCCGATCCGGCGTCAAAGTCGGTGCAGTTGGAGGGTATCAACGGCGGCGGCGGCAACATCTCCTCCGGTTGGTAGGAGGCCCAATGAATCCTTGCGGGTGGTGGAAAAGTAGAGTAGCGCTTTTATAAGGAAGCGGAGAAAGCGAGAAAGCGGAGAAGAGAAATGAACTGGTTCCGGTGTTCCTGCGGAGTACCAGTCGAGCTTAACTGCTATCAATTTTTTTTTATCAGCGATGCTATATTGCTATTATTATTATTTTTTTATTTTTTTATCTTGTGAGGAAACATAAATAAAGCTAATATATATATATATATATATATATATATATATATATATTATTCTTGAAAGATCATCAATTTTACGTTTAACTACCTCAATGACTAATTAAGCCAAACAAATCACTGGTTGGCGGCCTAATCTTAATTCCTAAACGGCTCCGGACCGGTTTAATTTGTTGTCATGATCTGATGTTGCAAATCTGAAGAGAAAAGGTCTATTAATTGGTAGGTTACGAACAGTTTGGTGAATATGATTTTTTTGGGGGGGGCAATGATTGTGAATTTTATTATGTTATGGCAGTCGTTTTAGAATATTAGATTATTGAATTAAGTATAAGGGGTGGAGTGCAAACTTGGTAAATAATATGTATTTTAATATGACTTGTATATGAATTCATACACATCTTGAGATGGGTCAAATTAGTGTCGGCGTGGTTCATTTTTTAATGTAATAATAACTAAACTTTTATCTGAGTAGGATCAACTATATGTAGATTTAATTTCTCAATGGATAGGTTTATATATTAATCTAATAATACATTTGATTACATCAAATCGGATAAAATGATCTAATTAAAGTATTCACGCTGTTAGTACAATGGTAAGCAGAAGGACGTCCTAAGGTAATTATATAATAGATAAATTCTCTAATAAATAATTAAGTAATTTAAGATTTGAATCTTAATTATGACATATTACTGAGAACTTTTCCTATAGTGAGAAATGAGTCTAAGAATACATGAATATTTTCTAATTTATCTTGATGATCGATGGAAAATTTTTGTGGGATCAAGCCGATCACCTCCAGAATTAGTTGGTTCAAATAATTGGATACCTAAATTACCAAAAGAAATAGTAAGTGGAAGGACAAGTTTCTCAAGATTTGATTCCCACATGTTGAAAATAAATATCTACGATTCCCGAACCACTTATGGTGTTGGGTTGTTCCCTTAGTCCATCTATACTTCTCGGATTTATCCAATGGTCAAAGAAAAAATTTTATGGGTCGAATCAGTTATCGCCAAGTAAATAAAAGGTAGAAATATTTAAACACCTGAATTCCATTTTTTCTAATTAAAGTATTCACATGGTTGAATTATTAGATGTGGATTTATATGTATAGAACTCGTTAATCCATTCGGTTATTAATGAAGGGTTGATAAGAGAATTGGATCCAACACTATATATAGGGTGTGGTTCCTATGGGGTAATGCATTTTGACAGATCTTAACGCTTCCTGTGAAAGATCCATCAATTGCATCTTTGCACAATTTTCAAATTTCACAGCATTGAGACGATGGTGTTTCATCTACAATCAGGTTCTATTAATTTTGTATGATCGTTTTTATGTTGATTTCGCTTTAAAATTCGATAAAGCTAGATAAGTAACATGAATCTATTTTTTGTATTCATATACATGGATTAAAATACTATGTTTTAGATTCTTGTTTCCATCAAGTGCTATCAAAGTCATGACTATTTTATCAATTTTATAGCATTAGATTGAAGTTTTTCGTCATTTTCATCAGTTTTACGATAGATTTTAATCTATTGTTTGAAAATGATGATTGTTCATCGAAAATATATGTAGAAAAACTTAGAGTTAGACTAATTACTTTTCTTTTTCCTTGAGTTTTTATACGAAGAATACAAAGAACGATGACAAAATTTAAAGTCACTGTTGTTGTTTGGGGAGAAACTCATTGTGTTTGATCCGAAAAAATTGTATTGAGTCACTATCAGTCAATTGCTTTGACAAGACAATTAATTATTGGACCTAAGATCACAAATAAAAACATTGTGATTCGACTAATGCACTCGACTAATTTCACATCAATCGATTCTCAAAAGTAACATTCGATTGATTTACGTAAGTTCGCAAATAGTTTACAGTTTAACTGAGACACTTGACTTATCTCTTATCAGTCAATTGTTATATGAATCAATTGACTGCTAAACTAAGGTTTACAAACAGAGAGTTTGCAGTTAGACTGAGACACTCGACTAATCTCTTATTGGTCGATGGCTATAAGAATCAGTCAACTACAAAACTAAGGTTTACTAATAGAGTTTGTAGTGCAACTAAGATACTCGACTAATCTGGCATTAGTCGATTGATATAAGGATCAATCGACTGTTAAATTAAGATTTGCGAACAGAAGGTTTACAATTTGATTTGACTATTATCAATAGTCAATTGCTAACAACATTAGTCAATTGTTGTAGGGAGAATCAGGCACAAAGGTTTTCTATTCGACTAGTCACTTGATTATTCATCCAAGCAATTGATTGCTATTTGGGAATAGTCGACTATGATTAAGTGATCAAGATAACTAAATCTTCTTGTGCATCTATCTACACACTTGGTGCTAAATTGAACTAAAACTATTACCAAAGTGAAAATTATTAGGTTTAATGCATTTTATGTGGGTAGATACATATTTATACTAAAAATAATTAACCTAAAGGAATATTATTTTTATGTCAAATATATGTTTAAAGACATATAAAGAATAGGTTCTATTGATCAAGCGGATAAGATGTCAGCCAGAAAGAAAGCGTAGTGTGGCAGATTAATATTTGTAAGTCATAGACTCATATAGAAATAGTTTATACAACATGTGGTTTTATTAGTTAGGCACATAATGTGTCAACATAAAAGAATTCACTTTATATAGCCAACGAAAATTATCATGAGCTATAAATTGAGAGTACCACTAACAAATTATATTCCAGTTCAAAGACTAAATGTGATGTTATATTTGGTATCTCCTCTAATGGTCGCATATAATTATAAATACACATAAATGTATTTATATTATAATCTATCTATGTTCTTGGAAAAAACATGAGCTTTTGTTATTTCTCTGCTTCATTTTTTAGTACAACCTGTAACTGTCAACATCAATAACATGTTATTATTAATAGATAATAATTCTAAAAAAATCAAAAGGGACCTATAATAAGGGTAAAGATAAATAAACAACAACATTGGGGACTTTAGGGCATAAAGTCCAAAAAAAGAAGATCAAGAACCTACTTGTTTCTTCTATAATATGAAAGGTCATATGAAGAAGAATTGTTTCAAGTATGTCAACTAACTTATTAAAAAGGATATACGTCTCAATTTTATTACTTCAAAAGTCAATTTGGCTATTATGTTTGATCTTGTTTGGAAGCGGCGAAAGCAGACTGTCAATTATCTAGTTGGAATGCGAATCAAGTCACCAGGACCCAGAGGGAGAAGGGGGTGACCTATCTTCTAGGTTGATTGAATCGCTAGACCTCCAAGAAAAAGCCAAGAATAGGGGACTTAATGTGCCAGAAAGTCTTCCGTCAATGGTACCTGCAAGGCTTCTAGAAGACAAGAAAAGATAGACAGAGCTTAAAGGGAGTTTAAGTTGCCCTCACCTTCCACTACCAGACCCGCAAGAATAGACCGGAGGTGTCGGCATGGAGGCGAAGGCAGCATGAAGCCAAAGACGGTGGTACGAAGCTGGAGGCAATGGTACGGAGCTGGAGGTAGCGACACAAATCCGGAGGCGGACTTTGTAAAATGATGCTCACATATAGCTCTGACCATTTGAAGGTGATTATATTGAATATTCAAATGCGAACTTTGCGAGATGATTAGACACCAAGAGGTTCACTTTAGAATGTCTTTATGTTGGCAGGTGAGACTATCTCTTAAAAAGTATCAAAGAGATGCTTGTTGCCACTTCAATAATAAATATAGAATTTATAGTCTACTGTGAGACATCTAATCATGGGATTTGGCTATAGAACTTTATCACAATATTGTAGATCATTGATGGTATTGAGAGATCATTGAGAATCAAATGTGATAATAAGCAATAGAATTTTATGCCAAGAACAACTACAATTCGTTGAAGTCAAAGTATATCGACATAAACTATCTAGCAGTCAAAGAAAGAGAATAGAGTTGTCAAGTAGTGTTAAAGCATATTCGAACAGACTCCATGTTAGCGGATCTATTTACTAAGGCCTTGCTGCCTAAAGTTTTTCATCAGCATGTGATCAGTATGAAGGCCTTTCACTTCAACAATAAATGCAGAATTTATAGCCTACTATGAGGCATCCAATTATGGGATTTAGTCATAGAACCTTATCACAATATTACATATCATTGATGGTATTGACAAACCAATGAGGATTAACTGTAATAATAAGCAACCAAACTTTATGCTAAGAACAACTGCGACTCATTAAAGTCAAAACAATTGACATAAAGTATCTAGAAATCAAAGAAAGATAATAGAGTTGTCAAGTATTGATAAAACATATTCAGACAAACTCTATATTGGCAGATCTATTACCAAGCCTTGTTGCCTAAAGTTTTTCATTAGCATGTGATGAGTATGAGGATCCTTCACTTCAATAATAAATACAAAATTTATAGTTTGCTATGAGACATCCAATCATGAGATTTGGCTGCAAAACTTTATCACAATATTGTAGATCATTGATGGCATTAAGAGATCATTGACAATCAATTGTGATAATAAGTAACATAACTTTATGCCAAGAACAACTGTAAATCATTGAAGTCAAAGAACATTGACATACAGGATCTAGTGGTCAAAGAAAGAGAATATAGTTGTCAAGTATTGATAAAACATATTCAGACAAACGCCATGTTAACGGATATATTTACTAAAGCCTTGTTGCCTAAAGTTTTTCATCAGCATGTGATAAGTATGAGAGTATGTCATATGAATGAAGTATCCATTTAGTGAGAGTCAATATTTATTGTTTGATGCTCTATGTTGATGGATACATGTACTTTTGATTATCATACGAACTTATGTTTTCTAATACGTATATATTTCATTTGACACTCTGAATAAAGTTATTATAATTACTATTGTTGTTTAGCATATAATGTTTGTAAATATGATATTAAATTTCTTTTGGAATCATAAAGGATAAATCATGGTTTGCTACTGCGATTTTACATAAGGTATCTGTAAATATGATTAGAACCCTTTTGGGTCATAAGGAGGATCAATTGAGAATTGAAATGTGTAGATTATATTTCATGTTATATACCCACATCCAATCTATGTCATTAATGATATTGATATTATAATTATTGTTGAGTCTTATTATGAATTATATAGTAACTATGATCTCTTCAATCTTATATCAATGAAATTAATGGACCAGATTATTTTTCTAGTATATAAATTTTTTAGCTCAACTAAGGAATTTTGATTGTGTTATACACAAAATCACATATAATCCAAGTGGAAGATTATTAGATTTAATTTATCAATTGGTGGACTTACATACTAATTTAATAACATACTCGATTGTGCAATATTGGATTAACTCCGATAAAATAATCTAATTTAAGTATTCACATGTTTGTGTTATTAGATGTGAATTTACATATGTAAAATTAGTTAACTCATTCTTTTATTAATGATGGACCAGTAACAAAATTGGATCCACTACTATATATGAGGCATGATCCCTGTAGAGTTGGGTATTCTAACATATCTCCTCACTTCTCATCGACGAGGAGAATACAACGTCGTCGCCCTAGCATCCTATGAAAGATTTGTCCATTACATCTTTGTAGGATTTTTGGATTTCACAGATGTCAATGAGACAATGACATTTCTACTGCAATCCAGTTCGGTTAATTTTACGTCATTGTTCTTTTATGTTTATCATGATTATACACACATACACAACAACAACAAATATGATTTTTTTCACAGCGCACAGTTATGTTATCGCAGTTCTCATCTCACGTTGTACAACTGCAAGCTGTTGAAAGTCATAAGACATCGACAACGCGTGTCGTGCATTGCGGTTAAGATCATTCGCAGCGCGCACTGCGGTTAATGGCATTGGCAGCGTGCGACGTGGTTAATGGCATTCACAACACACACCGCGCACCACGGTTAACGACATTCACAGTGCAGACTGCTCGCCACAATCAACAGCATTCGTAGTGCGTGTTCCTATCGCGGTTAATGACATTTGTAGCACGCGATGCAATTAAAATACCACATAATTATCACTAGAGCCTTTTTAGCATGGGCAACGCACGTGCGCGACGTGTGAGGGCACCTCACCCATGATATCAAATTCAATTATCACTAATATTTATTTAAAATATATAATACAAATTTAAAATTTAGACATTATCATAATTTATACATCACTTAAAATAGAAATAAATAATAACAAAATAAAACCAAAATGTTAATACATAATTTTTATTAATCTAATAAACATTTTACAAAACTCATAAATTCTCTAAATCAACTACAAAACTCATGAATCACTAACAATCAAAAGCTTCATTGTCAAGAGTGTTCCAACTATTTCAATCTGATATACATCTAACAGTGCTCCATTAGCCACTGTACTAGTGTGTTCGTGATGCTCTCAAGACTTCCATCTTAGCCTTCATCATCAAGGAGTTTCTGGCCAAGAGACAGAAAAGAACTATTTAGCAAAGACCTAGTGAAGAGAATAAACAAACAAGAAATAGAATGAAAATATTGATTTGAAAATTCTATTGATAAAATAAATATAAGATTATGGCAAACGTAATCACACCACAGGAAAAATGATTTGGGATATCACGTTGAAGACATTTTAACCCAAAGGAATTTGTTGCTTAGATCATTGAAGATAAGAAAAATAACTTAAAAATAAAAAATACATTATACAAATAAAAACATAACACATGAGACATTGTTTTTATATATTAAGGAAGTACATGTTGTTGGAAGCACTAACAACAAAGTTGTTTGCAACCAAGTTCCTAGATACAATTATCTTGAGATTAAGAGAAAAAGGGATGCAGAAACACAAAAAGCTAACTAAGCTATTTCCTAGTTACTTGATAATATTTTCTAAAACAATGCTAGAATTAACTTATTTTTATAAGATCAAAGAAGATTTACGTGTTCCACGTACAGTTGTAGATTCTGCTAAGAGGGAAAGCTTCCTATTAAATAATTGTATGATAACTCATTGTAAAGAAATGCAAAAGTCTACTTAATAGGGAAATGAAACTTGAATAGGGACTAAAAAAAGAAAGTTATAAATAGAGACTAAACTTGAATAGAGACTGCAAAGAAACCTAAAAAGGGACTAAAAAAAGAAAGTTATTACAAAGCTAGATGCTACTTCCACAACAATATATCAGAAATTGGAAATGAATTCATCCTTTAGATAATATAATCAATCTTTTGAAGTAGGCTTTTTTATAAGGAAAACAAAGATGTAAAAATAACCGAGAATGTCTTCAATATCCAATGAGCCAATATTCATTTTCTCGAACAATGCAACTACACCTGTGTTTATCACCTAATAAAGAAAAGATCATAAGTAACACTTCTCAAAGAAATGTTTGAACACCTGAACAAACACCAGCATGGAAATTTCTAGAAGGTAAAAACATTTGAACTGATTATTCTGGAGCTTAAATTGGCATAGTTATTCTTTTTAAACACAAAAGGATGGACCAATAGGCATGATTAACGTTGCTATGCAGTGCCTCACACTAAAAATAATTAGCACTTGCATTTCAACTTTAATATAATTTATGACAGAAACTTTGAAAAAAAATCTTGAATCTCTCTTTTTCGAAAGGCAGTATGCTTCTGTTAAAAGAAGAAGAGCTTTGCACAACGCCAAGAAAAAGATTGGTTCCACTATCACAATTCCAACTCCATGAAGCAAAAGAATACAACTGGAAGATTAGTGTGTCAAAAAATTGAAAACCAGGATCTAAGAAGATCATACCACGTGTTGCTGCATCTTCTCTACGTTTAAGTTCCTATAAAACAAAACTAAATTAAACAAATAAATCGATGTAGCAAAAATATTATTATCAAAGAAAATAACAGTTGTAAACACTGATTCAATGGGTCCTCTCTATCATAGTCATGAAACATGATAAATTTTATAGTTCATTAAAATAGGCAAAAATAAAAACAGATGATAGAATAAATTGTCACAGAGCATAAATGATTATATGACACAACAAAGATAAATGATCAAATGACTTGAATTTTCTACCTATCAATGAGTATCTCGTATTTGCATTTAGATCATAAACATACCTTTTCATGTGTGCATGTTATATATATATATATATATATATATATATATATATATATATATATATATATATATATATATTGAATTATATTGATACTCTCAATGTCCAATTTGGCCCAATAGGGTGGGAAATCCTGTAAAATACCGACCCAGATAATAATTAAATAATAAAGCATAATAGGCTAATGACCTTAATGGAATTTTTAAAAAATTTTAGAAATTTTTCTGAAATTAATTGGAGCTCGTAGGAGGTATTTAGAGGGGATGCACTTATGTGTGCGAGAAAAAGTCTATTTGGATTACCCAGGGGTGGGAGTTGATTAAGGAATTGATCTAAGGTTTGATTTTACAAATCCCTAAGTTATAAAAGAGAAATTCTCCCGTGCCCTAATCTCTTGCCCTCTGCATTGCGCCACCACCGCCACGCAGAGCAGTGCCGACCCCCCCTCCAGCCGACGCCCCTCGTCTCCTCCACTCCTCCACCCCGAGATCTCTTCCCCACCTTCTCCAATCTTCGCCTATTGCCGCTGTGGAGCGCCGATCGCCAATCACCGGCACAGCCTTCCTTCTCCCGGTGCTTTCTCCGACCACCACGGACCGATGCTAGGGCTTCGCCACCTTGACGCCGTTGATCTCCACGACCACCATCACTAAGTGTGGCCGCGACGAGGGAGGAGGCCAACCCCTCAGCCGATCCGCGTCTCCCAAGCCCGATGTTATCACCTCCTGAGCATCGCGCTGTCTCGATTAGCCGATAGCCCTGCGCCACCTCCATCACTGTTGTGAGGGTCGAGCCGTTGATCCCCAAACCAGATCGCACCTTCCCTTTTCCAATGCTGACCACCTGAGCTCTGGTTGGGTTGCCGTCTTCCTCCTACAGGTTGCGGACACCCGACGCCAAGCCATATCCAGCTCCTTGCTGTCCGTGTGGTGGTTTGGAGCAGTGGTCGCCAAGGAACAGAGATGGAGTTGGGAGATCGATTTGCCCTTTCACATGCTGACGGGATCTAGGGCAATAGCTGCTTTGCTATTGTTTTATGCAGCCTTCAACAGCCGAACATTGGTAGATCTGCTGCCCTGCTGCCACCGTGGAGTCATCTTCCCATTGGATTCGACAAGAGGGATCTCCACCAAGCTGGTGTAGGACAAATTGGGGTAACAAAACTAAACCTAAGTAGCTAGTGAGTAGTGCTTAATTGTTAATCTCGGATTTGATTATGGTTATGGAGTTGGTTAATTAGTTGGTGCGAAATGGGTTTTGATTTCATGAAATGTTGTGGTTTGGATAACTAGTGATTGGTTTTCAAGATCATTATCAGATTTGAGTTAATTGAAATTGAGGTATTGTTTTGAGGAGATGAATAGTTATTCCTTTTCCTAATTTAGTTAGGATGGAGGTTATTTTGATTGAGTATCAATCAATAGGTAGATGATGACAACTTAGGATCAAAGCGGTTAAAAAGGTTGATTGTATTAGGGCTAAGCGATGATTGTGTTTCGATTAGGGCTATCCTAATTGGTTTAGTTGTTTGATTCATGTGAGAGTAGCTAAATAATATCTATGGATGTAGGACACTGATTTGGGGCAAGCAGCACAACGTGGATTTTATTCTGATACGATCGACAAGTAAAGGCGGGTACTTCTTGCTCGTTTTCTTATAGTACTTTGACCTTAGTGCATGAATTATTTTGGATAAGGATTGTTTACCTTGACTCCACTCTTACTTTCCTGCGCTTGATACTTCCACGCAATCTTTGAGAAATTCGTTTCTATATCCATACAGTCTCTTCTTGTTGTCCATGATCCGTAGCAGATACTAAATATCATATTTGTATACATTAACTGTAGCTTATTTTTGTACGATATTGAGCATGCTGGCTTCATGTAGCATACCTGTTTCTGCTTATATATATATATATATGATGACTGTTGCATTGTTCGCATCATGTCATTGCATGCATGCCGCATCCTCGGCCACTCGAGAGAGTGGTAGCTGGAGTTGATGCCGCTTTTCCTGTCGTGCCGCACTCGGCCACTCATGTGAGTGGTAGCTGGAGTTACGAGCAGCAGGGACCCCGTCGCAGACGTAGCTAGTTAGCTACTATGCAACTGTCCCCTCGGCCACTCGTGTGAGTGGTAGCTTGAGTGATGTACAGTCTGTCACTGACCCGACCTCTCGACCATACAGGGGTCATGGTGCAGAGAGGTGGGCGGGAGTGACCATCCGTGCATACGCTGTTATTAGATTTGCTTTGGCTGCTGCTGTCTATTTATGTTGTTATTGCTTACTGTTGTTGTTCACATATGCTGATATGCTTACTTAGGTTGAGATATATTCTCATTGTAGATGTTTAGTCATTAAAAATTTGTATATATCTTTCTTATTACCTCTATAGTATGAGCAGTGCTGTAGCAGATTAGTACCAGTTCTAACCTACTATACCTAGCCTAGGATATGGTTTCAGGTATGAGCATTTGTTTTGATTCTATTTTAGTATCTGCTATTTCCTCTTGTGAGGCTGTATACTGTTGACACTATCTACTTACATGTTATGTTCATGCACTGTCTCTTTCCTTACCCGCTGAGTTTCAATACTCACCACCCCACAAAATGGTTTTCTTTCGCCAGGTAACAGATAGATGAGTCATGGATGCTTGGAGAGATGTCGGCTGCCAGTCCTGGGTCCTACGTCACACTCGAGGATAGTTTTCGTTTTGGTTTTGTTATCGTTTGGGGTGATATATTGATTTTTGTGTATTCTATTTTTCAATAAGTCGATGTGAATTTTGGGCCAAGTCTGTGATGACAGGTATTTTTGTTAGTGTCATTGTTAGTTTTACGTTCGTATCGTTTTATGTCTTCCGCTGCTGTGTGTTTACGTTCAGCCGTGTAGGCTTATTAAACTGCATGGTTGTTTTATTCATTTTTGTCCAGCCGAGTAGGCTGCGTATATTAACTGCGTGGTGATGTTGTTTATATTTTGTATATATATTCCAGCCGAGTGTGGCTGAGGTATAATTTGTATGTAGTAATGCTTCAGATTGTCACCCGTACAGGGGAGATGCTGTCGAAATTTCTTCGGACAGAGACTCCTCTGGGGCGTGACAATTTAGTGGTATCAGAGCGGGTTTACGATGTTTGTTTGTTTTTCGAATTTTTGATTTTCGAGTTAATCTGATACCAATTTAGTGGTATCAGAGCAGGTAGACGATGTCTGTTGTTTTCATGATCTGGATTTTTGAATTAATCTGATACCAATTTAATGGTATCAGAGCTTAGGTTATGAAGCCTATTTATGTGTCTTAGATGGTGCAATTTGTTTTTTTCGTGTTCGGTATTTTCGAGTTAATCTGATACCAATTTAGTGGTATTAGAGCATGGTTCGAGTCAAATGCTATGTTTTGTGTTATGAAATTTCGATCTTGTTTCGATTTATGATTTTTGGTGTTCCGAGTGTTTCGTTTTCCTTTGTAAGTTGATTCCTGGATGTGACTCTCGAATTTTGGGACCGGGCAACGACAGGAATCTCCAAGCTGTAGGAGGTATGTGGTATATCGTTATCATACACTTTTGTTACTACTTGGTTAGTTGTTTATACCATGTGTACTTATTTAGTTATTTATACCATGTATGATTTGTGGTGTCAGTCATTCGTTAGATCAGTTATGGTAATATGTTGTCTGTTGATGATCTATTAGTAAATATTAGACTTGATGGTCTATTCTTTAGTCTTTGATGTTGATAGTAACTTAAAGAATATAATGCCTTGATCTTTATGGAGTTGGTGATTTTAGTTGAAGATTAGATTACAGACTTTGTGCCAGTGATCTTATTTTTGGGTATGTTTGTTGTACGGACATAAGGAGTCCTTGATATTGCTATTTAGGTTTATAGTGCCCTAGATATTTTTATGGACCCGATGTATAAAGTATCGATTAACTCGTGTTGGTTTGGTTAGTAGAGGACTGAGTTACTTTTATTAGCTTGATCAGTAGGAGACTGACTTACTCTTTCATAGGTCTAAGGCTCCTTGTATATATAGCAATTATGGAAAGGGAAAATGCAGAGGATGATATTGTGAACTTTGAAGTCTGATTCTCTGTGTGTCAACAAGTGAAGACAGAATATCAGAGTAGCGCAGTGAAAACAAGATGTGTCCATAACCCACAGAAGCATCCTTTTCGGTTAAGGATTTGATCATGATACTATGATGGACTAGTATATGGGTGTGTTATTTGGTTATTATCCTTAGATGAGGATTCCTGAGTAAGTAGTAAATTTGGGGACCAAATTTTTATTAGTGGGGGAGAATGTAAAATACTAACACAGATAATAATTAAATAATAAAGTTTAATAGGCTAATGACCTTAATGGAATTTTTAGAAATTTTTAGATATATTTTTGGAATTAATTGGAGCTCGTAGGAGGTATTTAGAGGGGATGCACTTATGTGTGCGAGAAAAAGTCTGTTTGGAATACCCAGGGGTGGGAGTTGATTGAGGAATTGATCTAGGGTTTGATTTTACAAATCCCTAAGTTATAAAAGGGAAATTCTCCCGTGCCCTAATCTCTTGCCCTCTGCATTGCGCCACCACCGCCACGCAGAGCAGTGCTGACCCCCCCTCCAGCCGACGCCCCTCGTCTCCTCCACTCCTCCACCCCGAGATCTCTTCCCCACCTTCTCCAATCTTCTTCTATTGCCGCTGTGGAGCGTCGATCGCCAATCACCGGCACATACTTCCTTCTCCCGGTGCTTTCTCCGACCACCACGGACCGATGCTAGGGCTTCGCCACCTTGACGCCGTTGATCTCCACGACCACCAGCACTAAGTGTGGCTGCGACGAGGGAGGAGGCCAACCCCTCAACCGATCCACGTCTCCCAAGCCCGATGTTATCGCCTCCTGAGCATCGCGCTGCCTCGATTAGCCGATAGCCCTGCGCCACCTCCATCACTGCTGTGAGGGTTGAGTCGTTGATCCCCAAACCAGATCGCACCTTCCCTTTTCCCATGCTGACCACCTGAGCTCTGGTTAGGTTGCCGTCTTCCTCCTACAGGTTGCGGACACCCGACGCCAAGCCATATCCAGCTCCTTGCTGTCCGTGTGGTGGTTTGGAGCAGTGGTCGCCAAGGAACAGAGATGGAGTTGGGAGATCGATTTGCCCTTTCACTTGCTGACGGGATCTAGGGCAATAGCTGTTGTGCTATTGTTTTGTGCTGCCTTCAACAGTCGAACGTTGGTAGATCTGCTGCCCTGCTGCCACCGTGGAGTCATCTTCCCATTGGATTCGGCAAGAGGGATCTCCACCAAGCTGGTGTAGGACAAATTGGGGTAACAAAACTAAACCTAAGTAGCTAGTGAGTAGTGCTTAATTGTTAATCTCGGATTTGATTATGGTTATGGAGTTGGTTAATTAGTTGGTGCGAAATGGGTTTTGATTTCATGATATGTTGTGGTTTGGTTAACTAGTGGTTGGTTTTCAAGATCATTATCAGATTTGAGTTAATTGAAATTGAGGTATTGTTTTGAGGAGATGAATAGTTATTCCTTTTACTAATTTAGTTAGGATGAAGGTTATTTTGATTGAGTATCAATCAATAGGTAGATGATGACAACTTAGGATCAAAGCGGTTAAAAAGGTTGATTGTGTTAGGGCTATGCGATGATTGTGTTTCGATTAGGGCTATCCTAATTGGTTTAGTTGTTTGATTCATGTGAGAGTAGCTAAATAATATCTATGGATGTAGGACACTGATTTGGGGCAAGCAGCACAACGTGGATTTTATTCTGATACGATCGACAAGTAAAGGCGGGTACTTCTTGCTCGTTTTCTTATAGTACTTTGACCTTAGTGCATGAATTATTTTGGATAAGGATTGTTTACCTTGACTCCACTCTTACTTTCCTGCGCTTGATACTTACACGCAATCTTTGAGAAATTCGTTTCTATATCCATACAGTCTTTTCTTGTTGTCCATGATCCGTAGCAGATACTAAATATCATATTTGTATACATTAACTGTTGCATATTTTTGTACAATATTGAGCATGCTGGCTTCATGCAGCATATCTGTTTCTGCTTATATATATATATGATGACTGTTGCATTGTTCGCATCATGTCTTTGCATGCATGCCGCATCCTCGGCCACTCGAGAGAGTGGTAGTTGGAGTTGATGCCGCTTGTCCTGTCGTGCCACACTCGGCCACTCGTGTGAGTGGTAGCTGGAGTTACGAGCAGCAGGGACCCCGTCGCAGACGTAGCTAGTTAGCTACTATGCAACTGTCCCCTCGGCCACTCGTGTGAGTGGTAGCTGGAGTGGTGTACAGTCTATCACTGACCCGGTCTCTCGACCATACAGGGGTCATGGTGCAGAGAGGTGGGCGGGAGTGACCATCCATGCATACGCTGTTATTATATTTGCTTTGGCTGCTGCTGTCTATTTATGTTATTATTGCTTACTGTTGTTGTTCACATATGTTGATATGCTTACTTAGGTTGAGATATATTCTCATTGTAGATGTTTAGTCATTGGAAATTTGTATATATCTTTCTTATTACCTCTGTAGTATGAGCAGTACTGTAGCAGATTAGTACCAGTTCTAACCTACTATACCTAGCCTAGGATATGGTTTCAGGTATGAGCATTTGTTTTGATTCTATTTTAGTATCTGCTATTTCCTCTTGTGAGGCTGTATACTGTTGATACTCTCTACTTACATGTTATGTTCATGCACTGTCTCTTTCCTTACCCGCTGAGTTTCAATACTCACCACCCCACAAAATGATTTTCTTTCGCCAGGTAACAGATAGATGAGTCATGGATGCTTGGAGAGATGCCGACTGCCAGTCCTGGGTCATACGTCACACTCGAGGATAGTTTTCGTTTTGGTTTTGTTATCGTTTGGGGTGATATATTGATTTTTGTGTATTCTACTTTTCAATAAGTTGATGTGAAATTTGGGACAAGTCTGTGATGACAGGTATTTTTGTTAGTGTCGTTGTTAGTTTTACGTTCGTATCGTTTTATGTCTTCCGCTGCTGTGTGTTTACGTTCAGCCGTGTAGGCTTATTAAACTGCGTGGTTGTTTTATTCATTTTTCTCCGGCCGGGTAGGCTGCGTATATTAACTGCGTGGTGATGTTGTTTATATTTTGTATATATATTCCAGCCGAGTATGGCTGAGGTATAATTTGTATGTAGTAATGCTTCAGATTGTCACCCGTACAGGGGAGATGCTGTCGAAATTTTCTTCGGACAGGGACTCCTCTGGGGCGTGACAATTTAGTGGTATCAGAGCGGGTTTACGATGTTTGTTTATTTTTTGAATTTTTGATTTTCGAGTTAATCTGATACCAATTTAGTGGTATCAGAGCAGGTAGACGATGTCTGTTGTTTTCATGATCTGGATTTTTGAATTAATCTGATACCAATTTAATGGTATCAGAGCTTAGGTTATGAAGCCTATTTATGTGTTTCAGATGGTGCGATTTGTTTTTTTCGTGTTCGGTATTTTCGAGTTAATCTGATACCAATTTAGTGGTATCAGAGCATGGTTCGAGTCAAATGCTATGTTTTGTGTTATGAAATTTCGATCTTGTTTCGATTTATGATTTTTGGTGTTCCGAGTGTTTCGTTTTCCTTTGTAAGTTGATTCCTCGATGTGACTCTCAAATTTTGGGACCGGGCAACGGCAGGAATCTCCAAGCTGTAGGAGGTATGTGGTATATCGTTATCATACACTTTTGTTACTACTTGGTTAGTTGTTTATACCATGTGTACTTATTTAGTTGTTTATACCATGTATGATTTGTGGTGTCAGTCATTGGTTAGATCAGTTATGGTAATATGTTGTCTGTTGATGATCTATTAGTAAATATTAGACTTGATGGTCTATTCTTTAGTCTTTGATGTTGATAGTAACTTAAAGAGTATAATGCCTTGATCTTTATGGAGTTGGTGATTTTAGTTGAAGATTAGATTACAGACTTTGTGCCAGTGATCTTATTTTTGGGTATGTTTGTTGTATGGACATAAGGAGTCCTTGATATTGCTATTTAGGTTTACAGTGCCCTAGATATTTTTGTGGACCCGATGTATAAAGTATCGATTAACTCGTGTTGGTTTGGTTAGTACAGGACTGAGTTACTTTTATTAGCTTGATCAGTAGGAGACTGACTTACTCTTTCATAGGTCTAAGGCTCCTTGTATATATAGCAATTATGGAAAGGGAAAATGCAGAGGATGATATTGTGGACTTTGAAGTCTGATTCTCTGTGTGTCAACAAGTGAAGACAGAATATCAGAGTAGCGCAATGAAAACAAGATGTGTCCATAACCCACAGAAGCATCCTTTTCGGTTAAGGATTTGATCATGATACTATGATGGACTAGTATATGAGTGTGTTATTTGGTTATTATCCTTAGATAAGGATTCCTGAGTAAGTAGTAAATTTGGGGACCAAATTTTTATTAGTGTGGGAGAATGTAAAATACCGACCCAGATAATAATTAAATAATAAAGTTTAATAGGCTAATGACCTTAATGGAATTTTTAGAAATTTTTAGAAATTTTTCTGAATTAATTGGAGCTCGTAGGAGGTATTTAGAGGGGATGCACTTATGTGTGCGAGAAAAAGTCTGTTTGGAATACCCAGGGTTGGGAGTTGATTGAGGAATTGATCTAGGGTTTGATTTTACAAATCCCTAAGTTATAAAAGGGGAATTCTCCCGTGCCCTAATCTCTTGCCCTCTGCATTGCGCCACCACCGCCACGCAGAGTAGTGCCGCCCCCCCCCCCCCCCTCCAGTCGATGCCCCTCGTCTCCTCCACTCCTCCACCCCGAGATCTCTTCCCCACCTTCTCCAATCTTCGCCTATTGCCGCTGTGGAGCACCGATCGCCAATCACCGGCACAGACTTCCTTCTCCCCGTGCTTTCTCCGACCACCACAGACCGATGCTAGGGTTTCGCCACATTGACGTCGTTGATCTCCACGACCAGCACTAAGTGTGGCCGCGACGAGGGAGGAGGCCAACCCCTCAGCCGATCCGCGTCTCCCAAGCCCGATGTTATCGCCTCCTGAGCATTGCGCTGCCTCGATTAGCCGATAGCCCTGCGCCACCTCCATCACTGCTGTGAGGGTCGAGCCGTTGATCCCCAAACCAGATCGCACCTTCCCTTTTCCAATGCTGACCACCTGAGCTCTGGTTGGGCTGCCGTCTTCCTCCTACAGGTTGCGGACACCCGACGCCAAGCCATATCCAGCTCCTTGCTGTCTGTGTGGTGGTTTGGAGCAGTGGTCGCTAAGGAACAGAGATGGAGTTGGGAGATCGATTTTCCCTTTCACATGCTGACGGGATCTAGGGCAATAGCTGCTGTGCTATTGTTTTGTGCTGCCTTCAACAACCGAACGTTGGTAGATCTGCTGCCCTGCTGCCACCGTGGAGTCATCTTCCCATTGGATTCGACAAGAGGGATCTCCACCGAGCTGGTGTAGGACAAATTGGGGTAACAAAACTAAACCTAAGTAGCTAGTGAGTAGTGCTTAATTGTTAATCTCGGATTTGATTATGGTTATGGAGTTGGTTAATTAGTTGGTGCGAAATGGGTTTTGATTTCATGAAATGTTGTGGTTTGGTTAACTAGTGGTTGGTTTTCAAGATCATTATCAGATTTGAGTTAATTGAAATTGAGGTATTGTTTTGAGGAGATGAATAGTTATTCCTTTTACTAATTTAGTTAGGATGGAGGTTATTTTGATTGAGTATCAATCAATAGGTAGATGATGACAACTTAGGATCAAAGCGGTTAAAAAGGTTGATTGTATTAGGGCTAAGCGATGATTGTGTTTCGATTAGGGCTATCCTAATTGGTTTAGTTGTTTGATTCATGTGAGAGTAGCTAAATAATATCTATGGATGTAGGACACTGATTTGGGGCAAGCAGCACAACGTGGATTTTATTCTGATACGATCGACAAGTAAAGGCGGGTACTTCTTGCTCGTTTTCTTATAGTAATTTGACCTTAGTGCATGAATTATTTTGGATAAGGATTGTTTACCTTGACTCCACTCTTACTTTCCTGCGCTTGATACTTCCACGCAATCTTTGAGAAATTCGTTTCTATATCCATACAGTCTCTTCTTGTTGTCCATGATCCGTAGCAGATACTAAATATCATATTTGTATACTTTAACTGTTGCTTATTTTTGTACGATATTGAGCATGCTGGCTTCATGTAGCATACCTGTTTCTGCTTATATATATATATATATGATGACTGTTGCATTATTCGCATCATGTCATTGCATGCATGCCGCATCCTCAGCCACTCGAGAGAGTGGTAGCTGGAGTTGATGACGCTTGTCCTATCGTGCCGCACTCGGCCACTCGTGTTAGTGGTAGCTGGAGTTACGAGCAGCAGGGACCCCGTCGCAGACGTAGCTAGTTAGCTACTATGCAACTGTCCCCTCGGCCACTCGTGTGAGTGGTAGCTGGAGTGGTGTACAGTCTGTCACTGGCCCGGCATCTCGACCATACAGGGGTCATGGTGCAGAGAGGTGGGCGGGAGTGACTATCCGTGCATACGCTGTTATTATATTTGCTTTGGCTGCTGCTGTCTATTTATGTTGTTATTGCTTACTGTTGTTGTTCACATATGCTGATATGCTTACTTAGGTTGAGATATATTCTCATTGTAGATATTTAGTCATTGGAAATTTGTATATATCTTTCTTATTACCTCTGTAGTATGAGCAGTACTGTAGCAGATTAGTACCAGTTCTAACCTACTATACCTAGCCTAGGATATGGTTTCAGGTATGAGCATTTGTTTTGATTCTATTTTAGTATCTGCTATTTCCTCTTGTGAGGCTGTATACTGTTGACACTCTCTACTTACATGTTATGTTCATGCACTGTCTCTTTCCTTACCCGCTGAGTTTCAATACTCACCACCCCACAAAATGATTTTCTTTCGCCAGGTAACAGATAGATGAGTCATGGATGCTTGGAGAGATGTCGACTGCCAGTCTTGGGTCCTACGTCACACTCGAGGATAGTTTTCGTTTTGGTTTTGTTATCGTTTGGGGTGATATATTGATTTTTGTGTATTCTATTTTTCAATAAGTCGATGTGAAATTTGGGCCAAGTCTGTGATGACAGGTATTTTTGTTAGTGTCGTTGTTAGTTTTACGTTCGTATCGTTTTATGTCTTCCGCTGCTGTTTGTTTACGTTCAGCCGTGTAGGCTTATTAAACTGTGTGGTTGTTTTATTCATTTTTGTCCAGCCGGGTAGGCTGCGTATATTAACTGCGTGGTGATGTTGTTTATATTTTGTATATATATTCCAGCCGAGTGTGGCTGAGGTATAATTTGTATGTAGTAATGCTTCATATTGTCACCCGTACAGGGGAGATGCTGTCGAAATTTCTTCGAACAGGGACTCCTCTGGGGCGTGACAAATCCTCACAGCTCCGGGTGCTTAGACCTAGTCCGAGCACCCTGAGTGTTTTGGCTGTGAGGGTCGCCCACCGCTCAAATTGGACATCCCAGGATAACAATTCTCTCTCTCTCTCTCTCTCTCTTTATATATATATATATATACACACACGCGCGCGCGCACGACATCCAATGTGGATGCTCTAACACGGTCAAGAATGATTTTTTTTATTTCTCTCTGTCTCATCTATATAGAATTCTCTTCTCTCTCTTGCATACAAATCTCTCTCCTACATGTAAGGTGGTGATGGTTTGTACAAACCAGCACCGCCATCAATGCTAGTTTGAAACTAGCACTAGCTAGCATTACTTTGGTGTTGGTCTTTAAAGAACAACACCAACTGTGGTGCTAATCAGCACCTTGTTGGTGCTGCTTTGCGCAAAGCAACACTAACGTGCGTAAATCAACACCACGTCGGTATTGCTTTGTGCAAATCAGCACCAACAGTTGGTGCTAGTCTATGTAAATCAGTACCAACATGCACAAATTAGTACCATGCTGGTACTACTTTACACAAATCAACATTATGTTGGTGCTGCTTTATGCAAACCAGTACCAACATGTGCAAACCAACAACATGTTGGCGATATTTTGTGCAAACCAGCACTAACGTGTGTAAATCAGTACCATGTTGGTGCAAGTAAACGCAAACCAACACTAGCGCAAACCAATACCAAACTAGTGTTGGTTGGCAAACTAGCACCAATGTGTGTGATCAACACCACGTTGGTGTTAGTTTGTGCAAACCAACATCAACTGGTGCGCATACCAGCACCAACAGTTGGTGCTGGTTTATGCAAACCAGTACAAGAGCAAACCAACACCAATATGTGCAAACCAGCACCACGTTGGTGCTGGTTTACAAAAATCAACACCAACTATTGGTGTTGATTTGCGGACGTTGGTTTTGGTTTGTGCAAATCAGTACTAAGGTGGTGTTTGTTTGCGTAATTCAGCACCAACGTTGGTGCTATTTTGGTGTTGGTTTGTATAGACTAATACTAATGTGTTGGTGATGGTCCTTAAAGACCAGCACATTGGAGCTGGTATTTAAAAATCAATTCCAACAATGGTATTGATTTGTAGAAATCAACATCATGTTGATGCTACTTTGCGCAAATCAGTACCATGTTGGTGCTGCTTTGTGTAATTTAGCACCAACATGTGCAAACCAATATTACGTTGGTATAGAAATCAGTACTATTTTGTATGCAGGAGATAGAAGAGAAGCATGTATAAATTAGTAGTATTTTACATACCGGAAAGAGAAAAGATTTATATATATAGGAGAGAAGAGAATTATTAGAGGTAGATAAGAGAGATTAAAAAAATTTAAATTAAAATCGCATTAGATGGCCGTATATATCAGGCATGTCAAAAATATGAAATAGATTTCTGCATGGAATAAATACTCTTTTTTATTTTCATTTATAATTAGAAAAAAAAGTCTTTCATAAAGTTGTTTTAGACCTTTGCTAATATCAATTCCTAATTCATAGACGAGGTGCTGTTAGACTTAATGATTAGCAAGGCTAACAGATGACTACAATTATTTAACTCTTAAAGCCTTTTTGTTAAGTTAGATCTTCAATTTTGGCACCAATCATACAAGCAATCAAATAAAACAAAAAGGTCAAAATCTACTGTTTTTCTAATTTATATATTTTGAATATTCAAAACATTGATGTGAGGACAAAATCTTTGCTACTAGTTGTTAAAATCAAAAGATTCATTTACTTTAGTTGTTAAAAGTAAACTTTTCCTTAAAAAAGAAATGTAATTCTCCTTTTGGGTAAAAAGTTAACTCTACCTCAGTCAATGCTTTATATAATATTAATTCTTCTTATTAATGTTTTGTGTTTTCAAGAAAGAACAATGGTAAACTCTATAATTAATTTATGGACCCCATTAGATACATGTGTCGCTTAACTTCATAGGAGTTAATGCATTGTTACTTTTTTTTTAAAAAAAATATCTTAATTTGATTAGCGTGTTGATACTACAAAAGCGGTACGGATCGGGATAAATAGCATATTTGAAATTTGAAATTTTCTTTCTCTAGCTAACCACTAAAAAATAACAACGAATAATGATAAAATCTCCAACTGAAATAAATTTCGAACTTACGGGCGTAATTTCAAACTTACGGCCTTAGGGTTTTGGAGTTTTATGATAGAATTTGAATTCCGTCAAAAATTATCGATTGAATTTTACATTCAGTCGATAATTACCGACGGAATTCAAATTCCGTCGATAAGCCAAATAGAAATTAGGACACATGATCTCCCATCTTCTCCCTGTGAACCTCTCTCGGTACTCCTCTCCCATCGAACCTCTCTCGTGTTCTCGACGATCGGCAACCCTCTTCTCTCTCGTTCTCGGTGATTGACAACCGGTGACTCGGAGTATGCTCCTCTCCTCCTCTCCCATCTCTCCCTGTAAAGTTTCACGCGCACACGAGCCAATCTCAGGCCCTTGCGGTCAACCACCGCAGGCCTGGTTATGGCAGAGTGGTTGCTGGCTCACGGCTGGCCAGCCGTAGCAGTGTCTGCTCGCGGCTGGCTGGTCGTCGCAATGCCTACTAGTGGCCGGCTGGCAGTCGTAGTGGCCTGTTCACAACCAGCCAGCCGCCACAGTGGCATGCTCACGGTCGGCCGGTTGCTGTAGGGGCCTGCTCACGACCTCTACTGGCTATCGTAGAACCAGCTCATGGCCACGACCGACCGTTGCAGGGGCCTGCTTGCAGCCGGTCGTAGGCGCTTGCTCAATCGTAAAGGGGCCTTAATTGTTTCATTGCATATTTTTAGCTAAGATCTATTTGTTTGAAACTCTTTAAACTCATCCCGAGGATCTCAAATATTTGAGACAAACAAAATTTAGATGTGATGTTCAGGTGGATTTGATATTTTGCATGTCTATTGTTCTATAGATTAAATTTGTTTTACTTGCATTATCTTTTGTTTATTAGAGTTAGTTTCGTTATATATATTACTATTTCATTTAATGATACCCTAAGCAACAACATGGTTTATTAGAAATTCTAAGTTTATAATAATTCCCTAAGCAATAACATGAAATTCTAAGTTTATAGTGATATCTTAAGCAATATCATTATATTCTAAGTTTATCATTCATTTGCTTTAGTGTAGAGGGGATTTTCGGTAATATGATACGAAAATCATGAGATGAAATTGAACTCATAATGCTTTATTTAGGTTTATTTCAAATGATACAAGTTTAATAATATTTCAAATTATATTCTCATTAGGTAACAATGTATATGAACAAACCTTGGATGTATAATCAATTAGAAAATGAATTTATCAAAGATAATTTTATTGCTGAAGTTAAACAGTTTATGAACTTTGCTAAAAGTCATCCAGAATGTATGAATGGTGATAAGTTACGGTGTCCATGCAATTATAAAAAAAATCAAAATAGAGCTTTCCGTGATGAGGATACTATATATATATAAATGGTTTTGTGCCAAATTACTATAATTGGTATTATCACGGAGAGCCTTATTTATATGAATCAATTGGGTCTTCTGGTAGTTCGCCATCTGAGACAACTGTTACCGCTCTTGATGCATCAACTAATATTGATATTGCAATACAATCAATGGTTCATGATGCGATAAATGGAGTTGATTATTCCAATATAGATGAAATACCAACATCTGAATATCAGCAACTATATGAAATGTTAAATGCTAGTGAAAGAGAAGTGTGGGAAGACATTCCTTCTGGTCATTTTCTCAATTATCAGATACTGCAAGGTTATTAAATATGAAAGTAAAACATCATTTTTCTGAAAGATGTTACAATGATAGCTGTCAATTAATGTCAGAGTTGTTCTCTGTTGATAACATAATGACTGATAACTTCTATGAAATAAAGAAATTGATTAGAGGTTTAGGTTTACCTGTAGAGAAGATTGATTGATGTATAAACAATTGCATGATATTTTAGAATGAAGACACCGATCTGAATGGATGCAAAATTTGTACACACCTTCATTTTAAGCATCGTACTCGCATATCAGGGAAGAGGAAGAAAAATATTGCTTGGAAAGTGATGTATTATTTTCTATTAACTGCTAGACTTCAATGCTTGTATGTATCTGTCGCTACAGCTGTCATGCCCCAAGGGTAAGGTTGTCCAACGAAAATTGGACAACACCTCCCCTATAGCAGTGACAAATGAAACCAATATACATTGCCCCAAGGCTACTCACAAGCCAACAACAACCCACACGATTGGATATAAAACACAACCACACAGTTATATACACAGCCCACACGGCTGGAACAAAATGAACATAACTATATAGTTGTATAGTAAACAACCCACACGGCTGTAGGAAAACACAGTGAAAGTCACAAAATAATGAACGCAAAATCATAATACAACTAAATGGGAGCCGACTCGGCTTGACACAACAATACAAACCACATAAGCACAAATACAGGAAACCACAAAACTAAACTCGATACAAATTAGTACATATACACGAATAAGTCAAAAGTTGATAATACGAACAAAAGCAATAACAGAAAAAGGTCGCTCGATGTGACATGGGACCAGCGGGCAGGACCTCCAAGTGATTCCATAAATCTTTTATCTACTACCTGGCGAAAGAAAACTAGCTTATGGGATGGTGAGTATTGGGACTCAGCGCGTAATAGACAGATAGTGCATGAACATAATAAAAAACTAGAGATACAAAGATATACAATCTCATAGAGAAATAGCAGATACTACCATGATACCATAATAAATGTCCATACCTGAACTCATATCCTAGACTAGTAATAGAAGGTCAGTAGTAAAGATCTACTACAGTACTGCTCATAACTGCAAGGGTAACATGTGAGGTATATACATACTACCAATAAGTAAGTCAGTGTCGAGCCATATGCGATAGGTATATAACTCAACACATGTAAGCATATCACATGGATACAACAAGAACAACAGCATAAACAAACATAATAATAAAAGCATACGTACGGATGGTCACCCTGTCCACCTCTTTACACCACGACTCCTGTATGATCGAGAGACCTGATCAATGACAATTGTACAATACTCTAGCCGCCACTACTCTCGAGTGACCAAGTGGATAGGCACATAGTAGCTAACTAACTACGTAGCAACGGGGGTCCCTGCTCGAATCTCCAGCATGTTGGAATGTATACTGAAAGCCTAAGCTTTGTAAACATTTATTATGAATAAAGAATCACATTTGGTCTAATTGTCTACATTTGTTTGTAGTTGTTCATTTAATTTATATTGTAGATAACATAGTATGTGGTGTCACATACAGAAGATGATGTTATCAGTACCTTATAAATTATAAACAGTAGCTCACGACCAAAATGAAAAAGGAACAAACCATTAGAAGGTCGTAGTGTAATTAGGTATTAGTTTATCTTGACTATATAATTACACTAGTACACTCAGAGTGTATTGAGTAGGACTATTTGAGGTCGTTTCTTTTATACTGACTTTATAAAGGAACAAAGACCTCAGTTATTATGGAAGTGTGTGCTCTTAATCCTAATATAATAACAAGCACATATATTTGATATTTATTTCTTTAATTTATCAATGGGTGAGATTTAGTTCGTTGAATCAATAAACCCGATAAGTTGGGAAATGGTATTACTTATAGTGTGTGTTGTTGATTATAAAAGGAAACTGTGTCCTAGAGATACTAGGTTGATAATGTCCTCAAGAGGAGCTCATAAAGATTGTCATGTTAAACCCTGCAGGTGGACTTAGTCCGACATGACAATAAGGTTGAGTGGTACTACTCTTGGACTTAGATATTAATTAAATGAGTTGTCAGTAACTCACTTAATTAGTGGACATTCGATATCTTAAACACAGGGAGACTAACACACTCATAATAAGAAGGAGCCCAAAAATGTAATTTGGGATTGGTGCGGTAGTTCAATGATAGTTCTCTAGTGGAATGAATTATCATTGATAAAATTAAGTTGTGTGTTCGAAGCGAACACGTAATTTTATCGGAGACCAAAACCAATTCCTCCTCTCGGTCCCTATCGTAGCCTCTTATTTATAGAGTTCTATACCCACCTATACCCACCTTCTATACCCACCAATAAGGGGCCGGCCAAGCTAGATTGGGAACCAAGCTAGGGCCGGCCTTGGTATATTATTGGGTGGCCGGCCCTAGCTTGAACCCAAGCTAGTAGGGCCGGCCAAAAATAAATTAAAAAAGAATTTTAATTTTAATTTTTATTATAATGTGGAAGATATAATTTAAAGAGAATTAGAATTAAAATATCTCTCTTGTAAAAGATTTACAAAAGATTAAAGAAAGAGATTAGATCTCTTTCCTTATTTGTAGATTGGAGAGATGTTTTATTTTCTCTTTAAAATTATTCACATGTTAATAAAATTAAAATTATAGATATTTCCTTTTATTAACCATGAAGAGATTTTAAAGAGAAATTTTATTTTTTAAAATTTCCGGAAACAAATTAGGAAGTTTTAATTGTTGATTAAAACTTGTCCTCTTTTGTTTTCCAATGATGTGGCCGGCCACTTGAAATTGATTTGGGAAATTTTATTTTATTTCTCTCAATTAAATCAAGTCAAGGAAATTAAGGAAAATTTATTGTAATTAAATTTCCTAATTTGCCTAGGCCAAGGAATATAAAAGAAGGGGTGAGGGTGCCTTCATGAGACACAACCTCTATTGTTTTCTCTCCCTTTTTCCTTGGTGTTGTGGCCGGCCATTACCCTCTCCCTCTCTTCCTCTTGTGGTGGCCGAATACTTCATCTCTCTTGGAGTTCTTGTGGTGGCCGGATACTACTTGGAGAAGAAGAAGAAGAAGGAGAGAAAGTTAGCATCTCTTGGAGCTTGGTTAGTATTTTGATTTTCTTCTTTGGTAAAGTTCTTCCTTTGTGGCCGAACCTTGCTTGGAGGAGAAGAAGGTGGTTGGTGGTTTCTCATATTGGTAGATCGTTGTCCACACAACGTCCGAGGTTAGAAGAAGAATACGGTAGAAGATCAAGAGGTTTTTCTACAAGGTATAATTAGTAATTTTTATTTCCGCATCATGCTAGTTATTTATGAAAATAATACCAAATACAAAAGGCTTATGATCTAGTATTTCGAATATGTTTTTCGATGTTGTATTCTTTTGTTTTCTTTCTTTTCCTTGTGATTTGATTGTTCTCTTTGGTTAACCTAAAGTTATTTTAGGAAATTAAATATTAGCTTTCTATTAAAGGTTTTGTCTAGTCGGTGGTGGTTGCTCCCATATCCAAGAAGGTCATGTGCCTCGCCACGTCAGATCTGGAACCTTTTGGAAATTAGTATTTAATGGAATTAATAACTTAAGGAGACTTGGGTCGAACGTGTTAAGTTCCAGAGATCCAAGTTAAAACCTAAAAGAACAAATAGATTAAGTTTTGGATCAAACGTGTTAAGTTCATGCGATCCAAAATTTAATTTAAAGAACACATGGTAGCTAGGAAAAGGTTCGACCTTTGTACAAAATTTTGTACATGGAACCTATAAGTTTTCCGAGTAGCAACCAACAATTGGTATCAGAGCTAGGGTTTTGCCTCTGTGTATTTGGTATTTAGTTTAATTATGCACATGTCATACATAATTTAGGCAGGATAATAGTAGGATGTGCTAACTTTGTGGATGCAGGATCCAACTATTATGGCTTTTAGTTAATTATGTGTGTGATTGGACCCTTGGACATGTCAAGGGCAATTTATATGTGTGTGCATGATTGTATTAAAATACAGCAGGAGCTGTATTTAGTTTTATTAGGATTTTATTTTGATCTAGATACATGTACATTCCTTTTATGGAATATAGGATCAAAATGTAAATTCTATTTATGTCATGGATCGAATCTTGCAAAGCGTGGAACCTTCTAAGGACCAGAGGCGCAGTGGAACTAGGAGCAAGATGGATCCGGTGGCGGTGGCCAAATATGGCAGTAGCTTGGGATGACAACACACGGAGGACAATTAGAGATAAAAGCCATAATAGTTGAAAATTAAATTTTCTATTTATTGCTTTTATATTGTGCTGTGTGCATGTTAGTTTACAAGTTTAAGTAGGCTAGCATAGTTAAAATTCCTCATTTATAAATAACTAAGTGGGAGAGGGATTTTAAATAAATCCCATGGTCTCCATTATTGGTTTGTAAGTGATGCAAACAAGCTTGCGCGTTGAGTGCTTTCCTCCATAACGGATGAGCTTGTTTATGGATCACTAGAACAGACTTCCATTTTGGATGACTATAGGAAGTTAATTAAGAGCGTGTGATCTTCCCAACGGAAGGGCATAATCTTATTAATGGACTTAGTGTCAAGTAATGGTATACACTTAGACACATCTAATAGTATCCTCCCTAACGGAGTCACTGCTATTATTTGTGTGACCAATGATACCAACTATTAATTTTATTTATCAAAAGTTAGGTTGACAAGATAATAAAATTAATGGGTTAAAACCCTCCTTTACAAATGTTGAATTTGTATCGTCCACACTAACGTGGCATACAAAATTCACGGTGTTATGAGGTGTTGGTTAATTTAAAATAGTATTGTTTGAGGAATCAATATTATTCTAAATTTAGAGTTCGATCAAAAGTTATTTGTGATTCTTAGGATGTCTTTCAACCCACCGTCCATCATACTTCAACAGAATAGACTTTCTGGACCAAACTACATAGATTGGAAAAGAAACCGGACATTGTTTTAACTGCTGAAGAATATAAGATCGTGCTGATGCACCCATTGGTGAATCTACCCAAGAGGAGATTGAATATCATAGAAATGGGTAAAAGCGATGAGATGGCGCGGTGTTACATTTTGGCTTCAATGTCAAATGTATTGCAACATCAACATCAAGATTTACCAATGACCTATGATATTATGAACAATCTCAAGGAACTCTTTGGTCATCAAGATAGGGCTTCTAGGCAAGAAGCCATGAGAAGGATAATGACCCACCATGCAAGAGGGTACTCTGTAGGGATCATATCCTAAAGATGATGGCTTATCCGAACGAGATACTGATCCTTGGAGGAGAAATTGATGGGAAACCCAGATCGATATGATCCTCCAAACGCTACCTAGAAGTTTTGAGCGTTTGAACTATAATATGAATAAGAGGGTTTATTCATTAGCGGAACTACTGAACTTCAAGAAGCAGAAGGATTATTTCGTCACAATGCTCAAATTCACTATGAAAATGGTTCTACTTCTAAACCGAAAGGAAAGAAGAAGAAGAAACAAGTGGTTCAAGAAAGAAAGTGAATAAATCTCGAGTACGGATTTAAAGTTGGAATGAAGAAGCCAAGGGCAAGTGCTTCATCTGCAGGCGGGACATTGGAAGGCGGACTGTCCTCGTAGGAACCAAAACAAAGGTATATCTCATACTCTAGTTGTTGAAACATGTTTAGCGGTGTTATCTACCAAGACCTGGTGTGTAGATACGGAGCCACCGATCATGTCTGTAATTCCTTGCGGGGTTCCGGAAAGCCGACGACTATCTGAAGGAGAAATTACCGTACATGGGCAATGCTATTAAGGTGGCAGCTGGTGGGAGACGCCTACTTATCTTTTAGTAGAAATAGGAATTTGGTTTTAAGAAATTGTCTTTATGTACCAGCTTTTAGAAAGAATTTAATTTCAGTTTCTAAACTGCTTTTAGATGGATATTCGGTTTCTTTTAGTAACGATGTAGTTATTAAAAGAAATAAAGTGATTATCTGCTCGTGCATTAGTTGGCAATTTATATACTTTAAATCCAATTTCTTCCACAAAGCAAAACATGGAAATTTATAACTCATCTTCTAATTCTAATAAGAGAAAAGAACCTTGAAATGAACCAAGCATATCTTTGGCATCTAAGGCTTGGTCATATTAACTTAAGTAGGATTCAGAGGCTTATAGCCGATGGACTTTAGGTTCATTAGAGTTGGAAAATTTTCCAACTTGTGAATCTTGCTTGGAAGGTAAATGACCAAGAGGCCATTCAAGGCCAAGGGGTATAGAGCCAAAGAAGTGTTAGAGTTGGTTCACTCTGATTTGTGTGGTCCTATGTCCGTCCGGGCAAGAGGAGGTTTTGAATATTTTGTCTCTTTCATAGACGATTATTCAAGATATGGATACATTTACCTAATGCGCCGCAAGTCCGAGTGCTTTGATAAGTTCGAGAATACAAGGTGATGTGGAGAAACGACTAGGTAAAGTATCAAGACACTACCACGATCGTGGTGGCGAATACCTCTTAAGAGAGTTTAGGAATTACTTATCGAAGGTCGATTCAATCCCAATTGTTCGCACCTGAACACCCCAACATAATGGTGTAGCGTAACGAAGGAATAGGACTCTTATGGAAATGGTTAGATCGATGATGAGTTATTCGAATTACCAAATTCGCTTTGGGGATATGATCCGAAACAGCAGAGTATGTTCCGAACTTAGTACCTTCTAAATCGTTTCTTCTACTCCCATAGAATTGTGGAATGGGCGAAAACCCGTCTAAGACATATTCAGATTTGGGGTAGTCCAGCACATGTGCTGAAACCAGATCTTGATAAGTTAGAATCTCGTACAGAAGTTCGCGTGTTTGTAGGATATCCCAAAGGAACGAAGGTGGTTTATTTTATAGTCCTAAGACCGAAGGTCATTGTTAGCACCAATGCCCGCTTTTAGAAGAAGACTATATAATGGATCACAAGCCCAAGAGTAAAGTTGTTCTAGAAGAACTTAGAGAGGACACGTCTACTTTAGTACCAACAGTACAAGATGAAGTACCACAAGAGACTGCAACATGTGTCACACATGATACACAACCACAGACGGTGCCTCGTCGTAGTGGGAGAGTTATGAGGGAACCTGAGAGATTCATGTTTTTGGGAGAGTCTTCAGACTTGATCCCGGGTAAACATGAACCTGATCCCTGAACATATGACGAAGCACTCCAAGGTATAGATGCAGTATCTTGGCAAAAGGCAATGAATTCTGAAATAGAGTCTATGTACTCTAATAAGGTCTGGGAGCTTGTAGAACCATATGATGGTGTAAAAGCCGTTGGATGCAAGTAGATCTACAAAAGGAAAAGAGGGACAGATGGGAAGGTAGAAACCTTCAAAGCAAGGCTTGTTGCGAAAGGGTACACTCAGAAAGAGGGAATCGATTATGAGGAGACCTTTTCACCGGTAGCCATGCTTAAGTCTATCCGGATACTCTTATCCATTGCCGCTCATATGGATTATGAGATTTGGTAAATGGATGTCAAGACAACTTTCCTTAATGGAAGTCTTGAAGAAAACATCTATATGAAGCAACTAGAAGGATTCATTGAAAAGGGCAAAGAGCATCTAGTGTGCAAGCTCAATCGGTCCATTTATGGACTGAAGCAAGCTTCAAGATCTTGGAACATCCGGTTTAATGAAGTAATACAGTCATATGAATTTATTCATTGTCTGGATGAGTCTTGTGTATACAAGAAGTGTAACGGAAACGTGGTGGTATTTCTTGTACTATACGTAGATGATATTTTGTTAATTGGTAACAATGTCAAGGTATTATCAGACGTAAGGGTATGGTTGTCCAAACAATTTGATATGAAGGACTTAGGAGAATGTGCACACATTCTTGGGATCAAAGTTATAAGGGATCGTAAGAAAAGAATGTTGTGTCTATCCCAAGCTTCATATATAGATACAATCCTTGCTCGTTTTAGCATGCAGGATTCCAAGAAAGGTTTCTTACCTTTTAGACATGGAGTAGCTCTATCTAAAGAGATGTCTCCAAAGACATCAAAAGAGATAGAGGACATGAAAGCAGTTCCTTATGCTTCGGCTGTAGGAAGCCTAATGTATGCAATGCTATGTACGAGACTTGATATCTGTTTTGTCGTGGGCATGGTCAGCAGATATCAGAGTAACCCTGGACAAGGACATTGGACTGCGGTAAAGCATATATTGAAGTACCTGAGAAGGACTAGAGATTATATGCTAGTTTACCAAGCAAACGATCTGCTCCCTGTGGGTTACACGGATTCAGATTTCCAATCAGATAGGGATAACAGTAAGTCTACATCAGGCTATGTGTTTACTTTAGGAGGTGAAGCCATTTCATGGAGGAGTGTTAAGCAGAAATGCGTTTCGGACTCAACCATGGAAGCTGAATATGTAGCAGCCTCTGAGGCAGCTAAAGAAGCAGTATGACTCAGGAGCTTTCTAATGGACTTAGATGTGATTCCTGGTTTGCCCAAAATCATCACAATTTATTGTGATAATAGTGGTGCAGTTGCAAACTCGAAGGAACCACGAGCTCATAAGGCAAGTAAACATATAGAGCGCAAGTACCACCTGATACGAGATATTGTGAAGCGAGGAGAAGTTGTCATCACCAAGATTGAATCAGTTCTGCTTGCTTCTGTATAGAGAATTTATAGTCGTCAAGACTCCAACCAATTAAGAGATTACCTCAATCAACTTAAAGATTTTTAATTTCACTCAACTTAGACTTGTAAACCTATTAAAGCTTCAAAATTGAAGTTGATCGCAGACTATAACTAGGAATATGTTGTTTCCTAGTCGAAGGATATGATGTCTATAAGACAATTAAAAAAAAAGCGTAAAGCTAAATTACAAGTTACTAGCTAGTAATTAATCTCTCACTACTCACCTTTCTGCATCTTCAATTTATTGGATCTTTACATTGCCCTCGAGTTCATCCACAGTATATATTGACGATGGATGATGAGGATTGAGGTGTTCAAGGGGGCGTGGCAAATAACGCCTTGGCCTATAAATTGAATTTTCTCTTGTGGATTCTTACGAGGTCAAATAAATTCATTAATTCAGGTCTCTAATTACTACTCATGGTCTGTTAACTTATTCAAATTGACCTTGAATAAGCTCATGCCTATATGGGTGGATACTTCAATAAATTTTGAGGTCAATTCTCAACGAATAAAAAAATACTTTGGCCTCCCTTATAAAGAACAGCTATACTAGAACAAATGTCTGTCTCCACTTCTAGAAAGTATAAGACCACCCTGGAGAGCCGCTAAGGCTCCACCTTTTACTCCAATAAGCTCCATCTGACTATCTTTTTAATTTCATTTGACACAAACCCTCACTAGTCAATTGAAACATGGAACACATAATCTTTTTTTCTGTTAATTATTTTCTTCAATAAACTCAAATGTATTCCAGCCAACTCGATACTTGTTAGTCAACTCAGTTGGATCAGATGCAATAGACTAGGCTAGTTTTTTTAAAATTCAAATAGTTGATCGATTAATTGACCAATCCATTTAAGTCTCTTCAATCAAGTGATCAATTGACTCAAACCTCCAACAATTGAATTGCCTTTCCATCGACTCAAATCTAAATAAAATAATTGTGTTTTTAAGCAGAGCATTTTGAGTCGACTACAATTAATTAACTAAATTGACTACAAGTCAAAAACACCTTATTTCTTATTTAGTTTATGCCTAAGTAAAAATATAATCTACAAGTCAACTACAATTGAGTTCCTGACATGTCTTATACCTTCCTTTATTGATTTCCAATAGACCTTTGAGTCATTGAGCCAAACCAATTTGATCATGCTAAGTCAACAATCACGACAATCCATGAGCTTTGTTAAGTCCTTGTTCCTCATCGTGTGGTTCTTAGGATGTCTCATACCATCTTTTTGTCATCTCTAGTGGACCTCTAAGTCATTGAGTCAAACCACCTAATTGTGCCAAGTCATAAATAATGACTCATCTTTGTCGAGTCACATGATTCGATTAGATCATGATTCTTATGTGCAGTCGGCGGTAATCCTTCTGGCAGTCCAGGAATTCATATATCTTCATAATAATATGATATTATGCATTTTGGACATAAGTTCTCATGACTTTACTTTTAGATTCTATCCAAAAAATCTTATACCAATGAAGATATCTTTCTTTTATAAATTTATAATTCTTTTCATGTATTTTTAATATAAAACTTTACTTATAACCATTGCAATCCAACATTCTCAAGCTCCTCTAGAGTATGTCACACATGAAATTTTGTATTATACTTTGGATGATCCACGCTATCCTTTGTCGTTCACCTACAAGCTCACTTCTTTTCATGTTGACAAAGCATCGAACCATCAATCTCTCCCTACTTCTCATCTTAGAGTCTATCTTACTAAGAATTTTTCGATCTATCTAATGTTTTATACCATCCTTCACTGATTGTCTTTGACTCTATCTTATATACCATACCTCTAAGCTATCAAATCAAACCAAAATAACTTAGTTACCCCAGGTCCACCATCACAACTTGATTCAATTATCATCACAAACTCCATGTGCAACTTGTCAACCCCTGCAAACTTGATGCATTCATACAAGTAACACATACAAAACTAACTTAAATCCTTTATCAAATATATTAAACATCCTTAGACAGCGTAACATAGTTAAACCTAACCCACTTATAGGCATTATTGTTTCAATAATTTTTTCAAATCACTTTAAAGTATCGTTGCACAAATGACTAGTATTTAGTGATTGTTGCACTTTCCTCAACTACTATTTTTAAGCCCATGCATGGGTGGCAAGACTTTTAGCTTGTCACACTTCGACTTAAGCCTCTTGACTCCATGAATACTAAGCATTTCAAGTAATATTATGAACTAGTAAATTTCCTTACTTAAAAGAGAGGTGGATGGATTTTTCATCTCCCATTGAACTCAAACAAATCTAAGAGGCATTGCAAAGGATGCAAATCCTCACCTTTATTTACTATTAATGACTAAAAAACACATGTTATGGATTATGTCAAGTTTACTAATATTTGAATTAATAAAACAATTAATTTATAAATATTTGATAACCAACATTTTGACATTATTTTGTTGTCATACTTGATGTTTTTAATCCCCTTGTATGCTTAAATACTTATTCATATCATATTTTAAGAGCAAGGGTGTATTTTGAGCTTCATTATAATTTTCTCCTACAATTATGACATTATTTAATTTCCTAAAATATGAGTGTTGTATGGTAGGGAAGCAAAGGAGAGCATCAACCAAAACTTGAAGCACACCACAATAGGGAGCAGGCTGTGTCCCCTAACATGACCTGGTTGTTTCCCTCTCTGCAATGAGACCCGAAGCATTTATAGCAGCCTACATGGCTGGTCGTGTCCGATCATGGCGCGTGGTGGCGGTTCACCACTTGAAGAAGTTGGTTCAACTCTTGGGATATGAGGAGCCACCATTCAGATATGGGCTATCATCTTCTTCCTCACGCTCTCCACCTCCATCCACTCTCCATAGCCCTCTCCCGATTGGGAGAGGCGCTACCTTCATTCACCGAAGCAATCTCTTGATATCTCCACCTCTGGTGGACATCTCTCATTCACAAGTTACCTTCATCTCACCCCAATTGAGAAGGTTCTCTCACGAGATAACTCACCACTTGTAGAAGAGAAAAAGGTGTCGAGATCTTTCACCTTCTTCACTTCTGCAAGTTCATCTCCTATCGAGAAATAGGCATGGAGATTTTCGGCCTCTTCTTGTCCGTAAACTCCATCCATCTCCATCGTCAGAATTCTGAATTCCCATCATTTGTAGCACTTAGTTTTGTTTAGCTCTTTTGATTGCAATGTGTTTGGTTTAATTCCTCTTACATTACTTTTATTCTAGTCAATGCATTTCAATTCATTTAATTTCTGTAATGTTTGTTTCATTTGAATGCTTTAAGTTTATGTTGTTCATTTGGATTACAAGATGCAAGTAAGTTAGATTAGGATGCATTGCTTTATATTTTCATTAATTTTGTTGCGATCTTAGTTTACACCCTGTTTGGAATTAGTGAATTTCCAATTCTACTACTTACATTTATTTCTATTTATTACCCTTAGCTTTAACATTTCAAACCCAAACCCCCATTATCAATTGATCTTAAGAATATAATCCACCATTGTAATTCCTTGAGAGACGATCCGAATTGTTCTATAATGGACTAGAATAGGGGGTTCAATATTATATTTTTTAATCATGGTACGATATACAGTAATCAATATTCATTATATGAAGAATATATTACCACAGATATTTACATACATCCTCTCTCTAGCTATATAAAGAGAGAGATATAACAATATTACCTACTACTCAATAGTATGATTCCAAGTGAGTATCACATAATTTCTATTTATAAATTAAGGCATTAACAAAAATTAATCAACACTAGGGGTGCAAATATAAAAATATTGATATTTGAATTTGAACTCTAAAAATATGTGTGATATTTGAATTTGATCCAAAATTTGAAAAAGTAAATAATTTTAGCTTTAGCTTGGTTCCAAATGAAATTTGAGCTCTAGTTCTTTTCATGTTATTTGAACTTTGATTCTCCGAGTAGAAGCAAACTATAGTTTGAAATAACTAAAATTAGAATTTGATTATTTGAGTTATTTGAATCTTAATTTTAAGTATATTCAAAGTAAAGTTGTGTGCAATGGAATACAAATAGAGAGAATTCGGTTTGCGTTCTTGTGATTGCTAATTGAATAAAATATTATGGATTTGAATTTAATTAAAAAAATTATTGATTATGTTTGAATTCGATAAATTTAGATATGAATCAAATATTTTTTGAGTCAACTTAATTTGTTTGCACCTCTAACTCTAATCACGATAATTGATTAAAAATACTAATAATTTTTGTTTTAGATAATTTAATTCTTTAAAAAGTTCAGTTAATTTTATATCTCTTATTTTTTTTCAAAAATATACTATTTCTATTTCATATAATTTTTATTGATTAAAATGGTATAAATTATCTATGACACAATTAACACAATATCAAACCCACAATCATGATATTTTTTACTATATTATTAATTTTCTACTTAATTCATAAAATAAATATATAATTTAATTATCTATTAATCTGACCAACAAATTAATGATGGGAAAATAGATCTAATCGTTTTCCAATTGTCATGACAACTATGCCAATAAGAACAAGGTTAAGTTCCAAGGTATCAAAGTGTATCCTATCTTGATTAGTATGCCTTCCAATAAGAAGATTGATTAGAGCTGTTGATCAGTCTATTATCATTAAATTATCTTCAATTTGACATAATCAATTAATAAAATGCAAATGAAATGGTTGTTGCATCTCATTAACATGGTCCTCTCTTGGTGTGTTATCTCTATTATTAGTACTTAACGAAAATTTTTAATTATATTTGAAGTCAGAGGTCATAATTTGTATATCGACCAATTAGACATGTCCTCAATTGACTGTGCCCAATTAAAATTGTAAAAAAGAAAAAATATTTTTTTAAAAAAAGGGCAAAAGATGTTTCTTTTTCATTAATCATCAAAAGGCAACTCATCTTATATTTTATCCCAATAATACCTTTATTCCACTTCTTTTATATATATATTTTTTTACCAATTTAATTAAAATTGCTCAAGATGTATCAAAATCCTCAAACATAATTACAATCGCTCAAGTGCATATTGTAACGACTAAATATCATTGTTGCTACAGTAATATTTAAGTGATTTTAATTAAGTTAAAAAAATTTTGATCAAATTTATACAAATTTAACCAATTTAGTAAAGAAATTTTTAATATAATAATATTTTATGTGTAGTCATTTTTGTTGGTGTAATTGACCTCTAGTTAAAGTTAACCGTACCAAGCTCAAGTTGACTCAAGTTGGGTTTTAATATTTAATCAATATATTAGTTGGTTGAGTAAAATATCAAGTATGTTATAAGGTAGATTGGATACATGATAATTGATCAATATGATAAGTTGGTTGAGCGAAAAGTTAAGTAGATCAAAGTTGTCCTAATACTTGACAAAATATGAAAAGTCCAAATGAGTTACCGATGAGCAAACACTTAGAGATCGACATGGAGTTGGCACGAGATGAAAAATTCAAGTGAAACACGGTTGACCGGACACTTGGTGATCAAAAGTCTAATAGGGAGTTGGAAACAGAAGAGTTCAACACTTGACAAAAGAAGAGAAGTCTAAGTCGTTTAATGTTGATCGAACACTTGGCCTTATATAGATGAAAACTAATTGGATCATGGAGGATCAAACATTTGACATGTGGATGCAAGCCTTAACAGGTCAGGAATGACTGAATGTTAGACAAGTATGAAAAGTCCTAACAATTCCTAAAAGATAGAATGTTATAAGTCAAGAAAGACTGAATATTTGACATAAACAAAGGAAGTCAAATGTGATCAGATGTTAGACACTTGAAGTCTCGATAGGTCAGGATTAACCAAATGTCAAGTAACAAAAATTCTAACAAGTCAATGTGGACCAGATGTTGAGTAAAGGAAATGCTTGATAGATTGAGGTCAACTGGATACCAAGCCAAATGAGAATTCGACCTTGAAATGATTGAAATAGGACTAGTAGTCGATTGCTAGGTAGTAGCAATCGTCTGACAAACCCTAAAATTTGAATTTGGCGTCTAGATATTCGGATGAATGAAAATGAGTTTGGGGTGCTTGGGCAAGGCATTCACCGAGATGGAACTTGGGAACCACTCAGACTCGGGAGTCAATGTTTGACCTAGTTGGATCTCGAGAACTCACTTGGGCTCAAGAGTCAATGTTCAGTTAAGTTAGTACTCAGGAACCCACTCGGGCTTGGGAATCAGAGTGGAGACACGGTAGTTGTTAGTATTAGTCTAGTGTCAATTATGAGATGATTGTAAAGGGCACATTATTGTATCATATTTCATTATAAATAAAAGGTAAAGTTGATTATTATATTTATTTCAGTTCAGTGTCAATTGAATAAATATAATAATGTCCTTGGATAGTAGGTTCTTATCTACAACATATCAATTAGTTGAATTGATAGTGAGATATGTAGATATATATAAAACACTACTCTTAACTATTCATAGTCAAGCATTAATATACAAGAACAATATTAATGCGTTGAGACTAGCATGTAGGTCAACAGATGACTTAATCTCACAAGTCATGGATATGAGACATCAGGTTGACACATAGGTATATATTAGAGAATATATACTGAATGACCCGCCATGAGAATGTTTCATAGATCGTTATATGAGTGTCATAAACATTCTCATGTGACTATTGGTATGAATAGTCCTTGGACCTGAAGTCACTACGGTTCCCTACATAAACAGTTGTATACTTTGGTATTGGCAAACGTCACCTGTAACAAGGTGGACAATAAAGTCGATCACTGGGTATGCAATGAATTATGAGAATGGATGTGAGTGATGTAGTTGAGATCTATCCCTTCCATATGACGGAAGCGATATCTGTGGGCCCCTTGATTAGTAGGACACAAGAAAGCATGGTCATGTGCAAATGAGTCAATATGAGATATTGTGCTTATTTGATTGAATGCGTCTACTTAGAGATCAAGAAACACAAAGGTTGATAAGAGAATGACATGGTCTATGCCTCATTGATCAACCTAGATATCAAGGATAGAGGTGTGAGATATCGGAAAATTTAATTATTAGGGTTGTTTGAGAAATAGTCTTATAGAAATTTTTCCGAAGATTTTAGAAATTTTATGAGAATTTTTCGGAGTTCATATAGAGAGTTTTGAGGGGATCAATTACGGGTTCAGATAAAGCCTGTTTGGGATACCCGTTTAAGTGAGGAAAAGTTTTAAATATAAATACTTTTCTTTTTCTTATTCTTTCCCTAAACCTATCGCCGAACCCGAACTGGTCTCTTCCCCGACTCTTCTCTTCTTCCTCTGTTCTCTCTCTCTCTCTCACGGATGACTCAGCGCCGAGATCAGGGGAGCTTATCGCCGGAGCTTGCCAGAGACCGAACCAGGAGGCTCGAATCATCCTGATCTACTCTTCTCAAGTCTTCGGCTAAGGAGTCTGCTCTGGTGGTGCCTGCGGTCGAACGGTGATTCCTTGGTGTCTAGGGCACGGTGAGAAGCCAGATTCACGTCGTCTCTCAATTAATTGACCTCTCTTTTCCTCTCCTTGCGCCACTCACAGTGCAATCCACCTCTTCAAGGCCGTATTTGGATCGAGAGACGCCACCGAGGAGCAATCTTGGAGGTAAGGTGTTGCTAGATTTGTGTTTTAGCTAAGTTAGGGCTCTTCTCTACATTTATCCTCGCTCTCTCTGATCTGTGCCCTAAACCATCGTCGGAGAGGGATCTTGGCCGCCGGCTACAGATTTTTTGGTCGAGATCACCAACTGCTCACTGAGAGCAGAGCCAAGCATCCGATTCTATTCTGTGGTGTTGATTTCTTGATCACCTGAGATGTTATTTTCATCCGATCAGTAGGAAGGATTGAATCCAGTGAGGATCTGAAGGTGATCTTGGTTTCCTGTAGTTTTCCTTCCGGTAGCAACCATCTATGGTTGAGGATCAACAGAGAGTGGATTGTTGATCTCTTCTCTTGATCCGATCAGTGAGGATCTGTGTATTGTGGGTGTACTTGGTCTAGCAATACTCCAACCAACAGCTCCCCTAGTTCCAGCAGATTACCTTGTATTCCAGTGGTTGAATTGAGGTACGTGTAGAGGTAGTTGATACTTGTTGTATTCAATTTGATTTAGTTGTTATGTGTAGGTATTTGATCTTGGTTGTAGATCATAGTATCATTTTGATTTCATGATCATATGTAGGTTTGACTAGAGGTTGTAATTAGTGGTCGATTGTGATTAGATTTGTTTGCTTAGATTAAACTAATGGAAGGATTAGGGTTAAGACAACTAACCCTAGCCAACTATTGGATTTAACCTAAGTTTGGATTTCTAATCTAATTGGGATTAGGGATTAGGTAACTAATCCTAATTAACCATTAGATTTAATTATGTAGATTGAGGTTGTGTGATTAGGATTTTGCCCTAATTTAGTTTTAGGGATTTTATTTAGCTATTCATTTGGATTTAGCTAAATAAAATATATATATTGTTTGTTGACACAGGACTCTGATTCCAAACGGGCGTCTCGACCTTGGATTGCTTGATTGTACCTTCTATTTGAGGCGGGTACCCTTTGACTTATCTCTTGATATGTCTTATGATATGTGCAGTTTATATATACTTACTAGTGTTGGTAGTTAGTATTTCCTTAGTTTAGTTTAGTTGATACCTATCATGTTTCTACTGTTAGTTGTTTTACATTAGAACTGGATGCTTTATCTTTTGCCATGTGTATATGCGTTAATAGAGATAGAGGTATTTATTGTGTTTCCTTCTATACTGGATTAGTTGATAGATATATTGGATATGTGATATTGGATTCATTTTGTTTATTATCCTTGTTATATATGTGTTTATCTTTTTGGCACCTACACATATGGAGGATATGCTCAGGTATGACATACTGTAGCCGCATGCACCATATCGCATGATTGTATGCTGGGCGATTGACGACTCCATTATTGTTGAGCTCGTCGGCCGGCTACATGGACCTCTACACACGTGATCACTACATGGGTAGTGGCACAACACTCAGGGTGTGTATGGTAGGTTGCTCTGTCGAGGGCTCCGCTGGTACACTCATGGGTTAGTGTGACGCAACGTAGTAGCAGGACAGGGGTCCCTTCCCGTCATTGCGTACCGGGAGATGAGAGCGTTACGCTCCCTCACTATGGTTGAGGTTGGAGGATAGGTGTACTCCGGTGCATCCCGTCCACTCGGTCACTCATCAGGGGTAGTGACGGCAGAGTGCACGGTGTCACAACCCTACCCACTCGGTCTCACCATTGCGTGTAAGATGGTTGACTGGCGTCAGGGGTGACCATGTCATATTACATCATATGCACAGATTGCATTTATTGTGATTGTTGCATATTGGATGGTGCACTTGGGTGACTGCATATAATTGACATGCATACAGGATACATGCGTATTTGCTCTGACTATCTTTATCTGTGTATGTCCACAGTCATTTACCCAAGCCTCGCAGGTGAGTACAGTTTATTTCAGTATTACATTTCTTATTATTCTTGCAGTAGTTTGTATTACATGCCTATTGTTGGTTATTGCAGTTTATTCAGTTATGCATACTTGTTTACTGTTAGGAGATTGTACTATATGTTGTACTGTTAGGATACTGTACCGTAGGATTGTTGCTGGTAGTTATATGTGGTTGTACATATCTATTGGATTACCTGTTGAGTTCTTGGAACTCACCCCGTTGTTATTATTTTTCAGGTTGAGGCCGTCGGGAGATATTCCAGTCGCTAGCCCCATTATCGCGAGGATTTTCGTTGTCGGATTATATTTTGCTTTTGCATTTTATATACTTGTATAGTGAGTTTGTATTGTGGACATTGAACATTCGGGTTTGCTACTTTTGTTTTCCGCTGCGGATTTTCTCATTACTTCGTGGATTTGCTTTCTTCGTTGTAGTGGAGTAGGATGTTTACATATATCTTCGAGGATTCTATATCTTTTCTTCCTTATTAAACTGCGTGGGTTGATTATATGTTGAACTGTGTGGAATGTTGATATAAACTGCGTGGTTTGTTTCTTATTTGTATTGTATTGTTCCGGCCCTGTGTGGCCGAGGTATAGATATATGTATTCTGGATTCATATTGTTACCCGTACAGGAGAGATGCTGCCAAAATTTTTTCGGACAGGGACTACCTGGGGCGTGACAATTCTCTTGGTATCAGAGCATGGGTTACGATGCTCTGTATTTTCTTTTTATCTGATATCAATTTATTTGGTATCAGAGCAGGTTACGATACTTGCTAGGCATTCTGGATTTTTGGGATTTTATCTGATACCAATTTATTTGGTATCAGAGCCAGACTCACGATACTTGCTCTTCGTTTTAGATTTTCGAGGTTTATATGATACCAATTTATTTGGTATCAGAGCTAAATTTTGATTTAGCTTAGATATTTCGGTATTTCGGATTTGTATGGATTTCTGTCGATTTTCTCGTTTCGGAATTCTGAGGTATTTTGACGAGGTTCTTTTTGGGGCTAAGCGGCGACAGGACATCTCCAGACGACAAATAGGTAAATGAGGTAATTTTATAGTTCTTATACCTGTAGTGATATCTGGGTAGCATTTTGTTTACAGATATGACACATACATGTGTTCTAGTAATTAGACGTGGTCGCACATGTAAGAGGGCGATAGATTCTCCAGAGAGATCTGCTAGGGTCGAGACTGTCCGTCAGGGACAGACTCGTTAGGATATTATAGGCACGTCGGATTATAAGACCCCGACAGTTCCGACTTCAGAGGTACATACCTCGACTGTACCACCAGTGGTATCACTTTTAGTATACTCGACACCCCCTCCAGTCGTGCCTACTACTGCGTACTTGAGGTACGAGACGAGGCAGAGATCTGGTGGGACACACAGCGCTCGATTATAGGCAAGCAGCATATTACTTGGGTGAGATTTAGGGAAGCATTTGAGAGTCAGTATTTTTCCCGCGCGTATCAGATGACACTTCGGCAAGATTTTCTGAGTCTTCGGCAGAATAACCGTTCAGTGATGGAGTATAATGCCGAATTTAATCGGTTGGTCAGATTCTGTCCTGAGTTGGTTGCCGAGAACAGATCTTGTATGTTTCAGTTTATTCAGAGACTGGACGGACATCTTCAGGTGAAGATTGTCGATTTTAGTACTTCATCATTCACCGAGACACTGGATAGAGCTCTTATGATTGAGTCTGCTCATCAGAGAGGGAATGTAGATAAGAAGAGGAAGCAGACTGATCGGACTTCCGGACAGATCCAGCAGATACAGACTACTGTGCAGCAGTAGAGCAGTCGCATTCAGACGGGTCAGAGTACTTCTGGGTCATCTGGCCGACCCCAGAAGTCAGGACGCTCTGCATCAGGATGTTCCCGGTCTTCTAAGCAGAACCGGAAACAGTCCACCGGTGACTCTCACTGCACCCGGTGCGGGTCTTGAGATCACATCATCTCTGCATGTACTCTGGGACAGTCAGTTTGCTATTATTGCAAACTACCTGGACATTTGAGCCGAGGCTGTTCGCTGAAGGCTCAACATGTAGCTTCCGGAGTTTCTATTACGGGAGGACAGTTTGGTCAGTCTGAGACTCAGCGAGGTTGGCCAAAGCCCAATTTTCGCATCGTCAGCAGAGGATAGCTCCCCCTATACCAGCTACATATGGCATGCACGGGCAGGAGCATTTCGATGTCCTTGTGGAGAACCCCACGGTATTCCACCCTAGTGTTCTCCTGTACTACTCGTCAAGAAGAAGGATGGTACTCTGAGATTGTGCATCGATTATAGGCAGTTGAATGCAGTGACTATCAGAAATAAGTACCCCTTGCCACGGATTGAGGATTTATTTGATCAGCTTAGAGATACATCAGTGTATTCTAAGATCGATCTGCGGTCTGGATATCATCAGCTGAGAGTTAGAGATTCTGACATTCAGAAGACGGCATTTCGCACCAGATACGGACATTACGAGTTTTTGGTAATGCCATTTGGGCTTACCAATGCTCCTGCAGTATTTATGGATCTGATGAACCGTATATTTCTAGAGTACCTAGATCAATTTGTTATTGTGTTTATCGATGATATATTGATCTATTCGCGTTCTGAGGAGGAGCACGCACAGCATCTTCGCATAGTCTTGGAGACTCTTCGACGACATCATTTGTATGCGAAGTTCAGCAATCGTGCATTTTGGCTATCCTCAGTTGGTTTTCTGGGACATGTGGTGTCTAGCTGAGGTATTTCAGTAGATCCTCAGAAGATCTAGGCTATTACCAGCTAGGAGCAGCCGAAGTCAGTCCAGAAGATCTGTAGTTTCTTGGGACTGGCTGGATATTACAGACGATTTGTGGAGGGTTTCTCCAGTATTACTATGTCGTTGACACGTCTGACTAGGAAAGGCGTGAAGTTCACGTGGTCAGAGGCTTGCGAAACCAGCTTCCAGGAATCGAAACGGAGATTAGTATCAGCACCAGTTTTGGTTTTACCTTCTGGTGATGACGGATTCGTACTTTACACAGACGTATCTCTTCAGGGCTTGGGCGCTGTCTTGATGCAGCATGGTAGGGTAGTCTCATATGCTTCTCGTCAGTTGAAGGAGCATGAGAAGAACTATCCAGTACATGATTTAGAGATAGCCGCCATTATCTTTGCTTTGAAGATTTGGCGACATCATCTTTATGGTATTACTTTTGAGATTCTTACTGATCATAAGAGTCTCAAATATATTTTCACACAGAAGGAACTCAATCTCCGACAGAGGAGATGGATGGAGTTCCTGAAGGATTATGATTGTACTATTGCTACCATCCGGGTAAAGCTAATGTGGTTGCGGATGCACTTAGCAGGAAGTCCAGAGGGACTTTAGCTTGTCACCGAGTTTTAGTCACGGACTTGATTAAGGGATTCTCCGAGTTGGGCCTTGAGGAGCAGGGACGGACAGAGCAGGGTATTCTTGTTACCATGGTTGCTCAGTCGTCGATCAGGATGAGGATTCGAGAGGCCCAGGCCGGAGATCAACATTTACAGTTCATTAGCAGCCAAATAGCTTCCGGACAGCAGACCGAGTTTACACGAGAAGACGAGGGTATTGTTTATTTTCGAGGCAGATTGTGTGTACCTTAATCTCACCCGGTCATGGAGGAGTTACTTCAGGAGGCTCATCGTTCTAGATTTGCTATCCACCCAGGTGGGATCCGTATGTATCGTGATTTGAGGCGTTCCTATTGGTGGAACGGTATGAAGAAAGACATCGCGGAGTTTGTAGCTAGATGTCTTGTCTGTCAGCAGGTGAAGGCTGAGCATCAGAGACCTGCTGGTTTACTTCAGAGGATCCCTATTCCAGAGTGGAAGTGGGAGCATATTACTATGGATTTTGTGGTAGGATTACCTAGGACTCGACGAGGTCATGATGCGATTTGGGTAATCGTTGACCGATTAATCAAATCCGCACACTTTTTAGCGATCCGGAAGACTGATTCTCTGGATCGATTAGCTGAGTTATACTGTCGAGAGATTATCAGATTGCATGGAGTTTCGCTGAGCATTATATCTGATAGAGACCCACGGTTCACTTCTCGATTCTGGCAGAGTCTGCAGCAGGCCTTGGGCACATAGCTTCGTTTCAGTACGACATTCCATCCGCAGACAGATGGGCAGTCAGAGCGGACTATTCAGACTTTGGAGGATTTGCTGAGGTCTTGTGTTATGGACTTCGGGGGCAGCTGGGAAGACCACCTGCCATTAGTGGAGTTCGCCTACAACAACAGCTATCATTCGGCTATCCAGATGGCACCGTTTGAGGCGTTGTATGGTAGACCTTGTCGGACACCCACCCTCTGGGAGGAGGTTGGGGAGGTCCAGCTACTAGGACCTCAGAGAGCTAAGCAGGATGCAGAGTTAGTTCGTACTATTAGGCGGAGGATGTCTGAGGCTCAGGATCGTCAGAAGAGCTATGCTGATCAGAGACGGAGACCCCTGGAGTTCTCTATTGGTGATCATGTATTTCTGAGAGTTTCACCCACGAAAGGGGTGAAGAGATTTGGTCTTCGAGGTAAGTTAGCTCCACGATATATTGGGTCATTCCAGATCTTGGAAAGGATTGGAGCAGTAGCTTACCGTCTGGCGCTACCACCATCTCTAGTTGGCATTCACGATGTATTCCATGTATCTATGCTGAGAAGATACGTATCCGATCTAGCACATGTTCTGTCAGATATATCTATTCCTATTCAGCCTAATGTTACTTACGAGGAGGTTCTAGTGCAGATTCTGGAACACAGAGTGCGTCAGCTGCGGAACAAGACTGTCCGGCTGGTTAAAGTCGGATGACAGCATCATTCTGACGAGGAGGCTACTTGGGAGTTGGAGGATACGATCTGAGCTCGATACCCTCATCTTTTTACTTGAGGTATGTGGGTTAGAGTTTCTTTCAGCATTTATACTGTTTGGTTATATCCTAGTGTTTGCTGTTAGTTATAGCGAAATTTGGGGACCAAATTTTTATTAGTAGGGGAGAATGTGAGATATCGGAAAATTTAATTATTAGGGTTATTTGAGAAATAGCCTTATAGAAATTTTTCCGAAGTTTTTAGAAATTTTCTGAGAATTTTTCGGAGTTCATATAGAGAGTTTTGAGGGGATCAATTACGGGTCCGGATAAAGCCTATTTGGGATACCCGTTTAAGTGAGGAAAAATTTTAAATATAAATACTTTTCTTTTTCTTATTCTTTCCCTAAACCTATCGCCGAACCCGAACTGGTCTCTTCCCCGACTCTTCTCTTCTTCCTCTGTTCTCTCTCTCTCTCGCGGACGACTCAGCGCCGAGATCAGGGGAGCTTATCGCCGGAGCTTGCCGGAGACCGAACCAGGAGGCTCGAATCATCCTGATCTACTCTTCTCAAGTCTTCGGCTGAGGAGTCTGCTCCGGTGGTGCCTGCGGTCGAACGGTGATTCCTTGGTGTCTAGGGCACGGTGAGAAGCCAGATTCACGTCGTCTCTCAATTAATTGACCTCTCTTTTACTCTCCTTGCGCCGCTCACAGTGCAATCCACCTCTTCAAGGCCGGATTTGGATCGAGAGACGCCACCGAGGAGCAATCTTGGAGGTAAGGTGTTGCTAGATTTGTGTTTTAGCTAAGTTAGGGCTCTTCTCTACATTTCTCCTCGCTCTCTCTGATCTGTGCCCTAAACCATCGTCGGAGAGGGATCTTGGCCGCCGGCTACAGATTTTTTGGCCGAGATCACCAACTGCTCACTGAGAGCAGAGCCAAGCATCCGATTCTATTCTGTGGTGTTGATTTCTTGATCGCCTGAGATGTTATTTTCATCCGATCAGTAGGAAGGATTGAATCCAGTGAGGATCTGAAGGTGATCTTGGTTTCCTGTAGTCTTCCTTCCGGTAGCAACCATCTATGGTTGAGGATCAATAGAGAGTGGATTGTCGATCTCTTCTCTTGATCCGATCAGTGAGGATCTGTGTATTGTGGGTGTACTTGGTCTAGCAATACTCCAACCAACAGCTCCCCTAGTTCCAGCAGATTACCTTGTATTCCAGTGGTTGAATTGAGGTACGTGTAGAGGTAGTTGATACTTGTTGTATTCGATTTGATTTAGTTGTTATGTGTAGGTATTTGATCTTGGTTGTAGATCATAGTATGATTTTGATTTCATGATCATATGTAGGTTTGACTAGAGGTTGTAATTAGTGGTCGATTGTGATTAGATTTGTTTGCTTAGATTAAACTAATGGAAGGATTAGGGTTAAGACAACTAACCCTAGCCAACTATTGGATTTAACCTAAGTTTGGATTTCTAATCTAATTGGTGATTAGGGATTAGGTAACTAATCCTAATTAACCATTAGATTTAATTATGTAGATTGAGGTTGTGTGATTAGGGTTTTGCCCTAATTTAGTTTTAGGGATTTTATTTAGCTATTCATTTGGATTTAGCTAAATAATATATATATATTGTTTGTTGACACAGGACTCTGATTCGAGACGGGCGTCTCGACCTTGGATTGCTTGATTGTACCTTCTATTTGAAGCGGGTACCCTTTGACTTATCTCTTGATATGTCTTATGATATGTGCAGTTTATATATACTTACTAGTGTTGGTAGTTAGTATTTCCTTAGTTTAATTTAGTTTAGTTGATACCTATCATGTTTCTACTGTTAGTTGTTTTACATTAGAACTGGATGTTTTATCTTTTGTCATGTGTATATGTGTTAATAGAGATAGAGGTATTTATTGTGTTTCCTTCTATACTGGATTAGTTGATAGATATGTTGGATATGTGATATTGGGTTCATGTTGTTTATTATCCTTGTTATATATGTGTTTATCTTTTTGGCACCTACACATATGGAGGATATGCTCAGGTATGACATACTGTAGCCGCATGCACCATATCGTATGATTGCATGCTAGGGGATTGACGACTCCATTATTGTTGAGCTCGTCGGCCGACTACATGGACCTCTACACACGTGATCACTACATGGGTAGTGGCACAGCACTCAGGGTGTGTATGGTAGGTTGCTCTGTCGAGGGCTCCGCTGGTACACTCATAGGTTAGTGTAACGTAGTATAGTAGCAGGACAGGGGTTCCTTCCCGTCATTGCGTACCGGGAGATGAGAGCGTTACGCTCCCTCACTATGGTTGAGGTTGGAGGATAGGTGTACTCCGATGCATCTCGTCCACTCGGTCACTCATCAGGGGTAGTGACGGCAGAGTGCACGGTGTCACAGCCCTACCCACTCGGTCTCACCATTGCGTGTAAGATGGTTGATTGGCGTCAGGGGTGACCATGTCATATTGCATCATATGCACAGATTGCATTTATTGTGATTGTTGCATATTGGATGGTGCACTTGGGTGACTGCATATAATTGACATGCATACAGGATACATGTGTATTTGCTCTGACTATCTTTATCTGTGTATGTCCACAGTCATTTGCCCAAGCCTCGCAGGTGAGTACAGTTTATTTCAGTATTACATTTCTTATTATTCTTGCAGTAGATTGTATTACATGCCTATTGTTGGTTACCGCAGTTTATTCAGTTATGCATACTTGTTTACTGTTAGGAGATTGTACTATATGTTGTACTGTTAGGATACTGTACCATAGGATTGTTGCTGGTAGCTATATGTGGCTGTACATATCTATTGGATTACCTGCTGAGTTCTTGGAACTCATCCTGCTGTTATTATTTTTCAGGTTGAGGCCATCGGGAGATATTCCAGTCGCTAGCCCCATTATCGCGAGGATTTTCGTTGTCGGATTATATTTTACTTTTGTATTTTATATACTTGTATTGTGGGTTTGTATTGTGGACATTGAACATTCGGGTTTGCTATTTTTGTTTTTCGCTGCGGATTTTCTCATTACTTCGTGGATTTGTTTTCTTCGTTGTAGTGGAGTAGGATATTTACATATATCTTCGAGGATTCTATATCTTTTCTTCCTTATTAAACTGCGTGAGTTGATTATATGTTGAACTGTGTGGATGTTGATATAAACTGCGTGGTTTGTTTCTTATTTGTATTGTATTGTTCCAGCCGTGTGTGGCCGAGGTATAAATATATGTATTCTGGATTCATATTGTCACCCGTATAGGGGAGATGTTGCTGAAATTTCTTCGGATAGGGACTACTTGGGGCGTGACAAGAGGGACCAAGTCATACAAGATAATAGTCACAGACAGGTTATGTCGGATCTTGACTTTCTAGTCACTTGGGTAGCAATGATGCCTTACTAGATGTCACTCATTGCTTATGTATCTAAATGTTGATTTGGATACATTGCCAACGTTACGAGAACGTATTGGGTCACACACAAAGAACAAGTAGATTTGGAGATATATTCATATGATGAATAATTGGATTAAGTCTAATCCGAATTGGACTTATTGAGTTAGACTCAATTGAATCTAATTATTGGATTAAGTCCAATTCAAACTAGACCAGAGAAAGTCAAATTCAAATTAATGAAATAGTGATTCATTGAATTTGAATTGTATGAGGATTAATTGAGTAAGACTCAATTGAATTAGACTTGAGTTAGACTCAAGTGAGACTTAATGGAGGCATTCATTTAATTTTGAATTCAATGAATTATTTCATTCAATTCAATTTTCGAAATTGATTTGAAAATGATGAGTTTTTAAATGTGGTCCTTAATGGAGAGTGAATGAGCATTAAGACTCATTAATGGAATTAATGATCATTAAGTATTTTCATTGGATGAAAATACTTAAGCCATTTTTCTTCTCATTTTTCATAACTTGTTCATCATCTCCTCACTCTCTTCTCCTCTTGGCCGAATCCTCTTTCTAAGGTTGCTAGCACAACCTTAGGTGGTAGGCATCTCCACTTAGTGAGTTTGTGAGACAAACGAACCCTTGTTCGTGTGGATACCATAGAGGCGCGAGTGTATGTTCGTGTTGAGATTCGAGCTATCGGGAGTCCGTGAGCATGCAACAAAGGTATACTCCATCATGTTTTAGATTTAACTTAGTATAAGTTTTTTGTTTCCCTTCACATGGATCTTCTGGATGAACTAGTATTTTCCGCTGCGCGTTTGCGTGTTTAGCGCATTTAGTTCCTTACAGTAGTCAGGTGGTACCCATTCGAACTTGGGGCATGGTAGTTATGGTGACCCACTCGGGCTCGGTACACAACAGTCGGTCATGGCCCACTCGAGGTCAGGACATGGCAGTTGGCTTGACCTACTTAGGCTTGGACATCGATAGTTGACCACAACCCAATCAAGCTTGGGCTTCGACGTTCTGCCATGACCTCAACCTACTCAGGATTGGGGCACGACAGTTAGTGGTGACCCACTTGGGCTCGGGTTGGATTGCACATGTGATTCTTTCAATCAATTATTGGGTGATAACAATCGATTGTTAAATTAATTTGAATGAACAAAACGCTCCCAAATCGATTGACCAATTCAACTGGTGGCTGGCAATCGAGTGATGTGTCTCAATAATCAATTGATGGTGGTCAAACAACATGAAAAGAGCCGTTGTAGGTGTGAACGATCGAATTACAGTAAAATAATTGATTAGTGAAGACTAGCAATCAATTGTTAGAGGGAAATCAGCCCGAACAATAACTTATAAGAGAGGTTTCTGAGATAAATCAAAGGTGTCAATTTTTGAATGTTTGAGTATAAAGTACTACTATATTTTTAGACCAACAAAAGTCAATTTCAAACAATAAGAAAGCACTCAAAGTAAAATTCATGTAAAGTAAGTAATTTACTTTCATTATATTTGTTTTTATCTCTTGTATTTGCTTGTATTATTTGTAAGAACAATTTGTAAGAGGTTTCTTCGTTTTCAAAAGGTAATTGAGAAGAAGGATAATAGTGGTAGTCATCATGACTAGGCAAGGGCAGAGCCACGTGTTAGTCTACCCAGGCTTTACCCCGGGGGCTCGACGTGCTTCCACAATTGCATATTGATGGACGACATGTTTCCACCCGTCATATCCAACATCCTTTCTTCCTTCAGCATGAGGCTCTGTACAAATATGCTCCTGATCGGTTAGCCCTGAGCCCAAGGAGAATATATTTGTTGATTCTATCATTAGGATTAGACCTTCGATATAGTCATCTTGGAAGGCGATGAGTCAAGTAAAACTAATAGTATTGTGCATATAACATCAAGTTTGATTAAATTTTTCATTGCGCATTCAAATGATGATCACGCAATATTATCAAAATAAATCCAAACTATTCGACCCCTAGCTCGCAAGGCCCTAACCATTTTAATTAAATTAATGTAATAATTTTTTATATAGCAGTAATTATGGGATTAAATATTATAAATATCATAATAGTACTGAAATAAAAATATTTTCAAGATAAAATATAAAAATAAGATGTCCTTTTAAATGATTAATAAAAAAAATATGTTTTAATGATTCTAATAAAAAGTGTTGTCCTTTTAATTTTTATTCTGTACTTTTTTAAAAGATTAATTAAGAGTAATTAATCTATGGTACTTTTGTTTATTCGTGTAAAAAGACACATGGCCGTAGTTCCTAGAGGCGAGCATGGCAGGACTTCGTAGATTCTAATTATTCAGGTAATTAGAGTCTTCTATACGACGACGACGACGACGGAGCGGAGGAGAAGAGGAGTGTGAATTACATTTTGTGGCCCATGAGAAAATGGACAAAAGCATCGATTTGATCCCATGTTTCTGGCTCTCCCATCTCCATCAGATCAGGTAGGAAAAAGACGCTCCTTTTCTCTCTTCTCTTTGCCTTTGCCCACCATGCTATTAATATATAGATCGAGATCGAAATCGAATCCTTCAGGAGTTGGAAATGTTGTCTTCAGAAATGGCTTCCACCTAGCACCCAAAAAGAAAAAAGAATGGCGGCCACCCATCTGCATGTTCATGGTTGACAACTCACAGAACTCTCACCCTGTCTTACTCTTTCAACGCCACTCCTTTTCCTTTTTTCTACATGGTATTCCTTCCATTTCTGTCTTTTGCTTCAATCTTATAAGCTAGGTTTTGCCAAGTTTTGATTTTGGATCCGTTTTGATAAGAGAAGAAGAAAAAAAGTTTTGATTTTGGGCATTCGAGTATCCTGTTTCGTCTTTGGGTGATACTTTGGGGGCTTCGATGCGGAGTTCTCCCAGAGGATTTTACGGTTCGGAAGGTGTTTAATCGATTGGAATCTCGGTGGCGTTGACATGCGATTCGAAGCGGAGGATTGAGATCACGAGATGGAGCGGCGGAGTTGGCTGTGGAGGCGGAAGTCGATCGACAAGTCGTCCCCCGGTGAGACCGAGAGCTCGTTGTCTGCATCTTCAGATAGGCACTCGGATGAACAGGTCTGGTTCTTTCGTTACCATATGCACTTTAGGAGTATTGTATAGGCATCAATGCCGCTCGGCAGCAGTACTTCCTTGACAATACATTACCTGCGGCAAAACCATGCGCGTTGGTTGTTCGTATTGTTGTTGCCTCACCTGCTATGTCATCTACTTCCATTTCTTCATGGTATGATCTGTTAGTAGTAGCATCCACCAGAAACCCAATTAGTTAAACAATGTCTTTTGGGTGTTCACTTCGTCCTGAAGACAAATATGTTCTTGCAAAATCGTTATAGTTTCATCGAAGTATATCTTTCTGGTTGAATGAAAGTTATATCAGAAGAATCAAAACATGTTTTTAAATTTAAAGGAGCAGGTCTAGGTTTGTTAAATGTGATTTGGATGACTGATAAAACTTTCTTTGATAAATGCATTTTTTTTTCACTGCTCTCTACATGACCTTCAAACATTAAAGTCGAAAGATATGTTTGTTCATCTTTTATATGCCAATATCAGATGTGTAATATGGCTCCTGCCTCTTGGTTATCTTCATTATGGCCTTGTCTAGATGACTTGCTCTGTATTGTTTAGCAGGAGGGGCTAAGAATTTCTTCAGTTAATTCTCCAAATAATGCTCATTCACCAGAGGTTTCATTGAAGGATGTTAATCATGAGGTCGATGAAACTATTCAGACTTTGAATGAGAAGCTATCAGCTGCTTTGCTGAACATCAATGCTAAAGAAGAGTTGGTGAAACAGCATGGAAGAATTGCAGAAGAAGCTGTTTTAGGTAAAACCCTACCTCATTGATACTCCTATTTACACAAAGGGAAATAGTTGGTGTTTTGACATAAGTAACAAATTCATATGTAATAGAAATTTCGAAGAAACAAGCACACTTATTATCTACACTTTTGTCCTATCTATGTACTATTGATCAAAAGTTGATTTCCAGCTTTGATATAGCTCATAAAGTTCTCAATTACGATCGAGCTGATGCTCAAAAATCTTTAGTTTACCTTGTGTTAACGATATGCATTTCAAACATGAATATAGTTTATATATCAAAGTATCGCTCTTATTCTTCCCTTGTAGCTTACATAATTCACTTTGACTTATGCTTTCAGGCTGGGAAAATGCAGAAAAGGAAGTGACATCCCTAAAACGGCAGCTCGAAGCTGCTTCAAAGAAGAGCTCGTCCCTTGAAGATAGAGTTGTTCATCTTGATGCTGCCCTTAAGGAATGCCTAAGTCAGCTCCGGCTTACAAGGGACGAGCAAGAGCAGAAAGTTCATGATGCTGTCATTCAGAAAACACATGAATGGGAGTCTGTAAAAATGGATCTTGAAATCAAACTAATTGAGCTTCAAGCTAAAGCTGAAATTTCTACTTCTTTAGACCGTGAACTTCACTTGAAAATTGAAAGCCTTGAGAGGGAAAAAATTCTCCTTGAAGAGGAGGTCACGACGCTTCAGAAGGATCTCCAAATGCAAACATTAGATTTGGAGCTTAGCGCTAGAACTGCAGAAACAGCTAGCAAACAACATTTAGACAGCATAAAGAAAGTAGCCAAGCTCGAAGTTGAATGCCGTAGATTACTAGCTGCTGCACGTAAATCCTCTTTGACTGATGAGCAAAAGCTCATTACTAACTCACACTATGCTGAGTCTGTCACCGATAGCCAATCAAATGCAGGTGAGTTATTGTTGAGCTTGGACAATGAGCAAAGTTGTTCAGATTCATGGACGTCAACCTTAATGGCAGAACTCAATATGTCGAAAAATGAAAAGGTTAGCATGAGAAATCTCACCACGTCTAATGAAATAGAACTAATGGATGATTTCCTTGAGATGGAAAAACTTGCTGGGTTGCCAGATTCTGACCGTAGAAATTCTTATATTGCTCATGCTGATTCTTTGGATACTACTGTTAATGCTGATGGCTCTTCAAGAAAAGAATATGTGACTATCTGTGCACATAAGCCTGAGTTGAAAGTGATGGTTGAGACAATGCCATGCGAGAAAGTTGCAACGCAAATGTCCTTAGATGAAATGAACTGGCTGAAGAATTCACGCGATCAGCTGGTCGCAGCTGAAGATAAATTGGCAGAGTTGCAAAGGTATGTCAATTTGGTTAATGGGGAAAAGTATGCCTTTGAGATGGAACTAGAAGCAGCAGAGGAAAAGAAAAATGAAATAGAAATGCAGCTTGCATCAGCACACAGCAAAAATGCTAATCTACACGAGAGAATAAGCATACTGGAAAGCAAATTTCAGGAAGAGCAACAATTGTCTGCTGCAATCAAAGCAAGGTGTGAACATACGGAGGCAATGGAAGCAAAATTGAAAAAGATGGAACTTGAGCTTGAGTCAGCATATTGTGAAATTGCAGAGTTGAAGGCGAAAGTTGGTTTGTTAGAAGGAAAAGTTGCAGAAGAGAAATCATTGTCCTCTGAGTTGGCATCTAGGTGTCAGAAAATGGAAGTATTGAAGGAAAAGAAAGAGGGAGTAGAAGGTCAGCTTGAGTCGGCAAATCTGGAACTTCACATTCTAAGGGAGAAAGTTGACTCATTGGAAATGAAACTCCAAGAAGAGAAGGTATTTTCAACAGAGATTTTAACTAAGTGCCAAGCTATGGTGGACATGGATGCCAAGAGAAAGGAACTGGAGTGTCAAGTTAGAGCAAAAGATTTGGAAGTTAGTGCATTACAAGTGAAAGCCAACACTCTGGAAGAGAAATTCAAGGAGGAAAGAGCACGGTCCTCAGAACTTGCAGCTAATATAGAGATGAAAGAATCAAAGAGAATAGAATCTGTCGTGCAACTTGAGTTGGCACAAGTGGAAGTTGGGTGCCTCCAGGAGAAGTTGCTGGCACTGGAGAAACAAATTGAAGAGAAGACAACATCTACAAAACTTGCGACAGAATACCACAACTTGGAGCATGAGATATCCAACAAGCTTAATGAAACTAAATTCCATTCGTTTGCAAGCTCAGAAAGGGTCCTGAATATTAGACAGGTGAGTTTGCATTATGCCACCAAAAGTCTCCTTGATATAACTTCTTTTGAAGTATGTTAGATCAAACGCATCCACCTACACTCTTCAGCAGTTTATGGGGTAAACCATTCCATCTATGGTTCTTTGTTAAGAATTTCTTGTTTGTGCACAGGTGGAAGAGAACACTGTGGCTGCCAGGAAGCTTGCAGAGTGCCAGAGGACAATAGCCTCTCTTGACCAGCAGTTGAAAACCTTGGCAAACTTTGATGTTTTCATGCTTCAATCAGTGAAGGCAGGGTCATATGGAGATCTACTAGATTTAGGAATGGAACCTGAATTTTATTATTCTCGCATTTCTCCTGAGAGCTTGGCGCTTTCTTCAGGTATGTCCAACAACAAAAAGATCATCACCCCATAGTCATCTTGATAATTTTTTTTTATATTCATTAGAAAAATAGAAAATAATCATACAGAAACCAGTGGAAATGTATATTATTGAGGGGGAAAGGGAAGTGTGTATGTGGAAAAGATGTAAGTCAATAATACAATTTGGTTGAAATTATTATCTGTCTTCACCATTTGAAAAATACATTCATTCGTTGATTTCAATCAACGTCCACAATATTTATTTTGTGCTTCATCACATGTGGCCCTATCATTTGTGGGGAGGACAACAAACCTTAAATACAAACATCCCTATATAATGAGGCCAACATTAGAATGCTAGCAACCTTAACTTGTTGTAGTTGTATTGAGCTTGTTTGAAACAACTCCCATCAACGTTTGAGTTGAATCTCATCAATGGAGATGGAAGAAGTTGATTTCCATTTATCTCTAATGCTCCCATTAAAGTCTAAGTTAGACCATTTTCAACTTGTGGGGCTCTCCTTAGTAAAATCCAAGGGTAAAAATGCCAATATATTTCCTCTTCCTTCGACTTACTTTCCAAGTAAATGAGAAAGAATAAAAAAAAAATCTTCCTTCTATGTATGATAGATTGCGAGATTACTCACAATAGTAAATTATGGAGCACTTTGTATAACTCTTAAATATGTATCCTCTATTTGAGCAAACCCTTGATCAATACTCGTCTTTTAATCAAGAAATACTTGGAATAGATATCCTCTAACCAAGTGAACCATTGAGATCTTCCTCACCTTATATGGTCTACTAAGGTCATCTCGAGTAAGAGCCTACAATTGCTAGATACTAACACACTTTTATCTAGAAGCAAACTTGGTTAACGTAACCTAAATTTGGTTGACAGAACTGTCAGGTTATCCTAGGAACTTCCTTTTGTTGACCAAACATCGTCTAATGTTGTTTTATAGTATTTCTCAATTTGTTCGACCCTCCAACCACTAAGAATTCAATCTTAGAAGCCTAGGATGAAGTCCTCTAGAGGCGGTGCGGTAGTTGAGATGTTGCTATATTAGGTCATAGGATTAAAACTTGATGCATCCGAGCATGCTTTCTCCCATGCCTTGGCCATTGCACTAATGGTTAGTAGTCATCTGTGATTTATCTCCTCTATATTAACCTAGGGACGGATTGGTGGGAGCACTGAGTACGAGCGAATTATCTTCTGTCACATTTGAAGCCTAGGATGAAGTTGTCTAGATAACAAAATCTACCTAGAAGCTAAATCCTATCAATATAATCAATCTATGCCAAAATTAACCTAAGATCAGTATCAATTAATAACACATGGGCATATAGTCTTCAAGTCAATTTTCAAGCTTAATCCATGGAGTCCATCATCCAAGCTTAATCATTCCCCAATATCTATTTGCATAATATTTTTTCCTACATACTTCGTGCATCTCATTAAATCCACATGTCTAACTTAAAATTGCATTGCATCAAAGTACTATGATTATACCTTAACAACAAGGGAGGAGCCAATGTTTAAAATAAAATTTTATTTTATTTTATGCTTGACAATTGGTTCAAGTTTGGAATAACAAAAGCTACTATTTATGCATAATAGGAATCAAGAAACTCAACCTAAGCTCCCCCCTTATCTCTACATCTTGTGAAATTTTATGTCATTTAGTTGAGCTACCTTTGAGATGATGACTTTGTTTTTTGATAGGGGAGATTTTAACTTAAATCACAGTAATGTCTCTCCTTTCATCATACTTTATTAAAAAAAAATCTAGACAAGAAATTAATGAATAAACATATAAGCATAATCAAAATTATAAGAAGGTAAGCATGGTCATTAAACAAGTAGGGATTGTTAAAGAAATGATTCTGTCCGATTGGACCAGGTTGTTTTGATATATTTGAAAAAGTTTAATTTAGGTTTTACTTACAGTTTTGATTCTTACATAGAGTTTGCAAAGATTTAGCATAGTGCATATGGAGCTCACAGTGCTTGTTAATTTGACAAGTTGAGTTGATTTGTGCTCAATATGGCTCAATGGTTTGGTATGAAGTGAACTTAACAACAAGAAAGATTAAACAACATGGAACAAGCATATGAAGCTTGGTGCATTTAATGGACTAGAGGGCCTGCGAGGGAAACTCTAGGATAAAAAATATTGAACTATTGCAAATTCAATGACTTAAATACCTAGTATGAGGTGAACTCGAAAGGCAGGGAGGATAGGATGATAGAACAAAACTCAAGGGGTTTGATTCATTTGATGAACTTAAGGCCTAACGAGGTAGACACTAGTGTGAGGAGGATCGACTAAGTTGAAATAAGAGCGTGAAAGATTATAAAAATGAAATATAATCTTGAAGATAGTGTTTTGTGGCAATAGTATCATCAAGGATGATGTGTTTAGTTAGAACATCCACGGTAGGGGATATTTAGAGGGGATATTTCTTCAAATATCCCTAATCTTAAATATCTCCCATTTGAAAGGGATATTGTGGAGGAGATTTGAAATCATCGGACATAAAGTTATGCTCGGTGATTTCTCTATTTGTTTTTTTTAAATAAAATAAAATATATTTAATGGTGGAATTTGGAATATTTGATAGTGAAATATTTAACAGATGAGTCTTATAAATATTTGATTGTGGAATTTTAGATATTTAAGGAATGAGATATTTAATTGATGATGTAGGTATGGAGATCATAAATATTTGGGAGAAATATTCAATCTTAAATGGAACTAAATTACAAAGTGACTTGATCTGAAGCCTTCGAATATAAACATAGGTCCCAAATCATAATTTATTGGGGGGTGTTTGGTTGATGGGTTTGAGAATGAGGAAATGAAATGATAGTAAAAGATAGTGCTTGGATTGTGAGTTTAGGAATGATAATTTGGGAATGATTTCTAGATTTATGGGAATCAACTAAACTCATATAAATAGGTGAGTTTCATTTTTATTCTCATTTTCATTTTACTTTACTATTAAACTCATACTCATAGTCATTCTCATCATTTAACCAAACACCACCTTAATTCAATCTTGAAACTTTACATGAAGGTGAGCTGAGTGGAAAAGGGACTAATGGCAAACTCTAATAGATTGAAAGTATGATCTAGTCAATTCGAGCAATTTAATTGACTTAGGAGTCAATTAAATGTTAGGATTGAATCAATAAAATATTTATATTTGAATACCAATTTGTTAGTAGGACTTTTCTATATGGGCAAATAAGTAATATTTCTCTCAAATATTTATGCTTCCCATCTTTGCATCATCAATCAAATATCTTATTTTTCAAATATTCCAAATCCTACAATTAAATATCCCACAAATCAAATATTTATATGACCCACCTATTAAATATCTTAGAGCATCCACAATAACACTAAATATTTCTTCCAAATATTTGTGGTCCCCACGTCCACATCATCAATCAAATATCCCAAATCTCACAATCAAATATCTCCTCAACCAAATATTTATGGGTCTCACCTACCAAATATCTTACTCTCAAATATCTCAAATTATATAATAAAATATCTCAACAAAGTAATCATTGCCCCTTGTGGGGTCCACTTGCATGCCACCTAAAATGAAATCATCAGCATAAAGTTATGCCCGGTGATTTCTATTCACCTCTCAAATACAAATGGGGGATATTTGGAGAAATATCTCCTCCAAATATCCCCATTGGAGATGCCCTTACTCTCAAATATCTCAAATCCCACCATTAAATATATATTTTTTTTATTTTTTTGTTAAAAACAAACAAAGAGAGAGAGAGAAATCATGGGCATAACTTTATGTCTGATGATTTCAAATTGCTCCATAATAACCTCTTTGAATAGGAGATATTTGAGATTGAGGATATTCGAAGAAATATCTCTGGTAAATATCTAGGGGAATGAAAATTTTGAGGTAAATTTAATCGACAAAAAATTGTTAATAAACTAAAAGGGTATCCTTTTATTTATTTATTTTCTAATAACTCGGGTATCTAAGTTTCACTCGACTAATGTTAAAGGTAGGTGATTTCTCTCGGTTCACCTCTCTAGGTTCACCTACCAAGTAAATTTGAATAAGGCTGTAAACTAGCCCCCACGGGCGGGATCAGCCGGTTATGACATGGATTCTTGCAACATGGGTCGAGAGGTCGAGGGTCTGCGGCAGCAAATGCGATAACATCAATATCTGTCCGTGCTAAACACCTGAGACCACCATGTCATAGCCGGGCCCGTATTCACCGTGATTTACTCCCTCTCATACTTGTGGGGCCGGGGTGAGGGGGCCGCTGGGTTGGCGGTTCCAACCTTTTGCAACATTGAATAAGGCTGTAAACTAGTTAAGCTTAGTCAAACTTTGTGGTATTCAAGATTATTTGATAAAGTAACCAAGTCAAGCCAAAAATCAACCAAGCCGTTGAAATAATTGTTCATGCCTGACTTAATTTTTTTATGAGCTTGAGTTTGATTCAAGTTTGACTTAAGTTTGATTCCTTTAAATGTTACTAAGCTCTCATTTCAAACTTATTTGATTGATTAAAACTTTTATATTTTAATCTTGTTTGATTGATTATTAAGTTTGATTGTTTAAAATTTTTACATTTTAATCTTATTTGATTGATTATTAAGTTTGATAATACAAACTCATTTGTTTATTTTGAAAGTTTTTTTTTTTATTGATGATACGGTTGGTAATGGAGGGGCCCAAGAGGAAAGGGTGAGAAGGGTCAAGGCCATATGGCGGTCAAAAGTCAAGAAAACGTGGCAGTCAATAGTCAAGCTGACTAGGCAGTCAAAAGGCTAGCATATGGAATAAGCAGAGGTCAGGCAAACTTGTTGTTCAAGCAGGCGAAACCGTTGGAAAACAAAGGAAGATGGCAGGCAGAACCGGGCAGAGGCAGGTCGGGATCGGCCAAGCTGGGCAGAGGCAGCTTGATCTACAGGCCTATGGTCGAGGGACAGGTCACAACTCAGAGGTCGGAAGTGTCAGAGCTGCGTAGAGACGGCTCGGTCTGCAGGCCTGCGATTCGAAGGCCCGTAAGCGCAAGTCACAAATCATAGATCGGAAGCGTCAGAGCTGTGCAAAGACAGCCCGATCTACAGGCTTACGGTCGAGGGCCAGCAAGTACTCATGGGTCAGGCGAGGCAGAGCTGGGTAGTGGCAGCCCGACTTACAGGCCTGCGATTCGAAGGTCCGAGAGTGCAAGTCACAACTCACAGGTCGGAAGCAGCAGAGCTGGTCGGAGTCAGCCCAACTGGCAGGTAACGCTTAGAGGCGGGATCTGGTCGAGGGTGCGAGGTAGATGCAGACCGCGATAAATAGGATGAGCCAAGCTGTGCAGGAGTTGAAGCATCACAATTGTCCGTCAAGGGTAATCATTACATACCAGGGAGATGTGCGAAGGCGGAGGTTTCTAAAGGAGAAGATGCTCTCATGACCAATAGCGGCCTGACAGGTGTCCTTCACTACAAGACAAAACCCATGTGTAAAGGCGGAGGTTCCTAAACAAGAAGATGCTTTCACAACCAATAGCAGTACGACAGGTGTCCATGACTACACGACAACGACAAAGCCCAGCGTCTAACGTTTTCTGACAAGGTTGCAGGTTCTAGAAGCGAGGCGGGTGCATAAAAGAGGAGGATTTCCTCGTACGCGGGTAAGCGCACTCTCGTCATTTTTTTTCCTTTGACAACTTTTCATTTTGGAGGTTCTCTCTGTTTTCTTCTGGGGAAAAAGAACCTGACTTGAGCGTCGGAGGGCCTGATCCGGGGACTTTTTCCCTGGGTTCTGGTCTCTAACGTGAGAGGGGGGATTGTCCTGCAGCAGCGTCAGCCACCCGTGGGAGTCGAATCACCTACGGCTTCTTCCGTCAACAACCAGGCCACCGCGACCAGCCTCCGTCCGACTCAGCTTTCGGACGGGATCAATTGACTATGTTGATAAGAGTTTTATTGATGAATATGATTCATAAATATTGTTTGTATAAGTTATTCACAGAATCACAGTCATCCCTTCGTGGTGGTGCGGTGATTGAAACATGGGGTGTTCCCACCGTTTGAGCATGTCCTCCCCTATGTCTTATCCACTTGTACCAATGGCTAGTAGCCCTAGTGATTTACCTCCTTCGGCTAAGATGACGATTTTACTTTTTGCTCCAACGAATATTGTTTATAAATGTTATGTACAAATATTAACGAATTGAATGTATGCGGATTCAAATTTGTTATTTAAATTTTATTTAGTTAATTAATTTTTATATTGAATGAATATAAATAAAATTTTAATTAATTAAATATCAAATTTATTTATGAACCTTAAGGTTATTTATAATTTTAAATTCAGTGCGTAACCTATAGAAATTGATCAATAGAATATTCATTCAATTATAAAAAAGTATCTTTTATAATTCAATAAAAAATTGCCATATTTTTCCTAAATATGAATTATAAAAGAGTGGAACCGAGCCTCCGTTAATCATCCACCTTCTCTCTTTGAGTTACTTCTTTGGTACGCAACTATGTGCCGGTCGTAGCAGCAAACCACTGCTACCCCACGCTTCGACCGTGCTATGGTCAGGAGGCTTTCTTGTGGGCCCCACTCAAATGAAAACCACTAGTTTTCGGGTATCTCTCGGTGAGACTTGTTTTGTTTCAGAACAATCTCCGATTTATTTTTCCCGCAAAAAGGTAAACGTGTCGTTCGATTTCCTTTTTGTTTTGTTTGTTTTTTTTTTTTAATTCTTTGGCTAAGAACGAAGCCCTCAGAGATCGGAGCCGCTCCACCACCTCGATAAATTCTAACCCTAGCACTCGACGGAAGCGGCAGCGGCAGCGGCGGCGGCGGCGGCGATGATGAGATCGCCGAAGCCTGCGCCGGATGAGGACATCCACCACCGCATAGCTGTTGGCACGGCGGGGCGTCGGAAGGGCACCGTTAACCGGGCGTGGTTGGTGGTGTCGGACTCCGGAAGGTCGTACCATGAGGAGGTCGGGAAATATTCCATTATGCGGCGGACGGGCCTACCTGGCCGCGATCTGCGCGTCCTCGATCCCCTCCTCTCTTACCCGTCCACCATCCTTGGCCGAGAACGCGCCATCGTCATCAATCTGGAGCACATTAAGGCCATCATAACCGCCACCGAGGTGCTCGTGCCCAACTCGAAGGATCCCATGGTTGCCCCTTTTGTCCAGGACCTGCAGTCCCGAGTCTTCAGTTCTTATGGCGCTCCTCAGCAGGAGGTGTTTGACTCTTCTTTTATATGTCAATCTGTTGATCCTACTCTTGACGTTTCTTGGAAGCAAAAATATAAATCTGTCTAGGATTTATACCTATGCTTGAATGATTCGATTCGGTTTTGTTGTAATTACTTTTCCGGTTACCTATTTGATTTTATTCTTCAATAATCGTTGGATTACCATATCGCTTAACTATGATTATTGATTTCTTTAGGTTCGTCTAGTGCATAAACTTCTCAAAGGTGGATTTTTAAACTTGCTAATTCTGAATTGTTAAGTACTTTTATTCTTGAGCTATATGTGGTTGGTCTTGGATTTATAAATCTGACCGTGATCATTGTTATCTTTATATATAGGCTGGTGAGGGTAGTGACATAGATGGGGACGCTATGGGTAAGGCATCACCATACTCTCCTTCGCTCCCTGCTAACGGTGTTGCATCCAGACATGGAGTTGATGCATCTAAACAAAATGGTTCTCCTGTTAGTGGTTTACCAGAAGGCAGCCCTGAGCTTGGGTTAGATGTACCAGTTGATGGGAGGATCAACGTGGTACCTTTTGAGTTCAGAGCTCTTGAAGTCTGTCTTGAGTCTGCTTGCAGGTGCCTTGAATCAGAGGTTTGATTCTTGCAATGCAATCTTATGATAATTTTTTCTGTCATATTTTTTTGTCTAGAGTTTTTTTTCTAAACGCACAAAATAACATTGTAGAAATGAAGTTCTTGGAGGTCTTCATGTGGTATTAAAACAATGGCAACTGTATTTATTTTTTTGGCAGTTTTTTCTTTTCAAGATTCTCCAAGAACTTCACTTTTTGGGATAAATTTTGTGATTTTTTATTGTTCACTTTTTATGCTTCAGAAAAAATCGATTCAATATTTGTTATTTTTCTTTAAGGTTTGTGGAACTCGCCAATATTAATAAGACATGAAAATGATAAGATACAAGCCAAAAACAACAGCAACATGGCATACCTTCTCTTATGCATTTCCGCTCCAAACATCTGAAGGGTGAATTTTTGGTTGTCACCATGGATTCAATTGAATTTAAAAGGAAGATGCTGGAGATAGTAGTTGCAATATGATTATGATAACTGCTAAATAGTATGCAAAAAGGAAGTAGATTCAGTTTTATTACCTATATTGGTATGTGCTTCATACTTGAGAAACTGTTTTGCATCGTACGTCACATGAGCCATGTACCATGTCAATTTCATTCATTATGCCTTTTTTCTTTTACTTTTCTCTTAATTTTTCCTATATTCTTTTCTTTGCTGATCCATGTTTTTTCTTGAGTAAATGGCTGCTTCCTGATGCATTTTATGTTTTCGTATATCTCATGTTGTTTAGCTAATATTTTCTCTCATGATGTAAACATGACTACTTCCCTACTCATATTATCCAGACTAGTGTCTAATTCATTTACATTTTTGTTATTTGCCTACTAGGCTACTACTTAAGCAGATTACTGGGTTAATTTTTCTCAGAATACCTTTTTTCTTTTTCTTTCCTCTTGATTTTTCCTATTATCTCCTGGTTGGCTGATACATGTCTTTCCTTGCAGTAAATGCCTGCATTCTGATTCTTTATGTTGTCTGTATCTCCTGTTAGTTTAGCTGATGTTCTTTCTCGTGGAATAAAGATGCCAGCTTCCTGACTTACATTTGCTGAATTATTTGCCTATTACTAAGATTGATTGTCTTTACTAACATGTTTGTGTTCTTATTTCTAGTTATCATTTTAGACATTCACCTTTCCCTTGTTTGGTCTGCTAAGGCTTGCCAAATTTTATTTCATAAGAAGCTATTCTTACTTTGTCTCTTCATGGAAAACATCTTGTTCAATTTCTTTTAATTATATCTTCAGTACAAGTGCATCATCTTAGATGATATAATTCATTGAAGTGTGTTGTCAATGTTCTGACTAGTCAGGCACTGGTTCTTGCAAGAATTTTCCCATAGGAAGTATATTTATACCTTTAATAGTGAGTTCAATTTAGATGTTATACTATTTTACTGTCATATTGATAGAATGTTTCAATTGTTCATCATACGGATGCTCTTTTGGCTTTTATTCAGACACTAACCTTGGAAAAAGAAGCTTATCCAGCCTTAGATGAACTGACTTCAAAAATTAGTACTCTTAATCTTGAGCGTGTCAGACAAATCAAGAGTCGCTTGGTGGCATTATCAGGGCGTGTGCAGAAGGTAATGTATAACTATATTACTTGAAGTTAATAAAGATACATGTTACATTCTTACTGCCAATATGCAGCAAATTTTGTTTTTTGAGATGTATAGTTCAATACTACTTTCTTGATGCTATCAATTTTACCACCTTTCCTATGGTTTTAGATGTTAAGCATGGATTCTTAGTTCTTTTGTTTTCTTCTGAAGCATTGAACATTTTTCATTCCTTTTGGATTTTAATTATGTTTACTATGTACTTTACATGCAGGTCAGAGACGAACTGGAACATTTACTTGACGATGACATGGACATGGCTGAGATGTATCTTACAGACAAACTTACTCATCAGCGAGCTGGTGAATCTTCCTCGAGGATTAACTTGGAGAATGATGCATCTGAGCAGGAAGATGGGTGAGTGATCGTTAGGTTTTTAGAAGACAGCAAATAGAATGGAAATTATAGAATAAACTATTTCAACATATCAAGACACTTTTCATAATTGATGAGTTCCTCAAAATACTAATTTCATTGCCCTTTTTTTTCTTCTGACATATATTGAATCCTTAGAAATTGCTGATATTATGCCGCACACTTTACACCGCACATCCTGTCAGCACCGCACAGCATTCTTCATATGTGTGTGTGTGTGTGTGTGACCATTTAAAATCAAATAATGGTGTTTTGAAACCAGTGTACAAAAGTATTGAGTTGTATTTTTTTTTGTATATTAAATTTTCTTCATTTCTGCATGAATTAAGTAATTGTGTCTGATGGATATATTCCATTTTATGGGTTCTAAACCTATTATCTTGTAGTAATTCATCTTTTGAACGTAGTTTGGTTTCTATTTAGCACTATCAGTTTTTATTTATATTGGATTACTAAGCAGTGCAGCTCAACAAATAACCAACTGCAAACTGCCTAAAATAGATGACTATGTTCAAATGTGTAGATTTGACTGGTCTTATAAGACTGCGGTACTATTGAATTTTAATTTATTTTATTTTTTAAAATTTCTTATGAAAACCATTTAAGATAATTAAGCGCTTTACATGAAATTTTGCATGTTAAGGGATGATGAATTGGGAGTTGAAACAGAAAGCAGTCAAGAAAGCTTAGGAGTCTTAAAGCCCAATATTGAGGAGCTGGAGATGCTTTTGGAGGCTTACTTTGTGCAGATTGATGGCACTCTTAACAAGCTCTCTCATGTATGTTTATGCATTTTCACTGCCAACTGTCAAGCTTTGCTATCTTTTATTTATTATCTATCACCAATATTAAAGCCGGAAACCTCTGAGCACATTTTTTTAAGAAATTGTTTATTACTTGAGAAAATTCATGATGCGCATGTAATCATGAACACAGACAGAATCGTTACTACTATCAAGGAAAATATCTGTAATCATAACTAAATGAGTCTAGTAATTTGGAATAGTTGGTCACTTTGGTGGAGTTTCTCTTTCCATCATTAGTCAAGGAAGCCAGTCAGCTTGTGGTTCTCTTTGCCTAAAACCTGAAGAATCCCACTAGCTACAACCCATACTAAGCTCAGTAGTTGTAATCTGACTCATCACCTTTTGGCTTACACTAAGCATAACCTTCATGGCCTAACTCAGCTGACCTTGCTTCATCCCCCAATTATGTGCCTCTATCCCCTACATTATTCCTCTTTTATCAATGTGGAACTAGATGAAGCTAATCATCTTGTGAGATGTTGCTTGCTATAAGACATGTTTAGAATTGGTTGTCTTTTTGCATAATCTCTATCTAAAGGTAGTTCTTTGTTTATTAGGCATGTTGATGGCAATTTTCTCATTTCTTTTCTTTTTCCTCCACAAGACTGACGTGCCTATTTATTCTCTTGGGATGCATGAAGTTGAGGGAGTATGTTGACGACACAGAGGACTACATCAACATTATGCTGGATGAGAAGCAAAATCAACTGCTGCAAATGGGAGTCATGCTGAGCACTGCCACTGTGGTGACCACTGCTGGTGTGGTTGTTGTAGGTCTATTTGGTATGAACATTGGCATTGACTTATACAGCGCTCCCTACCACAAATTCTGGGAAACAACCTGGGGCACTGTTGTCGGCTGTGTGATTCTCTATATTTTAGCGATTGCATTCGGTAAGAGGAGCGGGTTGCTTCAGTGACAGGCATTTCCCTGTAGATTCCTGTAAAATGAATGGAAGGAACCTATCAGTTTCATATTCGATCCGAACTCAACTCAGCTAACTGAGAGGGAGCTCTGTGAAAGTGCTTCCGAGTTCATTCCAATTTTACGGTACCTTATAACATCTATTCTTTTGGGTTGCCCTTGTAGCTTCTCTGGAGAATTTTAATAAATGTGTTGATAGTCTGCTTTAACTACTTATTTGTTATCAAATAAAAGACGGACTTGGGAATTCTATGGCATTGCTAAACTTTTTATCAATAAGAAAGGGTTATTTTTATCGTCGAGTTCTTTTATTTTTAAAGATACGATATTTAACTCTGTCGTATCACAGTATGTTTTTAGGACGTTGGTAAAAGACGATTGTGTTTGACCTTAGTGTTTTTATTAATTTATTTTAGGATCAATACAGAAGAGATGAGGTAAATTATATATGGTTATTAGTTTTTGGAATAGTGATTAGTGTATGAGAGATATTTATTTTGGTTATGTCGAAATTTGAATTCTAGATCTCAAGTTGACAGGATTTCATATATTAGTCATTAGACTGTCTTGAGGGGATTAGCATGTTTAATACATGGTAAAGGATGATTATGCTCATCCTTAGTTTTTTTATTAATTCGTTTCAAGATCAACATAGAGATAAATCATGAATAAGAATGATTATTAGTCGATGGAGTGATGTAAAGTGAGATATTTATTTCGGGACTAGTATGTTTAATACATGTTATTTGGATATAGCGGTGTGAAGTGTTCACGACACGGATTGATGGGATGGCGTGGGTTTTGAACTCTTTTCCCCATTTTCCATTTTATTTGCAAATAAAAGAAAGCATGTTTATGATACGTTCGAGAACAAAATTTCAAGAATTTAGGTGGCTTTTTTTAATAAGAAGTGAATGCTTTCTAATTGTTTGTATGTGTCCATGCGTGCTTTGTTTTTAAAAACATGAACTCTCATCTTTTTAGTACATGATAAAAATTATTTTTTTTTTTTAAAAAAAGGTATTTTCAAAGTTTAAAACTATATCATTTTGTTGGATTCATAAAAGTAAAAAACTGATCTGTTTAGAAAAATAAATAAATATCAATATGCTACTACTGTCTCAAAAACTTATCTACATCCTCACTTGAGTCTATGTTACCTTTCCAGATCTAAATATATCGTTTCTCAAGGAATTTGACCCTTCAATCTTATATTTTAACACAATCAATCGTGAACTTCCTACGAACACATCTATTGGTAATTGATAATGTTTCAAATATAAGTCCGAAGAGGGAACTTGATCATCGACATTATTAGCTTTAAATTACTAAACTTACTATATATAATACAAGGTAAATTGTTGACAAAATATTATGATTATCAGTAATCACAAGAGAGGATCCAACACATGGGTCCCTAGTCGAGGAGTATAAGTGTGCGCGATAGGAAGCTTATTCATGGCCTTCTATTACGATCTCTGTCAAGCTTGTGAAGCTCAAGTGGTACTTTGCCATGTTTGATGATTTCGTCTACTTAGTTTAGCAAAAATTTGACGGGGCATTCTGCCCTCCCAAGTGTGATGTTTAGCTTCTTAATTTGTTGATTATTTCCTAGACAACCTTTGTTTGTGGTCCTCATCCTTATGAACTCTCAACCCTCACTGACCTCCAAACAGATGAAAGAGGAGCTAATTGCTATCATCGAATCTAGGCTTCTTAAGGATTTTCACGGCCCAAATGGCCTTAGGCTGCCGTCTTCTGGTACCTGGCGTTGCCGCCCCTCCTCAAGTTGAGGCTGACGGTGATCATTCATGGCCGGAAGTCAAAGCTCTCCATGATCGGCACCAGTATCCCCTCCCTATCCCCAATTAGATATTAGAGATATAATAGATCGGATTTGAATCGGATTTTATATCGTCTGTCTTGGTATCCATCGGGAATCCGATTATGTAAAAACTCGGATTTTATAGGTATATATATAATTTAATTAGAGTATAAAAGTAATCCATCCCTATCCTCTTCCCTTCATATCGAATCCATCCCTATCCACAATCTTTCCCCTCCTGTACATTAATCTGGATCTCCTGAAACTTGTCCACCTCTAAAATGACACCACTTTGGATGTTATTTCATTTACACTCACAACACCAAAAATGATAAATTTATATTATTTTGAGCTTAGGCGTGTTCAAGGCAGCGTTCGTTTATAAAATATAAACATTCTATAAACATATGCGTAGGAGAGATTATTTTTAACTTTTTTTTGCCAAAACTTATAAGCTTTAATTGAATTTATATTTTTTTTTTCATAAATTGATGCTGTTAAAGTTTAAATATGTTCAATGCAACATTCTTGGCCTGAATTTAGGCGGTAAACGTCAGAAGTGTGTTGTTTTGGAGGGATGGTGTCCTTGCCGGATGATGAAAAAATAAATTTATATTTTTTTTCAAGTTAATAAATAAATTTATTAAACAGACATACACCAATAAACTTAATTCACAGCCGTCCAGTTCATTTACAGCTCTGCCCGTATAAAATGTACGTCTATAGAAACGAAAAAAGAGCCGACGCTGGTTTTAAGATCCGGGCCGCCGAATCTGTCAAATGAGACAGGCGGAGGCAACGTACAGGAGCTAAAAAAACTGAGCGTCACTTTTATGAAAGCAACATGTGCATCTACTCAGGAATTAATATGATCTGTTCAAAGAACTCGTAGTTTGTACAGAATTTATCGCCTGGTCTCTGTCGTTGCCTTTGCTGCTGCTGACTGCCCCTCGAACAATTCGCCCAACTTTGTCTCAAGATTTTCTGGACTATATTTGATGTATCTTGACGGATTCTTTCCATTCTCGAGCAGCGGCCTGACACAAGACATTGCTATTGTCAATGGAAATAATTGGAGAATAAATACAGAACATGGATATCAATTTATTGCAGTGCATAATCATCAATCATTTCAGCATGCATGCATGCAAGTGGAATTTCATCAGGCCATCTCCTGACCTAGATTTCTGAAGATGGATGCCCATCAATTGACACAGGTGACTATGGCCGAAGGACACCCAAGTCATGCCAACTAGCAATACTACAAGAATAGATAAAGGCCTCCAACAGGAAATTGGGAATAAAAATTGAATCATGAACGACCCGCAGACCGGAGAATCCATATCATGAATAATCGTTTCTTCTGACATAAAAGAGCAATAAATTTGCATAATGTCAGCCCCAAATTACAATTGTGCCTGGAAACTAGATACTGAAGCAACAAGGATATATCTAGAAGAGACTTCTTAGGGCTGTAAAAGGAACCCAGATATGGGGGCAGAGATCAGTGCTCGGTGCTCAGCTAGGGGTGTCCCATGCTCACAGCGCTCAGCTAGATAAGGGTGCCCATGTTCATACATAGGCAGGAATCTTGATTAATCTTGGTTTAAAGAAAAATGGAACAAGAAGATTGCTGGAGGTGGCTCAGTGAATAAAATTCATGTGCCAACATTATCTTGTGAAAGTGTTCAATAAAGAGAATATATATGAATGTAACATAAGTATTCAATTAAGAGCATATATATGAATGAAGCATGCCTACATACATGGGGTTCAATTTTAATCCAAGTATTTATTTGTAACTACAAATTGTCTTTGATAAGGATGTAGAAGTAATTAACCTATATTATATTAATACCATTAGGTTTACAAAACTTCATATGCAGTGCTAACCTAGTATATTTTCGGTTTTGGAAATCATCTCCTAATAAATACAAATACAGAAGTTTGTAATACCTCGAAAGGAAAAATATATATAAAAAAGAGATGATTACATTCTATACGTAGTCATGCCCATGTGAAGCTGAAAATTATGGGATTCAGAGGAATAAATGACAAGAAATCTGTTATTTCAAATGGATAAAGTGGAAGCATTATTATATATTGTTCTTTGTTGCTGAGAACATACCCAAACCGTTTTAAGAAAGATCGATATGCTGGTAAGAGAACCTCAGCGACTGCAAGCCTCAATGATTCACGCAACTCTTGATCAGGTACTGTCCACTCACATTGTCTCATGCATAGCTCCTCAAACTGCATGTTGAACGATTTGAACCTGGCAACAAGAAAGGCAATTGGCGTGTAACATCATTGATTTGTCACTTAAAAAGAAAATATAGAACCAACCTATCCTTCAGTATAGCTTTTGGAACCAAACCACTGCTACCACCACCTTCAATCCCTGGCACACCACTACCTCCCGACGAAGACAGACCTTGGGCTGAGAGGGTCTGCAATATCTGTGAAATTGCCCAAATTGGAAAAATCATACAGCAAGAAATGGATGAAAAACTATCTGATTATTAGTGTCAGTTTCTTTTTTCAAAAAATAAAGTAAATAAAAAAGATGCATATTATCAATTTAGAAGCATCAAGCCATGCATGGTTCCGCCTGTAATTGTAATGCAAACAATAGAATAGCAATTATCCAAAAGAATTGTTAGTCGAACTAATGCCAACCACCAAGATGCTGCTACGACACTATGATATTGTGATGCAAGGTAATACCGTCCAGTGTCAGGTATCGGAGCCTGATCGGAATGGTGTGGGATGCATAACACCAATCCAATGCTAACACCAAGAAGTGTGTGTGCGTGTTCCGGAAGGACTGAACAACCTCAGGACACCAAGCCTACCCCTCTTCAATGTTCAATATTATACAACTTATAAGAACAAACCTTTGACCAAGCAACCCTTCGATATTGATTTGCATTCTGTTGTACAATCCTACGATGTCTCTGGATCCAATCATCACCCAATAAGTCTTTTGCTTCTGACCTAATTAAAAAATAATAAAAAAAATCAGACAACCTGAATTATCATGCATCTCATAAAATCATAAAAAAAACATACCTCCGTGCAGATTTAACAATGTAATGGATGTTATTCATAAGAAATAAATACTGCAAAGCAGTATCTTTGTACATCTTGGATTTCACATCCAAATTCCTCTGAAGAGCTTGCATAATTCGCATAGTTATAGACGCCAGCTGAGAGCTTGCCCCATCTCCTGGTCCAAACTCCTGAAAAAGTTGCTTGAGTGTTGCCTGATAGCTGTACAAATGCAGTTAGAAGTTCAGACAGACAGAAGAAAGTGAGGAGGGAAAAACATAATGTCATGTATCCATGAATCAGGGATGCATACTAAAATGCATTTTAGAAAACAAATCCACCAATTTCAGAATTTGTTGTTGATCTATCCTCGTGAGTTGTATTTTTACCAATTCTGTGCATGAATTAGTTTAGTGCCTATGATGCAAGCCAGTCGGCAAGCAAGCAGGCCAACTATCTAACTTTTGCCTACATATATACCACATAAAAACTATATGGTTTCTATTTTTTGGTGACACAAGCAACAAAATTAAACCCATCCTAATAATGGTGTTATATGGATTTGAATACTTGACATCAAACAGAAAGCCCTTCACATCTAGCTTGCTTAACACTAGACCAAGAAAATATTGGTCTTAGATGCTTTCTTGTGTTAACATGAAATAACACTTCACTGTCTTGATCAAAATCTCTAATAACCACCTGAATAGTGCACTTGTTGTAGTTTCTGTTGGTGCAGGTTGCACTGATACTCAGATTTTGATATATGACAAATAGGTTAAAATTAGATGTATTGTTTGTCTAACATTTTACCAAGTGTGCAAGACTTGATAGGTCTAGGGGACCAAAACACTAGGCAGGAAGTCCAACTAGGTTGATAACCGGCAAGAAGTCCAGATTGGTTGAGATCTGGCAAGAGGAAGTCCAGTTGGGTTGACAACTGGCTAAAGTCCAGATTGGTTGGTCCTAGTAGGTCAAGGGACCTGACATCAAGGAAGTTTGTAAATGGTAAGTGAGGTAAATCACTGGAGGAGAGAGATACAATGAGGGCGAGTCCCGGTGGGACTATAGGCGCAACCCAACTTAGAGCTATTTGGGAAGTCTAAGCTGAGACCATGACTAGATCCTGGTCTTAGTAAGACAGGATCAAAGTCATAAATTGATCATATTCTTAATGTACTAACTTTATCTTATAGGATAAACATCTTACGGTTGCCAAGATTAACTCTTTTTTTATAGGAAAAAGAAAGACGAGAAAGAGTTGTCCAAGCGTCCGGATCCGGGCACTAGGACTCTGGGTGCTCGGACTTGATCCGAACGCTCGAACCAGTTTTGACGAGGAGCGCCCAGGCGGGTGCCTGGTCGGGCACTCGGGCGGTCCGGGCGCCCAGAGTTGCTCTAGGCGCTTGGACAAGAGAAAGTTTATCTTCGCGGTGTGGTGGAGCATAGTGATTGCCCGGTCCACGTCAACGGTCCAGGCGCTCGGAGGGGGTCCAGGCGCTCGAAGGGGGTCCAGGCGCCCGGAGGTGGATAAACTTCGAGAATGAAGTTTCGACGAGGGCTTGCCACATCAGCACAATCCAGGCGCCCAGGAGGGGCTCCAGACGCCCGAACGAGGCTATAAAAGGAGGCTTCGACCAGCAGCTTCAGAACATCAATTGCTACAACTTTTGTACACACCCGCTGCTCCGAAAAGGTCTCCGGGATACCTAAAAGCTGCACCAACAACATGCGCTAAAGTTTTCAAAGTTGTATTATTGGTATAATTTAATTCCTATAATTATACTTAAATTCTGTAATTGCTTCGTGATTATAGTGATAGTCCAATGAAAGTACTCAGCGAGTGCGAACCTTGGAGTAGGAGTCGTCGACGGCTCCAAACCAAGTAAAAACTACTGTGTTAGCATATTGAGTTTGTTTGTTTTCCGTTGCATATTCTCATAATCTTCTAAAAAGCGACGAACTGTAAGCTCCTCTTCAAACAAAGAAAAGACGGAATGCCATTATATGGAGTGTTTTCCCAAAATGCTTAGCCTCACAGCAGTTAATCCTAGAGGTTTCAAATAGGTTGGGACGGTAAACTACTACTTGGCGCAAGTCTAGATCACCCAAGACCTAGCTAGGCTGGCATACTCCTTAGCCCATTGTCTTTTCTATCTATGTTCCCCAAAATACCCATATTTTTTATTTAAAAAACAAACTAGAAGGGGCTTTTTAATCCTTTATTAAAATAATTAAAAAATACTTTCTTTTTTTTTTTAACTATCCTACCCAAAAATAATCTCCATCTCAAATATCCAAATCTCTAACTCCATTTCCTCATTTCCTGATTCATCATCTCTATACTCTTTCTCCTTATCCTATCTCATATTGTACTCTACATTACTCATCTCTTCCTTATCAATAATATTTTATTTTTCAGTCAGCGCTAAGTCAACTCCATTGATCAGGACATGGTTACATCACTTAGAATGTTATGATGAAGGATCATGGTGGGTGGAGCACTAAGGTTGCACCACAATTAATTGTCATGATCCTCATATCTCAAGTCTGTCATGGGCAATATACCCAAATCGTCAATCAGGAACAATTTCTTCTCACCTAATGAGAGTTAAACTGACAAGACGACAATGTCCTATCTAATGTGGCAAAAAAAGTTGATTCGCTTGCCCCCGATGCCCTCGCCAATCCGTCCCTAGGCCAACATGAAGGAGGTAAATCACGGGTGACTTCTAACCATTAGTGCAGTGACCAAGGCATGGGGGAAGGCATACTCGGACACGCCAAGTTTTGACCCATGACCTAATGTCACTACACCCCATGCCTTAACTACCGCACCGCCCCGAGGGGACACTGACAATGTCCTATCTAGAGAATATCCTATCTAGAGGGACTAGAAGGTGGCTCCATAAAGATAATATATCTCCTCAACTGATGATAGAGGACATGTTCTTTTAGGGCTGTCAATTATAGTTGAAGGTTACTACATCAAAAAAATAATAATAACAATTAGCCTCATTGACTATCCTTGGGGTGATCGGTCCGGTCCGGTCCGGTCCGGCCCCACGAAAGTTTCCCACCAGCCATCAGGGTAAATTGGGAAGTGCATGCGGCGGCCAGCTCAGAAGCCCAGCATCCTTTGGTTACGCCCCCCATTTGGAGGAAAAATTCCTGCAAATACGTCGTAGCTGAGATTCGAACCGCGGGTACCTGGGTGGCAACCTGGATGTCTTACCGCGACACCATGACCCCGGGGACAGAAGGTTACTACATCAGCTACTATACATCATGGTTTCAATATCAAATTCCATAAATCAATGAGATTTACAGTAGCAACAGCATTTTACCAGCACTCACCAGGTCGAGTATCAGCATATTCAGTATTTTGTTATTTTCAAGTTCTAAATCATGTAAAAATAAATTTTAAAATGGCAAATATGCAATCATATTTGCAAGGGATACTGATGCAATTTTCCAAACCTATTAATTAAAATAGCTTATAAAGATACAAAATATTGGTATTATATTCAAGGGAATATTAACCGATTCAAGGCTAATTAAAAGAAAATAATTATAACTTAGTAAAACAACAATAAATCATATAATTAAAAGCATAGTTTGAAATCTCATATCATATCGGGCGAAACAAACAAAAATTCAAAATGTATCATTCCAATAAATTACCAAACCTTAATACTATTCTGCATAGGCAATGTTAGTTATGTCATTGTGTCCATCATATTAAATGAGCATCATTTAAAGTCAACATCCAACCCTTGGCATGCTAAAAGCTAAATTTAAATGAATTTAAATAAAAATATTATTTTATAGCTTATGTGAAGACTCTAGATGAATTAACTGAAATGTTTCCCATAAAGATAGAATTAAATTAATGATCATCTCTAAGTCCTATCTTTTTACATTAATCATGAATGAACTCACTCGATACATCCAAGAGTTCCCTCGGATGGGTCTAGTGGCTAGCGCATGAGGTGTTGCTATCATGAGGTCTGGGGTTCGAATCTCGGCAAAGCCGAGATAAATGCCTCCCATATGTGCTAGTCACTATTCCAAAAGCTAGTAGCCGCCCGTGATTTACCTCCTCCGTGTTGGCCCTGGGACGAGTTGGCGGGGGCGTTGGAGGCGAGCGTATTCGCCTTTGCCATCATGTTGTTTGCATATAATATTATTTTGGTAGATGAGACATGTTAAGGAATCCTAGAAATAAGCTCTTGTAAAAAGCAGGGTAAGGCTATGTACAATGGATCCTTCCCCAGGTTCCCGCATGGCGGGAGCTTCGTGCGCCGAACTGCCCTTTTATAAGAAGGGGAGCCTTGGTGCAATGATATAGTTGTTGCTTTGTGATCAAAAGATCACGAGTTCGAATCCTGGAAGCAACCTCTTATAAAAAGAAGGTAAGGCTCGTACAAGGAATCCTTCCCCGAAACCCTGTATAACTGGAGCTTCGTGCACCGGGCTATTTTTTTTAGACACATTAAGGAATAAATGCTAAATTCAAATCTTGGCGGAAAACATTAGAAGTGAATTTTTTTACGAATTGTCCGTAATTGAGAGCTTTAAATATTTAAGGTCATTTTTGTAAAAGGATAGAGGAGTGGAGAGATATCTTACATAAAACACTACATAAAATAAGTAGGATGATTGAAATGGAGGAGAGGGCTAGGTATTCTTTGTGATCGTAAAAAATCTCTAAAACTTAAAAGAAAATTTTACAAAATGATAATTAGACCTGCTACATTATATAGAGTTGAATATTCAGACTCGAGTATATGAGTAAAAGATGAGAGTCGCATAGATGAGAATGTTTAGGTGGATGTGCAGACAAATGAGGATGGACAAGATAAAAAATGAGAACATTAAATAAAAAATAGTTGTACTTATTGTGAGATAATTTTAGGAGACACGTTTAAGATGATATGGATATGTACTCATCAATAAATACTCATGATGTGAAACTATGACAAATACCACATTAAACGAGGAAGAGAAAGACTAAAGAAAGCTTAGTTAGGAATGATAAAACAAGATAAAATTTATTTAAATTAGCTTATCTTCATACAAGAAAATGTCCAAATGTACCATTTCAAATAAAAACAAAGTTAGAACTAAGAACTTTTTATTTATCTCCTTTCTCTTTCCACCTCTAATTTTCCACTAGTACCATAGATCCAAATGTCGACACGATATGAAAAAAAGTACCCTTCCAACACTGCTTGAAATTTTGAATCTTGGTTATAAGTACGCTAATAAGTTATGATCTTTGATAAATATATTATTTTATCCACATCACTAGAAAGTATCTATTAATTTTCTCTCAAATTGATATTTCACCATGCTGATTAATAATAAAACAATAATATGTCAATTAAATCCAAGCAACCATAATTATTAGTAACCTCTATGGAAAGTTAATAGGTATTAGTATAAAGTTATAACATAATCAAGATTATATTTTTTTATTTAAAATAAAAATAATATAACTTATAATAACTAGTAGAAATAGAATTCTATTATCCTAGTCACGCCTATATTATCAGTATAAAATAAAATCATAAAATTAATTGATATTTAATCTTATCATTACTAATAATTTACCTTTATTTATATTTATCACTTAATTCCGTGATAACTATACTCAACCCTACAACACATAACATTTATTAATTGGACTGAGCCATATAAATTTGATTAACATTATATTAATTAATTCCAACCATTCAACTATAACTTCACCCGCTTCACTTTTGTGATGCTCCAAGTGAGCCCTCGCACTAGGACTCCTCTTATGCCTACAAAATGATGAATTACATTATCACCATCTTTTGTCGTTTTTCCTCGCAACTTAACACACATATCACGAATGCTTCTCTTCTTCCACTACGTAAACTTGTACCACATGGATCAACATCCTCCCTCCTCACAAACCGACACCACAATGTTTTGGCATTAAGTGATATCGGTCAACATGAGCAATACAACTATGAAATGCCTATGAAAACATCATGCCATGTTTTATCTGTAGGTGGAATGATAAATTCTGCCTCGACTGAAAATATACAAGATTTCAATCCTTAGGTGAAGAGGAGTGACTTACATATTAAAGACAAATTTAATTGGATACTCATAGGTCATCAATCTTAATGACCTTTAACACCAGTTAACCACTATGTAAGAATTTGTAAATAATAATCAACTAAGGATCACTGCAAAGCCATAAATCTACGTACTAGTAGACATCCATTTATTGTTCTCCAGTGGCATTTTATCACGTGATGTATCATGTATTCCTGCCTTTAACTTCCCAACTAATTATTTAGATTGTCACACAAGTGGTAATAAAACCTTGAATAGAATCAGAATGTCTGACAGTTTTAAACATGTACAATGTTAGTCATACAAAGATGATGATCTATAAGATTTATTTGGTTGATAGAAAATAAAGAATTCCAAAAAACAAGATAAAATGCTGACAAACAAAGAAAAACTGGTTACACGTGCAAACACATCCATACAAAATCAGATATCCAAATTAGAAAAGATGAGTTGTATAAGGATAGGTAAGATGTCTAAACTCTCTTTGGAATATATATAGAATTTGGATGCTCTTGATTAATAAACTTGCCACAAGCAGCACTTAAAGGTAAAATAACTAATCTGAAGAAATTGAAACATTCCTAATAGAAATATGCAGTAAGAACAATGAAAACTAAAAAAACACTTTAAAATGAAAAAAAATGACAGAAACGGACTGGCAATTATTAAATAGTGCCTAATTTTCAAAGAATCATATCTGCAAAAGCATAGTTAAGGAAACTTTTGATAGCTAAAGTAAAAAAGAAGAAACATACTCAAACAGAAACTTCACATAGTTGATGACATAGCTGGTCAATGGGTGGACAGTTCCATCAGCAATAAATGTTTTTGAAGCATCCTTTTCAACAGCTTCCTGAAAATCACCAAACGTCTCTTGTGCAGTTTGTGCTAAGTGCCTTGTCAAAGTAAATGCAGAATTCCGCATCCCAGAGCAAGCCTTCCCCTCAAATATTGATTCAATCTGATAAAAAAATGCACAAATATATTAGGTTCATAGTTGTATATTGTGTGAAGAATGACACAACAAAAATCCAGCCACTACATTACAGAAAAGAAAATGTGAGATTGATGTATAAGTAATGCAACTAATGTTAAGTCTCATTTGCCTAGGAGTTCAACTAATAATATGTTGGATCAGAGATCTTGACAAGGAATAAGAAAAATATTCTTGTAGGATAAGTATTGCAAAGAAAACTAAGTATTGCAACTAATGTTAAGTCTCATTTGACTAGGACTTCAACTAATTATATGTTGGAATCACAGATGTTGACAAGGAATAAGAAATATATTCTTGTAGGATAAGTATTGCAAAAAAAAAACTTAGTGCAGCTGATGTTAAGTCTCATTTGCCTAGGAGTTCAACCAATAGTGTTGAGTTTTGCAGAATGGAATTTGCGAAAGAAAAAGAAAGCAATTTTTTAAAGAATAAAGGAGTATTATTAAGACTGATAAATGAATAAATTAAGCAGGACTGTGAAGGAATAACAATTTTGTAAGAACTGATTTTCTGGGTTCCTTTTGTATTCAAATGCAGATGCAGGAACAGATATTCTGTGAGAATTTATCAGAAATAAAGTGTTTTAAGTGTTGCCCAATAATGTAAGACAAACTAACAACAATTTAAATATTAGAAAGCCTGTTGCAATGGTAAAATACAGACATGACTGTGTCCGCTTAATTAGCAATCAATTTGAAATTTAAACACCATTGTACATGTATTTTGCAACATACAAGAGGGTTGAGGTGAAAAGAATATCACAATATTTATTTCAATAAATGATCCGTCTATCAAGATTGGTGTTCTACTACAGCCACTAGTCAAGGCAAAAAATTAAGCCAATGCTTGCATCAACTTCCCTTACATTAGAATCTAATAAATATTAATTGAAGAAGGATAACTCAAATGACAAAAAAAAAGGATTCAATTAAATAGAAAATCCTGCTTAGTACGAGAATATGAAATATTTTGTAAGTAACAGGAAAGAAAACATTATGGTCATGTTGACTAAGGAACATATAATTGAAGAACAGTGGAACAAAGTCAAAGTAATAAAAATAAATAAATGAAGATCATAATTCAGGCTCAAGCCAACAACAAGGATGCTTATAAATTGTGAACAGAAATATATGAATATTCATGTAGCAATATAGTACAAGATTCAAAATCTTGAGCTGTGTCGAAATTCAATCTTTGACCGAACGATATGGCCAATATTGTGTCGATGTTTTAATGCATGGTGCCAGTAATGGATTGGAGTTGAAGAAGAAAACAGATTAGACATAGGAGTGAGACATTGTCTCTGTTGAACATGGTTTTACTGTTAGAGTGTATACTAAAAGCCTAGCTTTTGGTATAAACATTTATCTAGAAATAAGAATCACATTGGTCAAATGTCTACATTTATGATAAATGTAGTTGTTCAATTAATTTATATTGTAGATAACATGGTGTGTGGTGTCACACACAGAGGATCATGTTATCAGTATCTTATAAATTATAAACAGTAGCTCACGACCATAATGGAAAGGAACAAATCATTGGAAGGTCGTAGTGTAATTAGGTATCAGTTTATCTTGACTGTATAATTACACTAGTACACTCAGAGTGTATTGAGTAGGACCATTTGAGGTCATTTCTTTTATACTGACTTTATAAAGAAACAAAGACCTCGGTTATTATGGAAGTGTGTGCTCTTAATCCTAATATAATAACAAGCACATATATTTGATATTTATTTCTTTAATTTATCAATGGGTGAGATTTAGTTCGATAAATCAATAAGCCCGATAAGTTGGAAAATGGTATCACTTATAGTGTGTTGTTGATTATAAAAGGAAACTGTGTCCTAGAGATACTAGGTTGATAATGTCCTCAAGAGGAGCTCATAAGGATTGTCATGTTAAACCCTGCAAGTGGACTTAGTCCGACATGATAATAAGGTTGAGTGGTACTACTCTTGGACTAAGATATTAATTAAATGAGTTGTCAGTAACTCACTTAATTAGTGGACATTCGATATCTTAAACACAGGGAGACTAACACACTCATAATAAGAAGGAGCCCAAAAATGTAATTTGGTATTGGTGCGGTAGTTCAATAATAGTTCTCTAGTGGAATGAATTATTATTGATAAAATTAAGTTGTGTTCGAGGCACGGGATGCTTAATTTTATCGGAGACCAAAACCAATTCCTCCTCTCGGTCCCTATCGTAGCCTCTTATTTATAGAGTACTATACCCACCTTCATACCCATGAGAAAGGGGCCGGCCAAGCTAGCTTGTGGTTCAAGCCTTGGTTCATGGGTGGCCGGCCCTAGCTTGAACTCAAGCTTAGGTGGCCGGCCCCCATTAAATTAAAAATAATTTTAATTTTAATTTTTATTATGTGGAAGAAATAATTTATTAAAGAGAATTTAAATTAAATTATCTCTCTTGTAAAATTTACAAAAGATTAAAGAAAGAGATTAGATCTCTTTCCTTATTTGTAGATTGGTGAGATATTTTATTTTCTCTTTAAAAATTATTCACATGTTGTAAAATTAAAATTATAGAAATTTCTTTTATTAACCATGTAGAGATTTTTAAAGAGAAATTTTAATTTTAAAATTTCCGGAAACAAATTAGGAAGTTTTAATTGTTGATTGAAACTTGTCCAATTTGTTCTCCAATGATGTGGCCGGCCAATGTAGATTTAATTGGGAAATTTTATTTTATTTTTCTCAATTAAATCATGTCAAGGAAATTGAGGAAATTTTATTATAATTAAATTTCCTAATTTGCCTAGGCCAAGGAATATAAAAGAAGGGGTGAGGGTGCCTTCATGAAAGACAACCTCTACTATTTCTCTCCCTCTTTTGTTCCTTGGTGTGGCCGGCCATCCTCTCCCTCTCTTCCTCTTGTGGTGGCCGAACCTCTCTCTCTCCCTTGGAGTTCTTGTGGTGGCCGGATACTACTTGGAGAAGAAGAAGAAGAAGGAGAGAAAGCTAGCATCTCTTGGAGCTTGATTAGTATTTTGGTTTTTCTCCTTGGTGAAGTTTTCCTTTGTGGCCGAACCTTGCTTGGAGGAGAAGAAGGTGGTTGGTGTTTTCTCATCTTGGTAGATCGTCGCCCACACAACGTCCGAGGTTAGAAGAGGAATACGGTAGAAGATCAAGAGGTTTTTCTACAAGGTATAACTAGTAATTTTTATTTCCGCATCATGCTAGTTATTTATGGAAATAATACCAAATACAAGAGGCTTACGTTCTAGAATTTCGAATATGTTTTTCGATGTTGTGTTCTTTTGTTTTTTCTTTTCCTTGTGATTTGATTGTTCTTTTCGGTTAACCTAAAGTTATTTTAGGAAATTAAATATTAACTTTCTATAAAAGGTTTTGTCTAGTCGGTGGTGGTTGCTCTCATATCCAAGAAGGCCATGTGCCTCGCCACGTCAGTACTGGGAACCGATTATGGAAATTAATATTTAATGGAATTAATAACTTAAGGTGATTTGGGTCGAATGTGTTAAGTTCCGCAGGAGACCCAAGTCAAAACCTAAAAGAACGAATAGATTAAGTTTTGGATCAAACGTGTTAAGTTCCGCAGGCGATCCAAAATTTAATTTAAAAGAACACATGGTAGCTAGGAAAAGGTTCAGACCTTTGTACAGTGGAACCTCTAGGTTTTCCGAGTAGCAACCAACATTTACACCTTGTATCATACTGTGCGAAATGGACAAAATATATCATTCTGATAAATTATCAAAAATCAATACCACTTAGCACAGATAATATCTTCTTCCTTTATTTTATCTTCTTCCTCCTTCAACCTTCAATCTGTCACCGACATCATACATGGAGTGTCGACATGATACTAAAATAATATCTTTTCGGTCAAAGACCGAAACTACATCACAACTCGAGATTTCAAACCTTGGTGTTGAGTGGTATCGAGTTTTGATGATTTACCATAACAATACGTTTCTATCATTTCACCCGGTACAGTACCATATTTCAAACCATGTTGAATGTGTCATTTAGTTATGTAGAATATACATATGAATCACTAACTTGAGAACTATCAAGTAGTTTACTAGGAATCTTATCTTGTCTATGATAAAACTAAAAGACTAAAGAAAATAACTGAAATAAAAGAGTATAAGAAATACACAAGAAATTAAGAAGTATAAGGAACTAATGAAGAACTACTTACTCACCAATTAGCCATTGTTTATGAAAGAGCCATCAATATGGAAAAGCTAATTAAAGATTTCCAAAAATTTCCATACAAAATTTATCAAAGGATTGATATGAACTTCAATGTGAAAACAAAATTATACTTTATTATACCTCTGGTTGAAGTTCATGCATTACTTCATACATGTCTAGCAGCACAAAAAGTTTTTCTGGTGACCGTTTGCTTTTAGCAATTGCCTCTCCAAAGCTAACTAACACCATCATGCTGCTTGCAGTAATTTCTGAAAAACACTGGTTCTTAACAGAACCAACACCTTCAAAGATCTGATTGCATAATTCTTGTTCCCAAGCAAAAAGAAGTTTCACCTATTTTAAGCAGTTGTCAAACATTGGACAATTAAAAAAGGAAATCAAATCATTTAGATTACTTTCTTTAGAGATACTTACAGCAATTCTCATGTGGTGAATCCAATTCCCGATTTTTGTTTCAAGAGACTCCCATGGAAGTTTTTGCACCTCATCTCTACTGAGTTTATCAACTCCCAAGCTAGAAAGACTTTTCTCTAAAGTTGAAGAGCGGACTTCCCTATATGAAAAGAATATACTAAAATGAAGCATCAAGAACCATAAAGAGCAAAGAATATGAAAATGTTCATAGTGTAATGTTTATGCAACAAGTATCATATTCCAAGGTTAGTTTAGGGTTTATTAGAGAAATCAAAGAGATAATTGTGGGTCACCTGTAGGAATTAAGATTGAAGGGGAGTCTTGGCACAATGGTAAAGTTATTGTCATGTGACCTTGTGGTCACGAGTTCAAGTCGCGAAAATAACCTCTTGCAATGTAAGATAAGACTGCATATAATAGACCCAATGTGGTCCGATCCTTCCTCGGGACCCGTATTGGCAAGAGATTCGTGCACTAGGCTGCCCTTTTTTACTTGTAGGAATTAAGATTATCTAGGTGTGAACCAAAATGTTTCAATGCTAATAATCCAATTTAATGGGCGTTAAATTACAATTGGAGTAGCTACTTGAGAGTTGTATCAGTGGAGATTGGTTTGGGGTTAGAAATGGCCTCAATTCGAACTCATCAATTCAAACTCAAATTGATGAGTTCTTCTTAAAGCAAGCTAAACCACTTTGGTTTGTAGAGTTTATTAAGACCCTCCCCTCTCCCTCTCCCTCTCCCTCTTTTCTTCCACAAGAGCACCACACCACCACCGCCTTCTTCATTCACTCATAAGCCCCCCCACACAGTTTCCTCTCACAAATTTAGCTTGCGTGCCTCCTATCTCCTCTCCTTTTTGCATGGGCAACAACAACCTAGCCCCTATTCCTATTATTCTCTTAATTCACAGACAACATGAGTATTGTTACTTTTATGGCATGATCTCTGTTACACTAGCAGTAGCCTTCACATGTTGGTTATGTTGCTACTCTTCTCCAGCAGCCCTTGTGAGCAAGGATCTCCGTGCAAAATCAAGGAAGCCATTTTTTTTCCTTGTGCAACAACTTATTTGGTATATTATGTTGGTGAATCATTGCACATGTTAGTAGATTCGTCTTTATCTTTTCTTTGAATATTATGAAATCGTAAGAAGAGGCAATCAAAAGGTGAGGAAGGTGGGTTTTATAGGTTGTACTCAGGAGTGGAGAGCGAGATTTGAAATCCTGTTCCAAGTCAAGGTTTTAGTCCCTAGTAAGAACAAGATGTATCAGTCGTACTAAGTGTCAGTGGTGTGCCAAGTACCAACCCTAGGCAAAGGAGGAGCATGAAGCTTGGTGCCAACACCAATGGTTCTGCCAAGCATCAAATTTAGGAGGCAGAGGAGTGATTTTGTGCGGTATACTTCTTGGAATCCAAGACTGGAAGATGCTTTCTATCCTCACAGAAGAGACTCAGGGCACACAAAAGAGGATCATCACAAAGAATGAGAAATTAGAGACCTTCTCGCAATGAATGATGAACAATTAAGAGCTTATCGCGGAGAAGGATGAGCAATTTGGAGCTTCCCATTCTGAAGGACAAGAGATTCATAATCTTTCACAACAAAGGCACTAAATTCCACTAATAGCATGGATTTGTAGCTTTTTGTGTGTCGGTCAATGGTGGAACGAAATTTTTTACCATGTTGACTAGCATGAAACAAAATTTAAAGTTGATCAAATTAATTTGACAACAGAAGATCTGAAGATGTTTAGTGGGTATGTTTAAGTGATTGTTGTTGGCACCCTTGTGTTTCTTATGGTTGTCAAGTTGAGGACTACCTGATGGGAGAGATTGCTCAATACTCTTATAGTTGCATCTTGGAAGTTGAGTTGCGAGGTTGGAATAAGTTGAAGATAACTTGAGTGAGGATAGGATTGAGTTTGTAGTAATTCTTACAGAGAAAGCCAAGCTACCTTGTTCACTTGTTGCTTGTCTTACATGTGTTAGTTTTTTATTTAATGTTTTTCATTGGTTCATGCATTATATTAGTTGTTATACATGTGAGTTATTTATGCAGAACATATATGTTGTTTTACATGAAAATCTTGTGTTATATGTAAAAAAGGTGGATCCACCACCTCAGTAGCCCCTTTAGAGCCGACCCCATGGGTATAGAAGGAGGTAAATTCAGGTACATAGGCGGGAGATGCAAGGTGGGGTGAATTCCAAATCGTGAGTTCCTGCGAGATTTGACCCTGGCTGTTACACTAGAAATGTCACGCGCTCTACGCCCTGAGGGCATCTTGTGTTATATGTAGATATCATTGGATGTGGCTTTTATATGTAACAATGTAGGATAATCATTTTTGAAGTATAACATGATTTAGTTTTATCCTTATTAGTATTGATGCATATTGAGGATGACAAATTGTTAGAATGCTTACTTACATTACAACATGGTGAACATAAGACTGTAATATAGCATATACTAGTTAAATTACTTGTGAATAATGGATCACATGCTGAAATTTTGTGAATAAGATCTTCACTTTTAAGTGATGTGGTTTATAGTAGTTATATCAGTTTTCTCTCCTCAATCATATGTTGGCTACGTTGATGAGGATGAGCTTGAGCTCCCTTTGGTAGTCCCACACATGTAGCGCATGCAAATGGTGTCACTCTCTAACATGGTATGGTTGGAGTGCAAATCTATAGTTCAACCAATCTTGCTGGATTACAGTTCTAGCAGTTAACAGTAGTTAATACAGTACTTATTCATAATGTAAATGACAATCCATATATCTAATTTATTATTTTTCTTTTGTACCTTACCACTGTTCACTCACCCATATTGCTTTCCCTACTCAACTTCCTTGATGATTCCTCTTCTCTTGCCACATTAAGACGACAAGAAGAGGATGTTTTGAATCTCTTGTGGGTCGAGATCCATTTTTATTGTGAGGATTTCTTGGGTTCTTCTTATCATATTTTGCATAGGCAATCGAAGCTATATATTTGTTTTGATACTCATGTTTCACTTCTGTTTTTGATCATGTAAGAATTTGATATAAATATTTCTGTACAGATGAGTTTTTACTTAATAGATGTGATTTAGTGAATATGGTAGTTAATGTTAAATATGAATCACTTGTGAGGATGGGATCCTTGTGAACGATGACTCTTTCGTAGATAAAACATTTGACTTATTAGATGATATGGCCATGGCAATTATACCAATTTTTCTCACGATCATACATTGGCCATGTTGGCAAGATGAACTTAAGCTCCCTTTAGTAGTCACACCTACATGAGGCACACATGTGGTCCCACTCTCTAATGTTAAGCAAGGGAGTGCAAGGGGAATGCTCATGAGTGGGTGCCATCACTCTTTTTTAATTGCAAGTTTAGCAGTGTAATGACAAATTGCAAAGCATTACTTATTCATGACATAGTTTCCAGCACACATAGCTTATTGTTTTACAATTTCATTTTAATCTTTCTCCATTTCACTCATGTAGCTTGCCCTACTCAATTTGCCTACTTACTCCTTTCCTCTTTTCACTTTAAGGTAACAAGAAGAGATGGTTTAGATCTTTGGTGGGTTGAGGAATTTTTTTGGTCGGAGGATCACTCTAAGGACACTTGACATGGATTTGCGAGTTTTGGTATTCCTTCAGTTTTTTTTAATCTTATTTTGCTTATGTAATTGAAATAGTTTTGATATTAATGTTTCTCTTTATTTATGTTATTAATCTATAAGAACTTATTTGTATAAATTTGACTTTCATGGTGTGATTTAGTAATTATGGTTGTGAATATTAAAGTAGTGTTTTTGATTTATAGTCTTGTTATATGGTTATTTCGAGCTTAGCAGGCGTCGAAGAGATTCTTGTGTAGCCATCGTGACTTCCATGTCATGGCTACAACCTTTGAAACCCACTTGAGGCGTGACAAGAAATGTGTTATCTAGTGGATAAAAGATAGATATACGTTTATGCTGCATATAACAAAGGCCAAACAACTTTGGTAGTTACCCTCATTCTCATCGGAAAATGCTGTTGAATAAAAAAGCAAAGATGATGAAGAAATTAAAACTAAATACTTCAACTATACCTGTATATTTTAAGGCACTGTTGTTGATGCCCAGCTTGAACTAACTGTTGAGCTAACTTATGCAGAAGAGGTAAAATCTTTGGAGGAATAAGTTTAGGAGGTGTCAACACAGAAGCCTCAGAGCTTTTGACTTGGTTTTCAGAATGATTGCTACCACTTTCACTCTGCAGATCAAATGATCCTGACAATGGCTGTGATAGCTCCGGAAGAGATCCAAAAAGACTGTCAGGAGGGACTGGCTTACTGAAATTAAAGAGAAAAAGAGCATTACAAAGGGAGTCAAAAAGCATGAAGCACCTTTTAGATACCATGAAGCATATTTAATAACATACAAAGTTACAAACATGCTGACCACTTAGTCTCCACATAAGCAAGCCATATCAAAAGACTAAAATATGCTATCGAAACAACAACAAAAGATAGACAATGAAAGATGGCACCTCAGCATTTTTTGCAATATAAAAACTATTCCTATAGTTCGGAGGAGAAAAATAGCACTCTTGTTCTGACTAAATGTAACTAATAACTTGAAATAGACATAATTACAAGACCATGTAGAGCTAACCAAAGAAATTATAAAAAGTGGCATGTCGCACTTTGACTTACACGGGGAAGATGTAGCTGATAGCTTTAGTGTTGCAGGGGGTGGAGTGTTTCTGGTCATCTGGAGTCGTTGATAAACTCTACTCAGTGTCATGCTTTTATTTGGACATCCAAGCATCCTCCCATGTCCTGATGCAAACCAAAAGAGGAAGGAGGCTACGGGCTCAAAGACCTCAAGACATAGAACAAAACACTTTTATCTTAAGTATTATAGCACAGTCAAGATAACCAAGACTCCTTATGGATCAAGTGGATTCATCACACATACTTGGGTTGTGAAGACTTGTGGATGTGGCAAGAAAAGCAAGAGGAATCTCCTCTGATCAAGAAATTACTACACATCAGAGATGAGATATTGAGGGCTGAGAGTTCAGCAGAGTCGACATCAACCCAATTTTTAGGTTGCTATGTAGAGGAAGGGAAAGGGGTGACCAGGGCATATGATTACTTCAGGACGACAAGTAGCAGGAAGCCTTGGGCTAGTACGATATGGAAACCATAAGCATAACCATGTCATGCTTTCTGTGTGGCTATTGTTCCATGGGTGACTGCCTATGTGGGATCGGTTACCATTTGTTTTGGACAAAACCAACACATTTTGTGAGGGAGCAGAGGAGACATAGGAGCATCTATCCTTCCAATGTCCTATTACGAGATTGTTATGGAGAAGGATCAAAGACTAGCCGGATATGAGGCAGAAGATAAGCACAAGTAGACGGATGTTCAGGGTCTACAAGAGGTGATATCATGGTGCACAAATTTAGACAAAGGCAAGGCATCTAGCCACAACATGTATGGTGCATCATACATGGCTATCCAAGAATCAGAACCTTTTTGAGAGGGTGTGATTTGATGTAGAGGGTACCTATAGACAGATACACAGACGTGTATATCTTGATACTTCATCAGATGTGACTGGAGTCCAAGGACAGTTGTATACATTTTTTGGGAAGCTAATATACACATTTACATATCAAAAAAGAAGAAATTATGAAAATAATGGAAAAGGGGTAGTTTTTTCACATATCTGTTAAATAGATATTAGAGGTTTATGTGAAGTGGTTGATAACCCTTGACAAGCATGGATGAGTTTGGTTTTGATTACTTGGTACAGGTGCATGTGTGTGTCCGTTGGAGAAGTTTAGGTGAAGTGGTAGATACCCATAAAAGGTATGAGAAACATTTGAATTTGAAAACTTGGGTTTGGGTGTGATACCTTATGGTGCTCACCTCGTCAGCACCCTTGTAATTTTTTTTTTTTTTAATTTCTTTAACTTTAATACTATAATCCAAATCCTAAACCCTAAATTATAAACCCTAAGCTCTAAAAAAATAAAGAAAAAAAATCCTTGGTGCTCACAAGGTAAGTGTGTGTGTGTGTGTGTAAATATATATATCCCTGCACACCCTTAGGTGAGCGACTGTGGACGACATCCAACGAGGGCGATCTGACGCAACTAAAATTCATTTTTTAAATACATGCAACAATCTAGTGCTAGCTTAATTACACCAGCCACCGCTGTGGACGTGGTGTTAGTCTTTAAGACCAACACTAAGGTTGGTGTTGACTTTAAAGACTAGCACCACCTGGTGCTGGTACTAGTTTTTAAAGACCAGCACCAAGGTGATGCTGGTACTAGTTTTTAAAGACCAGCGCCAAGGTGGTGCTGGTACTAGTTTTTAAAGAACAACACCATCTTGTTGCTGGTTTTTAAAAAACAACACCACCTTGAGGTCAGTCGACCCCACCTAGTGGGATAATAAGACTTGGTTGTTATTGTTGTAGCACCACCTTGGTGTTGTTTTTACAAAACATCTTGGTGCTGAATTTTAAAAACCAGCAATGATGCATAGAGAGAGAAAGCACCAAAGTGTTTCTTAAAAACCAACACCAGGTTAAAAACCCAACACCAAGGTAGTGCACCCTTGGTGCCCGTCTTTAAAAACCAGCACCACAACTGTGGCAGATATATTTAGGTTGTGGTGTAAAAACCAGCACCACATTGATTGTTGCATGAGGAGAGAAGAGAGAATTTTATTTTAATTTATGAGGAAAGAGAGAAAAGTCGTTACATGCAAATGAGAGAGGGATTAAAAAAATTGGGTTTTGGCTGTGTCAGGTGCCCACGTCGGATGTCACCCACACTCGCTCACATAAGGGTGTGCAAAATTGAACTAGCATCATGGTTCAATTGTGCCTTGCTCACAGCGAGTTCCACTGTCTGGTCGTGCCTCCCAGCACGACTGTGCCTCTTCCTAGAGCAGAATTCCAAATCTTCAACGATTCACGACACAGCCATGCCTCCTAGGCAGGGCCGCTGTATGGAGATCTTATAAAAGGAGAACAAGATCCCCTTTTTAAGGGGGAGAGGGTTTTCCCTTAAAGGAACCCACAAGGTCCATATTCGAGGCAGATTTTAACAATCCATCCACCATCCGAGGTAGATTTCATCAATCCATCCATCATCAAAGCAAGGATTTCATCCGTAGATATCGACAACATCTCGCTAAGCTTTCTCTTCTCCTTTCTTCCAGATTTGAGTTATAGATTGCTTCCTTCTATGTCTTGTGGTTGTATTTCCTTTGCTATAGAGTAGATTTTCCGGATTCTAGGATATAGTGAATAATTATGACGTGATGTTGATGTATGAACTATGAATTTGTTCATTTCCTTGTTCTATGATATGCTTATGTCTGTTCTTGTTTGATTGAATGTGTGTGGTGTGAATGATTACATGTATGTAATGTTTAATTAAATGGATGTGAATGATTGGTTACCATGTAAGGGAGACGCTTTAGATTATATGACCGGAGGCCTTAGTGACGGAGGGCATCCTTTTAACTAAATTTTCTAGAGTATCGCCTTGAAATGGGAGCCAATTCTCTATAAAGGATTAGATAATTAGAATTTAATGGATTTTTCCTAATTTAATATTAGAAAGTGACTTGTGTAATCTAGACTATATGACGGGGGTCCCTCATGTGACAGGGGTATCCCTTTAATCGGACTTTCTATATTACCTCTTTACTTAATAGCATTGAAATTCAATGGGGCAAACACTTCGATGTAACCTTCACGGGTCCGTACCGGTAATTTGGTTAGAATCCCTATAAGAGCGTAAACATAGAGGTAAGGAGATGAACAATACATAGAACATCAACTAGCATCATAATAAAATCGAAATCCTAGAATCGTTTTCCCAAACCAATTCCTCCCTCTTCAATCATTTGCTCTCACCGGTCTCTCTCTTGTTCATGTGATTTTAAACAACTTCGATCGTCTAGATAACTTGCTTTGCAAACTTGACTAGTGCTCAATCAACAATCCCTATGGATTCAATATTTTATTACTTGACGGCATAACCGTGCACTTGCGGTAGCACAACAATGAAGTCACAGTTCAAGTGAATTCATTTTTAAAAAATGACATGTTTATCAAAATTAATCCCACTTGAATAAACTTAAATTACCCGACCCCATAAGCATCCATCCTTCATTGTGTTAAATATTTATCTCATATGGTTTTTTGTTATAGGATGAGATGTGCTTATTTTTTATGTGTTTACTGATCAATTGTCACTTATTTAATTAATTTATTTTGACTATATATAAACTTTACACACGAAAATGATAATACATGCAACATTAACATATTTGATGATGTCTCGTACAACTAATTGATCATTATTGTAGATATATTGGAATTTCTCATGTATATTATAGGCAATGATGCATGTTAAATTCATGCCTTCATGGTGTTTAAAATTCTAAACCGACAAATAATATACGAAAAGCATTGAGATAATGTATCTAAAAATCCATAAAAAGAAAATTTACACTCAATAAAGTATTTATTGATATATATAAAGGCTTTCTTATTCTTCTCTATTTAGTTCTAATATTATTTATGCCCATTAAAGGGGAGCCTTGGCGCAATGGTAAAGTTGTTGTTTTGTGACCAAAAGGTCACGAGTTCGAATTCTAGAAACAGCCTCTTGCAAAAAGCAGGGTAAGACTGCGTACAATGGATCCTTTCTCGGACTCCGCATAGCAGGAGCTTCGTGCACCGGGTTGTCCTTTTTTTTTATTATTATTATTTATGGCCATTGTCTACCGCTTCAATCTACCTTTTAAAACCTTCACTAGGAGCCAATCAATTTTATCAAGGGGTACTCATCCTTGAGAAGTTAAAATCCTGTATAAAGTGGCCATAAAACATATATAGTATATGATGTTATTGCATATATAATTATAACATTATTAGAGTTTGACTTTCATAACTTTAGATACATTTTACTTAACCTGCATATGTAATTTAGCAATTCTAGATATCTAATTTATCATTGTTTTACATATTAGATATTGAAATCATGATCTGCTAAAGTGGGGTTAAGTTCCCCTAGATAATAATAATAAGAGAGTTGTTGGTAAAATAATAAGTATAGCACCAAGCGAATATAGCTGTGGATAGTGAAAATTTTGTAGATGACCCCACCCGGGTAGGTTTAAAATTTCGAATAATGTCAGAGTTTCAATTTTTGATCGAAACAATATGATTATAATACCTATCATGTCGTGTCGATATTTCTTCAATATTTTTTAAAATATAAAATATCTTTGTAATATTTTAAAAACTAAATTTACGCTAACGTTTCGATCTTGGAACGGAACGATACGATTTTGATATTGTATCATGTCGATATGGTTTCAGTATTTTTAAAATATAAAATATATTAACTAAAAATAAAAAATTAAATCAAATATTTAAAAATAAAAAAAATTATAGATTTTTTAAAAAGAAATATATATTAAATTAATGGGATAGATCCACGGTTTAATTAAGCCTATTTAAAGTATCCCTATTATAGGTAAGAATTGATTAAAATTATTAATATAAGTTATTTAATTAAAGCACTAAGTTTAGCCTTCTCGCTGGCAGCCCTTACACCGTGATCCTTCTTGTTATGCGTTGCCAGCGATTGCGGGGCTCGCGCGACACATTGCGGCAGCCGTGGCGGTCATGGGGCCTACGCGACGTGTTCGCTATGGCCGCAGTGATAGCGGGGCCTACGCAACGCCTTCGCAGGGTTCATAGGGTTCACACAACACCTCGCGGCATCCACAGGGTTTGTGCAGCATTCCGCGACGTCCGCGGGGTTCGCATGATGCTCCGTGGGGTTCGCGCGACGTTCCGCGACATTTATGGAGTTTTGTTGATGCCTCCGCGACCGCCCAAGGCCTTGCGGCATGCCCAACACAAGAGGCGTGTCGATGCCAATATTGGTCGACAAGTGGAATGAAATGTTTTACCCGTACTGACCGGCATAGCACGAGATTTTAAACCGTGATCTTTATTAACATTTGATTGAAATAGGTGATTACTATTAATTATAATTGAAATGTTGAATTTTTTATATTATCTCATGAAATGCTTAGTGCTTATTGAATCTTTTGCATCAACTATTTAATTAAAAAAAAGGTAGTCGATGCATGAAGGTCCCAGGGAAAGATTGAACCACATTGGATCTATTATACACAGTCTCACCTTATATTTTGCAAAAAGCTATTTCTATGACTCAAACTTGTGACCTCAAGGTCACATAGCAACAACTTTACACTTGGACCCAGACTCCCCCCTTCTTGTATCAATTATTCAATGATGTATAAATTTGAAATTTATATTTTTATTATTATTACACAAACAGAGACAACAAGTCTAAGAACTTGTATTCATAATAGTGATGAAGATTGATCTCCAAATTTTATTGCAGAGGCATCAAGTATGAAAGATTACATTTATAATGGTCATGAAGATTAATCTTTGGTCTTGACATCTTCTGATATATTTTGATAATTGTAAGCATTGATTATGTTATATTTATTTGAAAACTTTAAATTATTCATGGATTAATATACTTTTTGTATTTTGAGAATATGTAAAAGTGTTACCTGAATTTTCTATTGTATAATAAAAGGATAAAGGGATGATGATTTTGATTTCTTAATATAATGTATATATGTAGAGTAATGATACGTAGAGGGAAAAACTCAGGGATAGATATATAAATTCATGTCCCATCATTTTCACTTTTGTGGGCCCATCATTTTGTGTCTATCCTTGTGTGTATATATATGTGTGTGTGTGTGATAATTTTTGGACGAATGAGTCCCTATAATTTTCTAAAGGTTTGAACAATTTAGATAAAAGAAAATAAACACATTTCACTCTTTTATAAAAATGATATAATCCTAGCTTGAATTAAAATTTATACAAATAATTAAGGTAAATTTAGTAAAATATATATAACATGGGGCATTACTAATATAAAGAGTAATGTATTTAAAATGATATTTTAATAAAAGAAATTAAAATAATAAGAAATAAATAGTTTAATTGTTGACTTAATTAAATAAATTGTTGTGTCAAACCTGGATTGTTTATTCAAACAAAAGCTAAGAGGGCACACAAAGGAGGAGGAGAAGCTCGACATGATATCTTCAAGCTTTAGTTTTTGTATAGCATGTTATCATTATCTCTCAATCTTTATTTACATCACAAGAGTTAGAACATACCCAAAAAAAAAAAATTAGAAACCAAATTTTATCTTATTTTAAAAAAACTACATTTTAGATTAATTATAATGTTTTATAAAATAATTAATTAAGTTAAACTAAATTAATATTTTAAAAAATAGGATTGAGTAAAAGTCAATTTAGAGTTAGGTGGAGTCCACCAAGTGGATATGACAATTACGATCAAGTATAAACTATATTTAATTTTGGATTCATTTTAGTCCACTTAAAATTAAACCAAATTTGTATATAAAATAATTTGATTTAATCATATTTAATAAGAATAGAGTATATTTAAAAAAGTTAGAAATTATATTATATTTAATTCTCTTTTTTGATATCTCCTGACAATTTGTCTCCTCTACTACACCCACTTTATTCTCTTTTTCAACAATGTATTTTTTTACTCTCTTATTCTATGTGTTTACCCTCATGGATTCATTTTAGTCAATTTAAAATTTAAAATTGAACCACATTTATATATAAAATAATTTTATTTAATTGTATGTAATTAGAATATAGTATATTTTATAAGGTTAGAAATTATATTATATTTAATTCTCTTTTTTTTTTATCTCCCAATAATTTTTCTCCTCCGTCACGTCCCCTCCATTCTCTATTGCAACAAGGTTTTTTTTTTCCTCCCTTATTCTCTGGGTTTATCCTCATAGATGGATATAGGAGGGAAATAAATCACAGATGGAAAAAAAAATCTAAATGGAAAAAAAAAAAGATGGAAATAAGAGGAAAGAAAAGAAATAAAAAGAGGGGAAATACTAGGGAGGCGCAGCCAGTTACAACGTTATGGCTAGGCTAGGAAATTGCATGGTTATGACTTGGCCCAGCCATCGGGAGCTTACGGCCAGACTTGATAGTCGTAGTGTGGTAGAAAGCTCTGCGTCAACGCCCACATAAAGGCAACCTCGCTGCTGTTAGGTTGTCACAACATCATACAATGACCACATCTTGTTGCAAACTCTCTATAAGGCAACAGCCGCCTCACAACTAGGTGAGGCCGTCGTGGGCCCATCGCGACCTCGCAGAGGCCTCACAGCCAAGCAAGATTGCTACATCCTCACGACTAGATGAGGCCGCCATGAGTGGCTTCGCAGCCATGCCTAACTACTATAAAAGTCCTCGCGGCCAAGCAAGACCATTGCAAAGTGTGGAATCATTGGAGTTTTAACAAGAGGAAGGAATATGGTTCTTAGCCTGGTGTAGGTGCTAAAGTGCTTGGTTTTGATCAGTAAATTTTGTCTATGCCAATCAGCATAGCTCGGTACCTTAATCCCTGACCCTATCCACTCGGGTATCCTTAATTAGAAATGAATGGAAATTTGTACCAATTTTTCCCATAAAAGCTTTCAAGGCTTAATTCATCACCTGTGTGAAAATGTTTAGAGTGTTTGAAGGGCATTGTTAGTCACTCATACAATCCGTATTGTCTTAAAAAAAATCTTCAAGTCATCACTAATCTTGATCTAAATCTAAGATACACACTGCAAGTTTTAGAGACTCATCAAGCACTTACCATCAAATCAAGGATGTCGTTAAATCTAAGTATGTGAAATCTATAATTAAAAAGTGATAGTAGATGGCACAACTATCAACACATTTTTTAAAAGGGTTATTCTAAAACAGGGGTATATAAGGATTTATACTAACCCCAATAAATCTTTTTGTAAAAGTCTTCAAGTTACCTATTTATTTCAATATGTCCCAAGATGCTCTAAGAGTTCATGGGATAATGTGAGAGATTAGGCAACTTTGACTACGGATCAAATCTATAGCATGTTAGATCGTATACACAAGTGGAAGTTCATACTATAACTCCTTTAAGAAGATCATAATCTTAAGAGGATAGCCTTTTAATGAGGCACTGATGTCAACCATGAGGTCCTAGGGCAGTAAGGTTACTATGACTTGTGAATCCTTCCCTTCTTTCCCAAATTGGTTATATATGAGAAAGGGAAAATGTTAACTCAAAGATTGGGTTAGCTTGGATGCAAGCTTGGGATTTAGTTCAATTTTTAATTGGGAGCTAGGTACTACTGAACATTTTATTCGTTATGCATGACAAAATAAGTGTTTCCTCTCTGGAAATGAGTAACAGAGAAATCGTGAAGGTAAGGTTGGTCGAGTATGGCATAAGCAACACTAATGGGAAAACTATCGCACAATATAATCTATGGCTCATCTCTCAAAAAGAGCCAAACACGTATGTTACCCTTACATTTAGTTTTATCCATGCCACCTTGTACGAATTTGGTGTGATTTGAGTGTGACCTAAATCCTTGAGAAAGCCTATGTGGAAGGTATATTCATGTGGCTCGTACTATTAATAGCAATTTTGTAGGACTTATTTCCACACTTCACATAGGTATAGAAGGTGCTTATGTATTTCTACATATCATTCCTATAGTCTTTCCCTCACCTCCCTGATGCTCTTGATGCACCTCTTCACCATTCCCTGAGATTCCAAAGTATGTCACTTTAAGTTAAAGAGAATTTATAAAGACATTTTGATGCTACATGATCTTTAATTTATAAATTTATATACCAAAATTAGAGTTCTTAGGTCTCTTAGTGCTTGTGTCTTAGCTTTTGTTCGTCGGATGTCAGTTCCATGGCAACTCAAGTTAGTTAATTTTTCTGATTGTGGTAACACCCATTAAAAAGGTGTGCTATCGGTAGAGGGGCTTCATAGTCAAGAAGTTAAAGATTAGGAATTATTCAATTGTCTACAATTTTAAGGTCGACTCCTTAGTTAAGGTTGAGGAAAGCAATTTGTCATTCTATTTTTTTGTATACTGAATGGATTATAAAGTTATTCAATTTGATATTAAAAATAAAGAAAATGTCTTATGTACTTTAGTCCCCCCCCCCCTAATAAAAACAAAGGGAGTGTACAATATTGTGTGAATTATAGAGGCATTAAGCTAATAAGTTATATTATAAACTTTTAGAAAAGAGTGATAAAAAAAGATTAAGAAAGGAGTTCAAGGTTATCGAAAATCAATTTGGATTAAAGGTCGACGATAGAAGTTATGCATCTCCATATACAACTTATTCAAAAATATTGGAAAAAAAAATATTTACATATGGTATTCATTGACTAAGAAAAAACTAAGGTGTTAGCATAGCGTATATCAAAATAATTAAAAAATCTATATATATATATGAGGATGCAATAGCGAGAGTGAAAATTCCTTAATGGATAATTGAAGCGTTTCCTATAAAGGTTACATCAAAGATCAACATATCTTTTTACACTAGTCATGAATGAATTCACTAGACACATCCAAGACATATTACCACAATGCATGTTGTTTACGAATGATATTGTTTTAATAAACAAAACAATGAAAGATTTAGTACAAAGTTAGAATCTTAACAAGAAACACTAGAATTAAAAGGTTTTAGCTTTAGTAGATTAAACACATAATATGTTGAATTTAAGCTTAGTAGTATTAGATATAGAAAGACGGTTCTTAAGATAGGAGATGACGAGTTACTTATAATTGAAAGCTTTAAGTATTTAGAATAGTTTTAGCAAAAGGATGGAGAAGTTGATAGAGATGTTTTACATAAGACACAAGCAGTATGGTTGAAATGGAGGAGGGTGTGTGTTCTTTGTGATTGTAAGGTCTATAGCTTAAAGGAAAATTTTACAAAATGACTATTAGCCTTACTATATTATACGGAGTTGAATTTTGGGTTATGAAGTAAGCACACGAGCAAAATATGAAAGTAGCAAAGATGAAGATGTTAAAGTAGATGTGTGATTATATAAGTGGGCAAATAAGAAATAAGAACATTAGAGAGAAATTAAAGTTATTCCTATGGAAGAAAAATTCCGAAAAATGCATTTAAAATGGTGAGGACATGTACTTAGGCATCTAATAAATATCTCAGATAGACGATGTGAGACCATAATAAAAATGCACATTAATAAAGGAAGAAGGAGACTAAAGAAGACTTTATTCAGAATGATAAAATAAAATAAAATTTATTTAAATATAGATGAGGATATAATAGAGGATTGAACCCAATAGAATAGGAGGATCCATATATAGTGCAACCCCCATTTAGTACAATAAAGGTTTGATTATTGTTGTTGTTAATAAAGTGGATAAGGATTTATATAGTCTAGTTTGGGATTGCGATACGTGCAATTCCTTAAACTTACTTTGGTAAATTGATCCAATACATCAAACTTACTTTGGTAATTTAATTACGCATAGAGATAATTGTTTTAAATTGATCAATTGGAACATAATTATCCATTAATTTTTGTTTTATACCTAACTTGTGATGAGCTAAGCCACTATTATGGCATAATAGTCTTTAATATTTTGACAATACTTTTTTTTTTTTTGGCAAAACCTATGACTTTGATTTTTGCAAATCACACTTACAGACTTACTCAATTTAGGTTATAGTGTACCACTTGAACTACCCTTCTAGCTTAGCAATCTAATTGAGGAATATGTTTAGATCTAGCCAACCATCGAAGCTAGGGGCTTCAAGCTTGACCAATCGAATAATGTTAGATTCATGTCTAGGCATAAATCAAGTATAAGTGATAGAAAAGAGGAATTCTTCCCCACTACAATAATGATCATGATATGGGTAGAATAATGAACATGATACATATTATATTTTGAAGAAGTTGTATGATCTATTAGCTCAGGATCCTTTAACTTTGTCAAATTACATTTGCAATTTATTTCTTAATCCATTTTCTATCATCCATGATCAAAGGGTCCTAAGTTCATCTTCTAGTAACTCACCTAATATCTACGTATCTAATAGTGGGATTTTTCGTCAATACCAATGTGGAGGTTTGACAAGTAATGGAGATTATAAAATTAAATAGTTTACTAAATTAAAGAAATTAGTAAAAAAGTGAGCAAACAAGAATAATGGTCCTTTATAAATGAACAAGAATTGATGATATGTGAGAAAATGATAAACATTGTGATTAACTAAATCAATTAAATTAAAATAAAAAGTATTTCCAATAAGAGAATGAGGTAGCTAGAAGATGCAAGTCTCCACTGCAAAGTTTGCACCACATAATCCTCGAACAATCCAATCTTTCCAATTGCAGCATCTGCTGAGTAGACGATGTAGATTAGGAATAAGATTCAAAGTTTTGAATTCCAATTAAGTTTCTTGATAATAATTTTAGTTGTTTGCTCTTAATTTGCCACTTAGGACAATGCTAACTTTTATTGTCAACAAAACTTACATCTGATATTAGATTTTTAATGCCAAAGTTTGCTCTCTTGGGATGCAGAAACATTATGCTTCATGCCAAGGTTATCTCAGAAATGGGGCATGAAAGTTGTCTTGTGAAGAAGCATGGCCCATATGCAATAGATAGTAAAAATCCAAGGCATTACATTGCAAGTTTGCAACACCTCATTGCACAAACAATGGCATAAGCAAACTGTGAATCTCATCTGTGTTGCTGAGGGACCATAAAAGGATTACAACAAACAGTGGAAGTTGTTGGCAAATCAAGGTGGAGAAAGGAAACAAAACCCTCATCATATCACTCCCTGATGCTACGATAAATTAGGTTGCTCTATTGTTACTAAATGATTTTCAAGCCATCAAACTAGTTTCTTTTCTTGTGCAAGGGGTATAGTTATCTACACTGGCATGCTTTGTTAAAGATGCATACAGACTCTCTTTTGAGTTTTTATAGATCAACTAATTCAATCATTTTAAATCATAAATAGGCAATAGAAAGAGCAATTGTCAAACAACATATCAAAAAAGTGCGCTGACAAAAAAAACACATGGGAAATGTGAAATGAGATAGATTTGTAGGTGGATCAAGTGTAATTAACTCAATATCCATCCAAACAAACTAAAACAAAATGAAAGTATGATGTGTGTAAACAAGCCTATGTTTAGTTATGATGTGGAAACAAACCTATGAGTAGTTAGGAGAGAACGAAACTCATCCTCGAGTCTTGTTATAGCCTTCAAAAGAGTATTGTTTGCTTGGCTAACCACACCATCATTGCTCCTTAAGCTTTTATTTGAGCTAAAAAACTGTGAGATGCCTCTAAGCTGTTCGATTGCTGTGAGATAACTTTTAAGATCATCGTGTGGTCCCCTTGACAATTTGAGCTCTGCCTACTCATTGAGAAGAGCACCACATTTAACATGAATGATCAGAATGTGTACAAGGGCAAACTAATCTAGTCAGATTTGCACAAAAAATTTCAACTTTCTTTTAGATGGCAAAATCTTTATTCAGTTTGCCAGGGAATAATCAAAGAAGCGAATAAGCACTTCCCAAATCGAAAACAATGGACTTAAGCAATGAACGTATTACCAACCAGTCCCCCCAGCCCCACACCACATTCATAACGAGAAAGAAGACGATTTTAAAAGTGGAAACTCGAAGTTGGTAGAGAAAACAGGAAATGCATTTCTAAAACAAAAAAGGTGAAGAAAACATGGGCAACCTCTCGCGTGCGTTCGAAGTATTCCAGTATAACGTCAGCTGACTTGAGGGTCTTGTCGATGTTCCCGTGCGCCATACGAATAGCAAAGGTGCGCACCTGCACCACAGCCAACAGCAGACAAAGTGAGCTTTCAATAAACCCCAGCCGGAATCAGCGATGACACAAAGATCCACATCCACGACTCTACCAACACCTGTGAGATCCAATCCACGGATAAGGAGGACAAGGACGAGTACCTGGGCGGGGCGCATGGCAGCTTCGAGTGCGGAGAGGCGGTGGTCGAAGGAGCCGAGGATGGAAACCATGCGGTCGGTGTTGGCGCGGCTCTCGTGGAGAGAGTCGCGGAGAAAGGACACCCGCTCCCTTAGGGTGTCGCTCGCCCCCATGGGCGATGGTTGGTAGGGCGGAGGAATCAATCGCCGGCCTGCGGCCTCCTCCTTCCTTATTCCGGTAGATCTCTCGTCCTTGCCGCCCCCTCCTCCTCCTAGTTGCCGACTCGATCCGAGGACGAAGAGTGAAAGCGACTAGCAGTCTTAGGCTATGTTTACTCAAGAGTGTGGATGAGGAAAGGAAAGGAATTAACTATGAAAAGTTATCTTTGGAGGAAGAGAAAAGAAATGGTGAAGAAATCTTTTCCTTTGCACACTTGTTTATCTTGATAGAGGAAGGTGAATACTTATGATGTAATTTTGTAAATAAAAAAGGGTGCATGCATCATTTTTTTGGGTACATAGTGTAATTTTATGAGTTAAAAAGGCTACATGCGTCATTTTTTTTTTGTATATGGTGTAATTTTGTGAATGCAAAAGGGGTACATGCGTCATTTTTTTTTCCATCCGCTGCTTTCCGTCCGATTTTGAGGTGATCGATTTTGGCTCAAAAATTATCCGCGGATGGATTACGTTACTTTTCCTTTGGAAAATTTTAATGAAGTAAACGACGGAAACTTTTTCACTGTGAAAACTTTTTCTTAATTTTACTTTCCACTCTCCCAAGTAAACATAGCCTTAGTCGAGGACTCGGGAGGGATCGAGAGATTCATGGGCAAGGAACGGGGGTCGGGGGTTCGTTACGGCTCCAGGTTGGAAGGGCGGAGGAGAAGCAATAACGCCAGTTGGCGTGGGTCCCACCCGAACAGGGAGGATGCGGGGTGCTCGAACTGCGTAACGGGCGCTCGTGTCGCACTCGTCGCGGTGAGGAAGGAATAGTCAAAGAGCCGAATTGGTCGAGCCGTCAACGCGATGGTTCACCAACAAATTCTTGTTTCAGCTTGCGTACTAGATAAAAATTTAGTTTCGGTTTAAAATTATATATATACACACATAAACGGTTTAGTGTGGCAAAGATGCGCGGGAGGTTGAACGCATGAAGGAGGAAATATTAACTCGTAGAAAATGAAAACGCGTCAAAAACGTCACACCTCCTTCCTCTCTCGAAAAATCTAGTCGCGAGAGAAGCTCTCCACGATCCACCCGCTACACCTCCCACTCTCACCTACGAACATCTTCTCTTCGCTGCACCTCCCTCTCTCGCCTAGGAACGCTTTCGCCACGAGAGATCTATGTCGCACCGAGCTTTCTCAAGCCGCGACCTCCCTCTCTCGCCTCAGTTCCTCACCGCGCCTTAGTTACTCGTTGTGCCTCCCTCTCTCACCTACAAATGCCTTCGCTGCGAGAGATCTGTGTCGCGCCAAGCTTTCTTAAGCCGTGACTTCCCTCTCTCTCTCGCCTCGGTTCCTCGCCGCCGCCTCAGTTCCGTGTTGTGCCTCCCTCTCTCACCTACGAACGCCTTCACCGCGAGAGATCAGATCTATGTTGCGCCGAGCTTTCTCAAGCCGCAACCTCGCTCTCTCGCCTACATTGTGCCTCCTTACACGCCTGTGTGCACTGAAGCACCTGGATCGAAGCTAGAGGCCTAAATTAAATTCAAGCACTTGAATTCGATCCGTAGTTTTTTATTATTATTATTTTTTAACTCCAGGTTAAGCCAACTAAATTTTATGTTTAGTATTTAGAAATTGAGTTATAATATTTAGAACCGTCAATTTGGATTGAGTTTGTTGGGATTAGTCCACCCCGCCAAGCCAATGAAGTGGGTTAGGTTGAAATTTTATCAACTCAAGCTCGTAACGAGTCGACCCACCTAGGCTCGCGACCCGCGCGGGTCAGCCAATGTTGGGCTTGGGTTGACGCGTAAGTTGAGAAACACATGTTGGTAGAGGTGGATAAGACACAATATGATTTAAGATATGAAAATTTTTCTAGTTGACTATTGACTTTATTGATCAGGTCATAGAATCTTTTTCAACTTGAAGCATTGAAATTTGCTCCTACTAGTTAACAGCTATCAACTCTTCCATTGCCCACAATCCATCTATTTCACCCTTTGACGCTTTGATCTTTCTAATTGTCTCTCGCAAACTATCAATCTCTTCTTCAAGCAATATTTCCTGTGAATTTATCTTAAGCTGTAATTTTTCATTCTCCTTTTAAAAAATATAGATTCGTTACATTAACGGCACCCTAGTGCCGGTTCCACGAATATAGATGGAAGTACATGCAGGTACACAGGCGTCAGGCGCATGGTGAGGTAAACCCTAGGTTGTCAGTTCTTGAGAATCGACCCCTGACTATTACATCAATAATGTCATGCGCCCACCATCTATGCTACACCCTGAGAGCTTCATTCCTCTTTTAAAGGTTGCATAACAAACTGTAGAAGCTTGCCGAAAATATAAAAGTTTTTTTTAAAAAAATTATAGGTCCGCGGATTGGCCCACCACACCTGCAACTCGCCTTCGATTGAGTTGGGTTGGAGATTTCCCAACCTGCCAAGTTGACGGGTCGACCCACCCCGCCCTATCCCGTCAAAAGATTGGCCCGCCACGGGTCGACCTTTTGACCGCTCTAATAATATTCAAATTAAAAAAAAAAACTAACATTAAAAAATTTAGATATTCACGAAATATATATTTAGGTGTCTAATAATATTTTTTTTATTTTTCTTAGTTCTGTATTTACCTCAGGATTTAACGGTTATAATATTAAAGCTAAAAAAAATTAACACAAAATTTGTTAGATATTCACATAGTATATTATATATATTTTGAATTTAATATTTAAGAAAATATTATTTTAAAAAAACAAATAATGTGCTCATGGGTTAAATAAAAAAAATTAAAACAGTGAAAGATAACACTCGAGGCGTTTGGATTAAATTTGATCACGATTCAAAATTGATGATTCGACAGTTTGAAATTGTCGGTTTGACGATTCATGGGGTGTCAACTCTTAATTTTAACCATCCAAGATGATTACTATTCACGATTCGAAACTGCCGATTCATAGTTGGTGCACGGTTCACCACTGTCTCAGATTATTATATTAAAATTTAAAATCATAAGTTTATATAAAAAAAACTTGTACACCTATTTGAGTTACTTACATACCTCGGAATCAAAATCTACATAATTTTCTTATTTTTTTTATTCTTTTATGGTATTGTTATTCACTTTCATTTTTAGTTTTCATAGTATTTATTTGTTTGGTATCAAATTTATAAAGAAAACTATTAGTTAGATATTAATAAACTAACTGACATATTATAACAATAATAATTATAGCTCAGATGGTTAAGTTGTTAGACTTCATATAGGAGATATGAGTTTGGACTAGCGGTTGCCCGTTAAAAATGGGTTTGAACCATAATCGGGTCGGATCTATCTAGTCTGGATCAATTCTAAACACTTCGAGCACTTGCCACACATAGTAGTAGATCATAAGTCGTGCACGATATCACCACTATATATATATATATATATATATATAGGGTTAATAACTTTAAACCCCCTTGTATTTTATAGCATATTGCATTTTGCCCCCCTTTATTTGAAAAATTACACTTAACCCCCCTTTGACATAAGTAAAAAAGAGAAAAAAAATAAATGATCAAAATAAACTTAACCTAAACCAGACTTTTAGAAGAAAATGGAAATAAAAATAATCCCGTAAAATCGTTGAAAGCTTAACTTTAACTCAACCTGATTTTTATATAGGCCCAAAATTTCACTTATTCCTAGAAAAAATATCCTCACAAAATTCATACATGCACCAGCATAAATAGCAGAAAAATAGCAACTCTGAAAGGGATAATCAGTTAAAAACTCATTACACCAAATAAAAAAGAGTAAGAATTCTAAATTGATGAATCAAAATTAAATAAAGATAGAATAAAGTTTATCATTAAAAATCAAAATAAAGACCCTTTGATGATTTATAAAAAAAAATTACCCTTTTAATTTTTGGCCAAAAGTAAATTTTTATTTCAAAACAGCACCTTTTTGAAACGAAAAATATTTTTAGCTGCTTTGAAATGAAAATTTACTTTTGGAAAAAAATTAAAAGGGTGATTTTTTTATAAATCATCAAAGGTCCTTTATTTTTATTTTTAATGATAAACTTTATTCTATCTTTATTTAATTTTGATTCATCAATTTAGAATTCTGGCTCTTTTTGTTTGATGGAATGAGTTTTTGATTGATTATTTTTTTCAGAGTTGCTATTTTTCTGTTATTTATACTAGTACATGTGTGAAATTTGTGAGAATATTTTTTCTAGGAACAAGTGAGATTTTATACCTATATATAAATCAGGTTGAGTTAATGTTAAGTTTTCAACGATTTTAAGATATTATTTTTATTTTTCATTTTCTTTTAAAAGTTTGATTTAGGTTAGGGGTATTTTGGTCCCTTATCTTTTTTTTTTTCTCTTTTTTACTTATGTCAAAGGGGGATTAAATGTAATTTTTTAAATAAAGGGGGGTAAATTACAAGCTGCTGTAAAATAAAGGAGATTTAAAATTATTAATCCATATATTATATATATCGAGAAAGATTTTTCCGGAAAGAGTTAAAATTTTTTTTTTAAAAAAAACAACCTTTCATTGATGGTCCGTGCTGCCCATAAAATTCGTGTATATACAAGGACGTATCCAGAGGGGGGGCGGCATCGACGGTCGCCCTCCTTGCCGATAATAGAACCCCTAGTAATATGGGGTTCCACCAGTGGAGATAAAAAATACTGTCCCTTGTTCCATGTAAAATTCGTCCCTCCATATTTTAATTCCTGGATCCGTCACTGTGTATCTTACTATTTTATTAAAAATCTCCCCCCTTTACTAACTAACTTTGGTGAAGCCTAAAATGTATTTACGTTAGTGCCCTTTTTTCTATTTACACTAAAAATAATTCCAAGGTTTATTAGTAATTCCACAAGCGAAACAATCAGTGCTCTAGAGTTCGAGATTCAGTTACAGCGTATTATTATGAATTTTTCTCATCATTAATTTTCTCTGGTTGTTTTATATTAAAAAATATAATTCTCTTTAGTCCCATATCTTAAAATTGACAACACTATTATCAAAGAAGGTTCTATAAATATTTTAGGCAGACGATATTAAAAAATATACTTTTCTTAGTTTTTTTTACTAAGACAAGTATAATTAATTATTGGTTTATAAGGGTGACACTAGAAAATCCAAATAATTTGGATTGTCAAAAACCCAAATATTTTATATATTATTATATTACACATGCAACGCGTGTGCACGATCACACTAGTATATATAAATAATTGGGTGTGTTAGTCGAAGTGACTTATTGTTATTATTTAATTTTATAGTTCCTAATTTATTTTAATATTAAGCTATGGTAGTTTTTATCATCAATCCCCAATTTAAAAATAATAATAACTGCTTTTTTTTAAATGATTTAAATTTATCTTTTAATTAACAATTTAAAATTGGTCAAACCTAATAATTTCGGTTTGAATTTTTAAACTGAACTTTTCTTTGATAAATTGAACCATATCCCCCACCACTCTCATACCTAATGTTATTTTATTTGGACGAAAAAAAAAATTTATTTAACAAATCATTAGAAAATTTAAAATAGAATATAAAATTCTTTCTCTCTCTACCCATGCTACTACGAAATTAGAGGAAGGAAAACTTAATAGAATCGAGTTTTAGTCATAATTAGTCGTCTCAAACTCAAGCAAAAAACTACAAAAATCCATAAAATATGTTGAGAAGGCTCTGACAATGCGGTGCATTAGGCAACAACTTAAAGATCCTTTTGACGTCTGAGTTTTCTTTTTAAAAAGCTAAAAATTAAATTTTACATACTTATCACTAATCAGACATTTAAAATATAACTAATTGAGTTAATTGTAGCAAAGAGGAAAGGTGAGATTAATGAAGGATAAAAGGGTGCAACATACTTGCACTGCTGTTCATTAACCACCTACTTTTCTCCAATCATGGGGAAGGCACATTCAGCTCAAACTCACACGATGCACGTGCTCGAATTGAGATAATCCGCAGCCTAGCAATTGAAAGCTTTTCCCCGTCCATCATTATGCACTCTCTCTAGTACGCCGGTCAAGATGACTTGGTCGGCAATGTAAGGTTTGAATTCTAGTTTCAAATTCTAGATGTGCAATTGCACTATCAGACATCCATAACAAACCTCTCGCATTCGGTTATTTTTGGGGGTTTCCCAAAAACTAAAAAATATATCAAAAAGAAAAAACTCCCGAAACCTGGACACTACACCCACCAAACTTCAAACGCACGCACGTTGACGTGGTAGGACTCACCGCCTATCGACGTCGACTCTTCCAACCCGATGTGGAGCCCAGCGCCAGCTGAGAGCCAGGTCTTCTTCGATGGAACCTCGACCCGAGGATTATACCGCCCACAAGGCCACAACGCCTCTATTTCTATTTTCTGTTCTTTTTTCTTTCTTTCTTTTTTTGGTTGAAGAAACAATGTGAATGAATGGGAAGGGAGGAATAAGGAGGAAGACGGAGGTGGCCTTGCCGCTTATCCTTCCACCTGTGCGGAAGCTTCGAGCTCCTTCTTTAAAGGCCGCTGGATGGGCCCCACCATCGACCGGAATCCGACGGTGACCGCGTCGTGCACGCACCAGTGGAACCCCGGCAGCCTCCCCTCCGCCTTCGCCACCTCGCAATCCTCGCACGTCGACGCAATACACGGAGACCGAGGAACCGCGAAAGGGGCTAGCGGCCCGTCGGCCACGGCCGACAGAAAGAACTTATCCCTCTGCCGCTGGAGGTTCCGCAGCTGCACCTCGTACTCCCACCGCCCAATCCCAGCGACCGCTTCCGGTACGAGCAGACCCGAAGCTGGATCGATGAAGCCCGATCTCGCAGGGTTGCGCCTCAGGATCTTTAGCTCCGGCAACGCCACCTCCTCCCCCGCGCCGGGGCCCTTCCTTCTGGACCGTCCCCGACGTTCCCGTCGCGACCGGCGCAGAGAGGCGAGGATGAAGCAGTCCCTCTCGCAGACGATGGAGGCGAAGTCGGAAGTCTCGTCGATCGGCACCTTGCGGCGGACATCCGGCGAGACCCGGGCCTTCTTCCGACGGACCAGGGACAACGAGATCTGCTGGGCGGAGACGCCGATCCTCTGGCTAACGATGGCCTGGAACTTCTTGAACCCTAGCGAGGAGTACAGCGGGACGGATCCTACGTCAATCTCGCGATCTCCGTCGAAGAATACGACGGGGAAATAGACGGCGGAAGCCAGCAGATCCACCGCCATATCACCGGCGAGGAGGTCGGCGATTGGCGAGGTACGCAGGAGGGGGAGCAGGGTAGGGAAGACGCATCGGAATGGAGGAGAGCAGATAGGGTTTTGGGGCAACGAATAGGAATTTATAAGGCGGTTGTGACGCGGTAGGGACGTAGGGCAGAATGGTAATTCCATTGACGTGGTGGGGGCTAATTCCTGAAGGAGAGAGAATAATTTAGGATCGGGTTTGCTTGGGCGATAAGTCACGTAACTCTTGACACTTTTTATAGATAATAAATAAAGGAGTTTAAACACAGACGATATTAATTTGCATTTATGTACATTGATCAACATAAAATTAATTATCTCTTAACTAGGGGTATAATCCAATCGGGTAAATGTTTAAATTTGATTCATTTTTAATCGAATCGAGTTCAAATTTTGTTTATTAAATATATTCATAATTTATAAATTTATTTGGATTTTTATCCCGCCTAAACAAATTTAATAAATATAAATTATAAATTTAATATTTATTAAAAATTAAATTATATATTTAAAAATTATAATATTCTTATTAAAATTTATAATTTTATTATAATAAATAAATTTAATATATTTATCTGTATAAATCTATAAATTCAATATCAAAATTATTATTTTTTATTTAAAAGTTGATTCATAAGTTTAACGAACATTATTCACGAACTAACGAGTTGAATATTATGAAACTTGAGTTTGATTTGTTTATCTTAATGAACCTCATTAAATGAACTCAAACAAATTTTTATCAAATCAAATTTTGAATAATTTATAAGTAACTTGATTTATTTACACCCCTACTTTTAACCGTGCATTTGATTTGTAGAATAATATTTCATTTCATTAAATCTATAATAAAATTTTAAAATTAACTATTGAATCGTGCTATTTAGAAATTCATAATAAGCTTATCATGCCATTTGAATTAAGTCAAATTGTTATTAATTATAAATTTGCCAATCATCTGTTGTCCTCTTATTTAATTATGGCATTAACTTTTATGTACACCAAATCTTCTAAAATCCTCTTTGCATTTAATGTACTTGATAAACAGTAAATCTAGGGGGCTTTTAGTATGAACATGAGAATGAGAATCGGAATGACAATCATTATATTGTAGAATGAGAATGGGTATGAACATGGATATCACTCTTAAAAGCAATATTTGGTTAGTTGCATACTTTCTATCGGAATAAATTAATATTTCCTTTTTTACCTTTAAAGGAAAATAAGAGAAAAAAATTAGATGTGAGAGAAAGATGAATGTGAGAGAAAAATATGATGAAAAAGAATGATGAGAGGGAAAGTATGATGAGAGAGAAAATGTGATGAGAAAGAATGAAGAAAGAGAAAGTGTGATGAAAGAAAAATGAGAAAAGAGAGTGTGATAAAAGAGAGCATGATGAGAGATAAAATATGATGTGAGAGAAATTATGATGGGAGAGGATAAAAAGATAGAAAATGTAATGAGAAAAAATGAGGGGAGAGAGAGTGTGTGATGAGAGAGATTGAGGAGAGAGAAAGTGTGATGAGAAAAAAGATATCAGTGAGTGTGATGGGAGAGATGATGAGAGAGAAAGTATGATGAGAGAGAAAGTGTGTTGAGGAAAAAAAAAGAGAGAGTGTAACAAGAGAGATTGAGGAGAGAGAAAGTGTGATGAGAGCGAAAGTGTGATGAGAAAAAAAAAGAGAAAAAAAAGTGTGATGGGAGAGATTGAGGAGAGATAAAGTATGATGAGAGAGAAAGTATGATGAAAAAAAGAAGGAAGAGAGTGTGATGGAAGAGATTAAGGAGAGAGAAAGTGTAATGAGAAAAAAGAGGAAAGGGAGTGTGATAGGAGAGAGAAAGTGTATGATAAAATGATGAGAGAGAAGATATGATGAGAGAGAACAATGAGAGAGAAGTGATATGAAGAAAAAATAAATAAATAAATTTTGATATTTGATATTAAGGGAGAAAATTTTAGTTTTAGATCAAGGGTATTTTTAGAATAAGAGAATATTTTGATTGATGAAAATAAGGTAATGACTCATTAAAGGGGAGGTACATGGGAATGAGTTATTACCCAATTTCAAGGATTCATTCCCTTATTCCTATTCTCATTCCTATAATCCAAACATTAACAATGGTAATCAATGATTCTCATTCTCATTCCCCACTCCTATTCCCCTAAACCAAACACCCCTAGAAGCCAGCGAGAAAATGAATTTTAAAGGTTTAATTAATACATGTCATTTTAAAATATAATTAATTATATAATTTTTAAAAATTAAATATAAAATATATGAAAAATGATATAATTGAATCATAAAATATAATATAATATTATTTAGACATCTTTAATAATGATCCTAAAATTTAAAAAAAAAATCTATTTTAACTAGCTAGCTATCTAGCACCGTCCTTAATATATTAGTTAATGTTGAAAGTTTATGAAAAAATTTATTAACATAAGTAAACTATAAGCTATATTCGGCAATAAACCTTTTTATATGTCTTGTCGGTTACATTGGAATAAGTATTTTCATATGGTTTAATGAATAAATTTATCTAAATGGTGGTTCAAAGTTATCTTTTAAAAAATTCGTTTATCCTTTTAAAAGTGTATTAAAAAAACTTATGTTACAAGTAAATTTATATATTATTTAAAATAGAATATAACATTTTGTCAAACTAGTAAAGTTCATATATAAATATTAATCATAACCCCGGATGATGAGTACTGATCATCTTCAATATTAATCAATCCGAAAATCATCATTCCAGATTAATCAATCAGAAGAACGACGTATCATATATATATATATATATATACCCAGAGTCCTAATTTTCATAAGGCCAGAGAAGCAATCGCCTCATGGCCCAGCCCAATGAAGGGCTCATTTTTTTTAATTATACCAAAAACAAAATGAGAGGCATGGACCCTAAATGACTACTAAACCTATTCTCATGGCTTTGAGACGCGCACCGATGCACGACTCTTCTTTGAATGCAATTTCTTCTCTAGTGTTGCTCTTCTTTGCACGTGATTTCTTCTCCAGCTTTCTTTTCTACCGATGCATGGATTCACTAAACAAGAGATAATCCTAATCTTTTTCTTCGTCTTGCAACACGCGACACCAATTGTATCCTAATCGTGCAACAACGATCGTTTGTGCGACCTAATCACGTCGATTCTCGCAGTGGCTATCTCACGCAACACGGGCTGGTGATTGTTGGCCTTTGCTCGTGTGACCTAATTGCACGACGCAGTGGCTGTCGCACGCTACCCCGGTCGTTTGTGCGAACGACAACCTAATTGCATGGTGGTTATTGTTTGTCGCCTTGATACTACCTACAGTCACCGTATTGGTCTCAGTGTTACAGGATACAACAAATGTATAGATTGAGAAAGAAATAGTCTGACAATTGGATTATTCAGATTTTATAAATATTTTTACCTCTAAAATAGCTAGACAACTAGTGTTTATAACAATATATTATTTTTGATTTATTTATATATTTAGTATATATATTATTTGTAAATTGAACTTTATCATTATTTATCGTAGTAAAAGGGTCACTTTTTAGTATGCGCTTCAGGCCCGTCGAATACAAGTACGACTCTGATATAACCTCATCTCTCCTTTCTCCATATTTAACCACCATGCCTTTCTCATCCTTTTAATTCATCTCCATAGTCCTCATCCCCTTTCTCCTCCTTAAAACCTATCAACATCTCATCCTTTTAACTCATCTCCATAGTTCTCATCACCTTTCTCCTCCTTAAAACCTATCAACATCTCATGTATATCTCAATTATGACAGAAAGCGAATATATTCATCCTCAGCGCTCCTTATATGTCTTAATGATCGATGTGAAGGAGGCCCTCCATGACTTGATGCGATGGTAAAAGATATAATATATTTCCCACTCAAGACGCACTTACAATAATTTAACTACTGGTGAAACTGACGCGCTATATCAGAAAACGTCTTCTTGAAAATTTACTTAGTAGAAGGAATATGAGATCAAATAGTCTACCCAAGATTAATCGTGGTTGAACAAATGTGGCCAAATGAAAGTGCCCAATAAGTTATTTCCCATTTATAGATCCATCTTAGTTTAAAATTTGACTGATGACAAAACAAATTAAATATAGGATTAAAAGACCATAAAAGTTACTTATTCAAGCAAAACTCAGAAGCAAGTCACTACATTCAATGACTCAGACATGCTCAATATTATTTTGCATCTATTTAGGATATTTGTTGATGACAATTTTTTTAAAAAAATAAAAGTAAAAATATTGGTGCAATATTTTCTAGGTCAAGGTTGACTGAGCTTAAATTGGTTCAAGTTCGAGTCTTGATGTTTGAGTTTCGATGTTTAACAATATATGGAGATTGCAGGTGTAATTGTTTATGTGGGGAGATTGTTGGTACAATTCCCTTTTGGTCAAGGTTGACCAGTTTAGATGTGAAGGAGAGTCAAGTAGGTCAAGATTGACTGGATACTTGACTGGAAAATCCTGGTAAGTGAAGCCAGATGAAAGTCTTAACTGGGAGGTTAGACAGAGTATGGAAAGTCCTGGTGAGTGAAGCCAGGTGAAAGACCTAGTGAGTGAAGCTAGGCAGTATGGAAAGTCCCGGTGAGTGAAGTCGGACAATTGGAAAGTCCTAGTGAGTGAAACTAGACAGAAAGAAAATCCTGGTGAGTGAAACCAGGTAAAAATCCTGGTGAGTGAAGCCAGGCAGATGAGAAGTCCTAGTGAGTGAAGCTAGGCAGAAGAGAAGTCCTAGTGAGTGAAGCCAAGCATGGGAAATCCAGGTGGATCAAGGTTGATCGGACACCTGGTGGAGATAAGTCCAAGTGGTTCAAGGATGACCAGATACTTGGCACGAGGAGAAAAGTCTAAGTGAGTCAAAAAGGATTGACCGGACACTTGGTGAGGGCATCCTAGCAGGTCGAGGGTAACCGGATGCTAGGCATGATGAACCAATAGATCATGGTTAATCGGATGTTGGTTTAGGGGAATTTGGACTTGGTTTTGGGCAAAAACCATGAGCTGGATCGATCAACCAATCAATTGGCTCATGCCCAATCGATCGGCTGATCAATTGGGTGAGTCCCCACGACAAGCCTCCTCCCAATCGATCAGCTGATCGATTGGGAGAAGCTCGCAATTACACAGAACAACTCTGGATCGATCGGCTGATCGATTCAGAGCCTCCAATCGATCGGGTGATCGATTGGGAGTTGCGATTTCGCGCGATAAGCCTTGGATCGATCAGTCGATCGATCCAGGCGATTTCCAAGAGCACAGAGACGCTCTGGATCGATCGATCGATTCAAAGCCTCCCCAATCGATTGGGAGCAATCCAATCGATTGAGTTTCGACCGGCGCTGGATAAAGACGTTGGCGTGCGATTTCGTCGGAAGAACTCTCGGCTTTCTTCTCTAGCGACACCAGCGATTCCACAGCTTCTCCACAGAGTTCTCACCGCCAGTTCTTGAAGATTTTTGGAGGCTTGTGCTGGTGCACGTCCAAGTCAAGAGGTGAGGAAGAAGTTAGGGTTAGGGTTTCTTGTGCAAACTTGTAAGATCTTATTGTATTTTGTTCCCCTTTCCTTTCTTCTTATACTGAGAGCTTGTAAGGCTTCTCCGCCTTCGGTAGTTACAGAAAAGGAGTATTTACATAATGGAGGGTGTGTGAGCGTGTGGATCCTTGGACTAGTCACCTCTTCTTGAGGTGGATACCAAGTAAATCCCTAGAGTTAGCGTTGTTGTGTTGTGTCTTGTATTTTCCGCTGCTATCATCTTGAAGAAACAAACAACGACGAGCACAAGATCGTGTCGAGCTATTCACCTCCCCCCTCTAGCTACATTTTCGGTCCCAACAAAAAACACGAAGGGTAAGCCAACGTGCAGTAAGCCAATAGCTGACATAAATCTAACTTATAATGAATAATCCAACAAAGTAAATAATAATAAAGAATTTTTTGATCATATTAAAAACCAACGCAAAATCAGTAGTTGCTAAGTGCAGAGCTAATAATAACTGAACAAGCAAAATTAAAAGACTATCAAACGTTTAATACCACTATCAAAATGTGTAACCTTATCATTTTGTCCACATCTAAGGCTTTGTGATTAAAAGCTACAAATCAAGACAACAGTAAGTTCAGTTAGCTTTTGCCCACCCTCCCTAGAGGAGAAAGCAGGTGTTCATAGAGAATATAATGGGTACTAAGAATCTCATACTAGGAATCACGTGCATCAACAAATCAGCTATTTATTGAGTTTGATCCAAACTTGGAAGCATATATATCTAAGCAATGTACAATTTAGTGGCATGATGATTTTATGCAGTCATTTGACGCAGGGCATTGTAGAGAAATTAGTAAATACCAACCCCTAGCGTACGTTTAAATATAACATCCAATCAGGGGTGTTAGGCAGTAGAACTACAGAAGCTCCAAAATGAAGGCAACAAGTATGAAGTTTACATGAGAAAAAAATGTATTGAAGGAATTTCTTACACTCAAATCGATCATGAATCAAGTTTAAACCGCCAAGGAAGCTTGCACAACTTACCAAGGTTGATTAAATAAGGTTCTTCTTGAATCTGCGTCTGTTCAGGGGGGAAAAAAAAGAATGATTCTCCCAACGTCAGGAATTTAGAAGATTCCAACATCAATCAAATTCTAGGCACTACAGGGAATTGAAGAAATAGCAAGTGCTAAAGATTTGAGTTACCAAGTTTAATAGTGTCATATTGTAACAAATGATACAAAATTAATTGTATTTACTTTGGAAAAACTCAATACCGTAAAATTAGTCAAACATTACAAACTAGTCAGACTTCATGAAAAGTCCATCTATTGGATAAATGTGTTTATATTTATGTTAATTTCATGCTATCACACAATTAGTCATGTCAAATTCATACACTGTCTGTCCACTACTGTTTCGAGTAACATGATATTTGAGTTGAATCGTGCCAGCAGCTTGTTGAAGAATTTACTTCCTAGTGATTCTTCTCGAAATGAAATATTTACCATATCACACCACTAAGGAATGAACTTCCATTCAAGAACATAATGTTCTATTAGTATTTTATGTGAATCACTATTTATATTAGAGCTAAGCTGAAATAAGAAACTGAGAAGTTAAATGACGGTCTGGCAAATGTCAATTAAAAGAGAAGAAAAGGTATCTTATGAGGGCCACCAATATAAGGCATCAGACATTACATACTAATTGGGGACTAGCAATTTCAAGCTGAGGTAGAAATGAAGGTAATTAATTGGCAATGATCCTGATGGGATGCTCTACTTGTGTTTGCATCCCTTCATTTTCTTGTTTAACTTGGATTTCAGCTCAATATTCCATTTTTTTTTTTAAAAAAAACTACCAACAGAAACTGCTGAACAAAATGACAAATCTATTTAAAATCCAATCAAATATCTGCCTTATCAAGTGATGAATGAAGAACTGTCAACAATGGGTATAAACATCAACAATTCTTATACCTACTTGGGTCCTGAAACAAATAAACGGAACAAGATGCAAGCTCAGATGGAGATACACGGCAACAAATGATTCCCAGGCAAATTTTGGTTTATAGGTCTTCAGATTGCTTACCTCTTGATGTTGACGTTATCAATACCGTTAACTTGAGGACGTTCAGGATTATCAAAATTTCTTTAATATTGGGATTATGTCTTTTGTAGAGCAAAACAAGGAACATTTTCATTAAGAAAATGGAGGTAACTGTCGTTACAAAATCGTGACAAAGTTGTTGGTTAAAAAAATGAGGCCTCACATGATGAATATGATATTATAAATAAACTATGGACTTTCTTACGTGGTAAGAATCTTCAGAACAATAGTGCAGCATTGAGTGAGATTGTGCGCTCATTCTATAACTCAGTGCTCAAGTCCTTAAGTTAATGTGAAAATTGATTTGGAGAATACCTTTCACAGGGTTTCCTAAACCCTAAACCTCATTAATGTCTGTGTTGTATTTGTATTGCAATCTTGTTAGCCAAAAGATTAGCATTGGTAAGTATCTGATGTGTTTTCTATACAAATATGGTGATATAGTACAGTTTAAGGATTACTAGTGCTTTGAGGTGCAAGGACGAAGCTTATCCTTTTTGAGTACCAAGGCTTATATTTCTCCTTTGAAGATTTTTGCTGCAATTCAGAACTTACTTGTTAATAGGGTTTCTATAAAGAAAATAGTTACAACAACAACAACAACAACAACAACAATCAAGCTTTATCCACTAGATGGGGTCGGCTATACGGATCCTTTTATGCTATTAAGCTCTATCTCCTACTATATCATCATTTATACTTAAATAAATTTTATTTTGTTTTATTGTTACTAACCAAGTCTTTTTTGGTCTTCCTCTTTCTCATTTGATATGTGTGTTTGTTATAGTTTTACATCGTTTAACTGGAGCATTTATTGATCGTCTAAGTACATGCTCGTACCATCTTAAATGTGTCTCTCGGAGTTTTCCCTCAATAGATGCAATTCTGACTTGCTTTCTGTAATGCTCTCATTTCTTATTATGTTCATTCTCGTATGTCCACACATCACCTTAACATCCTCATCTATGCAACTTCCATCTTCTGCTCAGTGCTCGAGTCATAACCCAACATTTAGCTCCATATAACATAGCATGTCTAACTATGGTTTTGTAGAATTTTCTTTTAAGTTTTAGAGGTAATTTACGGTCATATAAAACACTTGACGCTCTCCTCCATTTTAACCATCCTACTTGCATTCTATATAAGACATCTCTCTTAATTCCTCCATCATCTTGCAAAAATGATCCTAAATATCTAAAGCTCTCGGTTTCAGGCAATTCGTCATCTCCTATCTTAACAATTGTCTCATTATATCTAATATTGCTAAACTTAAATTTCATATATTCTGTCTTTATTCTACTAACCCTAAAACCTTTCCCAAACAACATGCACCACGGCACTATGTCTTGAATGTGTGCAGTGAGTTCATCCATAATTAGTATAAAAAGATAAGAACTTAGAACCGATCCTTAATGTAACCCTATCTTTATTGGAAATGATTCAGTTACTCCGCCTAAAGTATTTACTCTAGTCGTTATATCCTCGTACATATATTTAATTAGTTCAATATATGTTACGCTAACACCTCTCTTTTCTAGAATTCTCCATATAATTTCTCTTGGAACTTTATTATAAGTTTTTTCTAAATCAATGAATACCATGTGTAGATCTTATTTTTGTTCCCGATATTTTTCAATTAACTTCTATAAAGAAAACAGTTGGAGAAAATTTATCCCAAGCTTAATGCCTATGCATGCACTAACATCAGGGTGGTTAATGATGTTGCACTAATAAGTGAAAAAAAAATCGCATTAATGTTCTCCTCATTTGGGAAGAATAACATGGTTAGGATTTTTAATCCTATTTAAAATTATTGAAAATTGCAAAGTTGATTAAAAAAAAATCTTTACAGTTTGTTATATTTTTAGAACAAAGGTTGGAGAATTTTTAAAAATTTAGTATTTTAGAAAAGTCAATAGCTTTTTATTAAGATAACTGAATCGTTTTCTTATTAGGATAACTGAATCATTGTTTATAAAGAAGAAAGATTTTTATTGAGATTTTTGTGAATCTAATAAAAGGGATTAGGATTCCATAGATTAGGACAACTATTAATTAATAAAAAAAAAACCAATTCAATTCTCTGCGAGATCAAAAAAAAAATTATGGATCAATTTGGTGTTGCATAAGACCCCTTAAGTACTTGTTGGATATTATCATAGCATAGTTCAAGACATAGATCTTTATATCTTAGTAAAAGCACACCATTAAACTATTGAAGGATATGGGAATTGGCATGCAAGCAAGCTAACATGTTTAGAAAAATGTATATGAAAGTAGTTAGTCGAGTGATCTACCTATCTCACACACATCCAAACATTACTTATGTTATACATGGTGTGAGCTAGTTCATGCATAATTTGAAGAAACTGCATTTGCTTGTAGCCTACAAGATATTGCATTACCAAAAAGGAATTATGGAAAAAGGAATCTTGTTCAAGAAACGTAACAAGATTACACTTGAAGAGTATACTGATGTTGACTATGTGGGTTCAGGAACAAAGAGGAGAACTACCTCTGGGTATTGCACCTTTCTTGAAGGGAACTTAGTTGCATGCAAGAGCAAAAAGAAATTTGGTGGCAGAGTAAAGTGCAGAATCTGAATTCTATGCCATTGAACATGGGGTATGTGAATAACTATGGTTAAAAATTATCTTGGAAGATTTAAAAATTAAATAGAACGGTCCTATTTGCCTCTACTATGGTAATAAGTCAAGAATGAAGATAGCATATAATCTAATGCAACATGACAAAACAAGACATCTTAAAGTTAATAGAAACTTCATTAAGGAAAAACAAGATAATGTTCCCATGGCCTCATTTGCACTCCTTATGTACTTGCAAGGTCCCAAAAGTGAATAACCATTCACCATTTTAGACACTAATTACCAAGCTAGGAATTAAAATGACTATTCACAAGCTTGAGAGGGAGTATCAAAAATTATAATCCATTAGAGGATTAATTTGTGACTATCTTAGAAATTATTAGGGTTGTAAACAAGTTAAGCCGAGCCAAGCTTTGTGTTGTTCAACCTTGTTAGATAAGGTAAACGAGCCAAGCTGAGTTGAGCCTAAAATAATCCAAGCCATTAAAATAGGTGTTTAAGCTTGGCTTGGTTTCTTTTTTATAAACTTGAGCTTGGTTCATTTAGATATTATTGAACTTTCAATTTGAGTTTGTTTGATCGTTTGAAACTTTTACATCTTTAAGCTTTGTTTGGTTGGTTAGTGAGCGTGATATTACAAGATTGTTTGTTTGTTTCAAAAGCTTGTTTATTTACAAGTTTGATAAGAGCATTATTAATAAATATGGTTCACAAACTTTGTTTGTAAACATTGTTCATAAACTTTAATCACGAACATTTCACAATCTTTTATTTGATCATGAATATTAACGATCTAGGAAAAAACTCCTCCCATCCCCTAGTCACTTGACAGTCGGCTATAAGCTGGCCCCGTGATTTATCTCCCTTCACATAACATGGGGATGGGGACGTCTGGGGTAAGCGTAATCACCTTTTGCTACAATGAATATTAACGATCTAAACACATATAAGTTAAAGCTTATTCATTTAGTTTAATAAATTATTCAAATTTATTCATTTAATTGACCTTCTATATATCGAACGAAGATAAACAAGCTCTTACCAAGCCAACCACTTAGTTTGCTCATTAACATTTGATTCATTTACATACCTAGAAATTATTGATATTTGGTTCATCATTCATAAGAATCTCCGATTCTCCTTCATTATAAAATTTCCTTAATTGGTTTTCTTTTTCCTCTTCCCTTTTTCTCCTTTTCCTAAAAGTTGTATACTAATTATACATACAGTCTTGTGATGTATTAGAGAAATACTAAAATTTCTTCTCTCAACTCTGTAAGTTTTTTTTAAAGAGATGAATTTAAAGGTCAAGAGTTAATGTATGTGGAAATGAATAAAATATAAATTCATACCAAAATTACTTCCATTTACTTAGATTCATATTGACTCCTATTATGGAGCACTTCTACCCAGCAATTATCAGGCATCGTTTTGAGTTGGGAGTAAGACAAGTAAAAGTATCTTAAATTCATAAGATAGCAAAAGTAAGATTTTATAATAATCTCATGTTAAAATGATATAATTTTTTCATAACCTAAAGAGTAGGAAGATAATTGAAAAATAAAAATGTTCTAAGCATTCTCTATTTTAAGATTTCAAGTGCTAACCAACACATTAGTGAGCCTGTGAAACATTTAATTCCAAATGCCAACCAACATGTTAAATCGATTGAGATGACAAAAGCTACAAGATGACTGCAAAGACAAATTCTGTGAGGTGTCTAGAAACTCGCACAACAATTAAACTCTTATTGTAAGATGCCGTAACAAAATAATAATAGTATAATAAGGTTTAATTGATGAATAATCTTAACGAAATTTTTAGGACTTTTCTAGGAATTTTTCGGAGCTCGTATGACATGTTTTAAGGGGATGGATCTATTTAGCTTGGAGAAAGCCTGTTTGGAATATCCCTTAAGTAGGAGTTGATTGAATTAAATAAGTTAAATGTTATAATTATTTAACCATAGGTATATAATAAAACCAAGGTTTTATTTCCCTCATCCTCACCCAATTCCCCGAATCCTCCCGATCTCCTTGCCAACATCGCCGCCCACACTGCATTGCCCTGGTCTTCTCGATGTCGAGCCCCCTTCTTCCCGATTCCTCTCCTCCAGCGTGTCTCCGCTGACCTCCATGGCCGATCGCTGGACGTGGCCTTCTTCCCCGCTGTAGATCCGGCCTGAACTCGATGTCAAGCCCTTGCTCGTGTCCTACTTCTCTTCTTCCCTGATCCGATCTGAGCACCACTTACCCTTTTTTGGTCAGCGCCACTCAGATTCGTCCGGTCGTCGTCTGGTCCGCCACAGTCCTCTCTGATTCGTTGCTCGCCTTTATGTGCCGCCTTGCCGACTCCCCCTTCCCATCATCATTGATGTAGATCCGTTGCCTCCCCTTCGTGTCGACTCGATGTTGCTGCCGTCTCCAGTCGACCATTGTTGACCACTCGGAACCATCATCTATTTCATCGCCAGCAGCTCCTCCCTATTCTGACCATCCACGATGAGGTCTCACAGGTTCGCCTATATTCCCTGTTGCAAGTTTTCTATCTCCATTGAAACTGAAGTGAGTCATCCATAGCAGCTTGTCGCCGGAATCTCGCTGTGAGCAGATAGTCGACCTCTCCTGCTCGCTATCGTCGTTGTTGTGTACCACTACTAAGGATCCATCGTTGGAGAGGCAATGGCCGAATAGGGTAAGCCCTAATCTTGATTTCCAGGATTGTATAAACCTAATTGCTTCTATAAGTGGAATAAGATCTAGATTAATCTTTAGATGTGGTTGATTGTTGGTCATTGTGTTGGGTTAATATAGATGTGTATCAGATTTCTTTTAAGGTTGTAATCTGTGTAGTTTGGTTAATAAGTGATTAGTTGTTTTAAGTTATGGATTTAATGATGGATTAATTGAGACAGATGAATTTTGCAGGACTAATTCATGATGTTTAGTAGATGATATATTGGATGGATGAATGAAATGTAGATTATGATTGGAAAGATTAAGAGATTTATGGATGAGAGTAAATGAAGTTTGATTAGGGTTTTCCCTAATTAGTTGGGATCTTTGGATTTAGCTAGTTGTTTATATGATTAGCTAAACTGTACCATATATATATGATTTGCAGGACGTTGATTCGAGGCAGGTGCCTCGACGTGGCATTGGGTTATCACGATCGACAGATAAAGGCGGGCACCTTTGACTTATCTCTTTTGATATTGTCATTCTGATATACGTAATAGGTTATAGCTAGTAGTAATGGTTATGTTTATATTTGCTTGGTATGCCACTACTTGATACCTGTAATATGCCCATATTGTTATCTGTTATGCATTTATGTTTATACCTCTTGATTCTTACCATGTGTATTTATGTTCATAGAAGCATGGTTTTAAATACCGAACCGTTCCGCCCGAAACTCACGGCTTTTACCGTTCCGACAGGGGACCGGCACCGGCACGCGACCGAGACAGCACGAGGGCGTGAAGTTCGGATCGTCATCGCATGCGTCTTCGCGTGCGTCTGGTTGCGGCACAGTGGGCGACAAAAGGAATCGATTGGATTCCTTCTGTCGATCACGAGATCACGGAAAAAACTTATATAAACGACGAAAACTTACCTGGAAGCATCAGCGACGGAGATTGGGTCGAGGCGGCGAGGCAGCGAGGCAGCGAGGCGGCGAGGAGGCGAGGCGACGAGGAGGCGACGCGGCTAGGCAGTGAGGCGGCGATCACATATCTTCGGCAGGTAACAAAGTAAATTGTCAATTTATATGTAGAGAAGCTCTGAATCGCGAGCAGAGCAGAGGAGGAGGAGGAGGAGGAGGATGGCGGCGGAATCGCGATGATCGCGACTTCGCGGAGGAGAAATAGGGTTTCGTTTAATAAAAATTTTAATATAACGGTTTTAATTAAAACCGTTATATTAAAATAAAAGATTTATTTATATGTTATAATTATTATAACAATGTTATAATAGTGTTATAAAGGAATAGAGTTTCGTTTATAACTTATAACTGTTATAATTATTATAACAGTGTTATATTAAATTTCTAAAAAAAATTATATATATATATATATATATATATATATATATATATATAATTTCTAATTTCTATTTTCTAATTAATTATGATATAAACGATAATTATATATATAAATTAATATTAATTAAATAAATTGTCAATTAACTAATATAATTATAAGATATAAATTTATTTTATTAATAATAAAAGTATTTAGATTTTAAATTCATATTTGTAATTGATTAAAAATCAAAATAAATTATATACATATGTAATAAATTATTTAAAATATAAATTATATACATATAATTTCTAATTAATTATTATATAAATTATAATTAACTAATATAATTATGACATATAAATTCATATTATTATTATTATTTATTATTAAAACTATAAAAAATAAAAAAAATTAATTAAAAACTTTGAATTTATAATTTATTAAAAAAAATTAAATATTAAATTAATTTTATAAATAAAATAGTTTAAAATTTTAAAATAATTTAAAAATCTATAAATAGTTTAAAATTTTTATAAATGATTAAAAATTAAAATAAATTTGAATCTTTTAAATAAATTTAATTTTTCTGTAATATAAATTATAGTATTTAAATAATTTAATTATTTAATATAAAACTTATATAAAATCTATAAATAGTTTAAAAATTTTATAAATGATTAAAAATTAAAATAAATTTGAATCTGTTAAATAATTTAATTTTTCTGTAATATAAATTATAGTATTTAAATCATTTAATTATTTAATATAAAACTTATATAGAATATTTATAAACAGAATTATATAAAGTAGATTATAACTTAAATAGATGACCAATTTCCTTGTTGGAGTTTTAAAAAATTAACTTAATTTTAGTTATTTTTCAGTATCGAAGTTTATATCCTTTTTATTAATTTTTAATTTTCTAATTAATTCCTTAATATTATCTTAAGTAGATTAACTTAAATTAATCAAATATTAATAATTTAATCATTAATGATCTAAAATTTATTTAGGCCTCACTTGCATTTTATTTTTACTTATTTTATACATATTTTTAGTTTTTTTTTTTTGTTAATTTTTCATATTTTTTTATTAAACTGTAATGTATTTTTTCTAAATAAATGATCATGAATTAGTATATTTTTATAAATAAATAAATAATTAAGTGAACTAATAATTAATTTATATAATTATATCTAAATTAATATTTTAAAATTATTTTTTAAAAATACAAATAAAATCTATCAAAAAATCTATTAAAATTTATCTATTAATTATTTAATATCTACATAATTTATTACCTGTATACTTAAATAATTTAATTTGTGATATCCTAGAAAATTTTATGAGGAAAATAAATTGATTATGAATTGAATAAGTAATTTAAAATTTTTATTTATTAACTAATTTATAGTAAATTTTATCTATTAATTATTCTCTATATATATCAAAATTAATTATTTCATGTTTACTTAAATAATTTAATTTGTGATATATTAAAAAAAAATTTATAAGAAAAATTGTTAAACTGTTTATTAATTGATTAAATAATTTAAATTATTTATTTATTAATCATATTTTTAAAAATATATAATTTTAGATGTTTTGAATAAATTTAGTTTTAAAATAATATATAAAAAGTAATTTTTATTATATATGGTACAAAATATATAAACACTATATAGATATATATTATATAAATTAATTGATAATTAATTAAATTGATAAATAATAATATAATTATCATATTTATTAATTAAAATTTTAATTTTATTAATTTTTATAGTTATGAATATTTACATTTTTATCACGCATAGGTAATGACACCAAAACAACAATCTTATGATCCAGCTTGGAGACATGCACGTCGATTAGAAAATCGATTTCATTGGCAATGTCTGCATTGCGATATGATTGGACGCGGTGGTGGGATCACACGCCTAAAACAACATCTTGCTGGTGGATATCCAGATGTCTCTAGATGCCCAAAAGTGCCTCAAGAAATTCGTCGTGCAATGAAAGATGAACTTGATGGCAAAAAAGAATTAAAGCATAAACAACAACAACAACGTGAAATGCTTGATAGGCGAAGCTCTCAAGCACCAGTCTATGATGAATTTGAAGGTCATGGTGAAGATCCAAATGATGAAGAATTTTTAGCAGCTCTTAGTGCCTCTCGAACTCAATATGAATATGAGCGACATATGCAACATAGTAGTATTGGTGCTAGTGGAAGTGGCTCAGCTGGTGCTAGTGGAAGTGGCTCAACTACTGCAGCAACATTGGGGAGGAGTGAAAGTGTTCGTGTTACTTCAACACAAGGTGGTATCGGTCGTTTCTTTCCTTCTATGGGACGAAGGCGTGCAGTTGATATTGCTGATATTGATCCACTAGCATTCCCGGACCAAGCTAGCAAACAGACTAGGATTGATGATGCTTATACAAGGGAGAAGAAGAAATCAATAGGTCAAAGTATTGCTAAATTTTTTCATTTTAATCGAATTCCTCCCAATGCAGCAAATAACACATACTAACGCAGCATGATATCCAACATTCAAAAATCTGGACCTGGTATTCAACCTCCGACTGCATATAAAATTGCTGGTCCGTATTTAGATGAACAAGTGGAGGAAATCAAAACTTGGATCCTATCATGTAAGAAGCAATGGAGCTTATATGGGGTTACATTAATGTGTGATGGTTGGACAGGACCTACACGGATGAGCATTATTAATTTTCTGCTATACTGCAATCGAAAGGTGATTTTTCATAAATCTGTTGATGCAACTGCAGATTATCATGATGCATCTTATATATATCATTTGATGGATAACGTAGTTCAAGAGATAGGTGCAGAACATATAGTGCAGGTAATTACAGACAATGGTGCCAACTTCAAGAGGGCTGGAGAATTACTGGAGCAAAAATATCAAACGCTATTTTGGACACCATGCGCCGCACACTGTGTTGATTTGATGATGGCAGATATTGGTAAACTTGATATAGTAAAGAAGGTAGTGAAAAAAGGTCAATCGTTAACAAAATTCCTTTATAATCATCATTGGGTTCACGGATTAATGAGGAAATTTATTAATGGGGAGATTCTACGACCAGGAGCAACTAGGTTTGCAACTCACTTTCTCCTATTAAAATCATTATTTCGGAAAAAGTCGGATTGAAAGCCATGTTCACTCAAGATTGGGAAACCTCTCGATACTCTAGTTCTACTCAAGGAAGGAGGTACAAAATTATTATATCTGCTAGATTTTGGGACTATATTTCAGATATTCTTATAGCAGTGGAACCCTTGTGCGTTGTTTTACGAAAAGTTGATATGGACAAGAAGCCACAAATGGGCAACGTCTACCGTCTAATTCATTAAGCAAAAGAGGAAATTAAGAGACGTCTACAATCTCCAACCAAGTATCAATATTATATTGATATAATCACTACAAGGTGGGACAACCAAATGGGAAAACATATTCATTTAGCAGGTGCGTATTTTTTATGATAAAGAATTAAGAATTTTTAATATTACTATTAATAATTATATATATGCTTAATTATTTTAGGTTATTATCTCAATCCGGCATATCAATATCGTTATAATCTTGCCACAAATGAAGATCTATTAGTAGCCCTCAGAAATGTAATATCAAGACTCCAAAAAAATAGAGAATTAGCTACTGAGGCTATTAATGAAAGTCGATTATTTCGAGAAGCATATGGTTCTTTTAGCGATTCTTTTGCAGTGTCATGCAGATATAAAATGGATGCAGGTAAATATAGAAAAAATTATTACTAATTTTTGTCAATAAATATAAATACTATTTTAATTTTATTCTTATTTATCTTACAGCTGAGTGGTGGTTACAATATGGAGGATCAGCCCCAAATTTAAAAAAGATTGCAGTACAAATTCTCTCACAGACAACGTCTTCAAGTGGTTGCGAAAGAAATTGGTCAACTTTCTCCCTCATTCATACAAAAGTACGCAATCGTCTTTCTTATCGTCGCTTGGAGAAGATGGTCTACATTCATTATAATATGCGTCTTCAACTAAGAGCGATTACAGAAGAACAAGAACTGGAAAAACAAGAATCTAGTGATGTAGACCCATTTGATATTGGATTTGTCCAAACTGAGGATGATCCAATGATGGATTGGTGGAGTGCCGTGGAGGCTGAGAATCCCTTACTTGATGAAACTGGAGATCCACCACGACCATCTCAATTTCTTACTCAAGAGATTGAAAAAATACAAGCTAGAGGAGATGTCAGCGAAGAATATAATGATGAGGCTTTTGACCAAGAATTTCGATTTTCTGGATCACGACCAAGACGTTCTCAATCATCTCAACCTCAAAGTCAACCAAAGTCCGCAGATAAAGATAAAGGTAAAACTCCTACAATTTTTACTCAAGGGAAAAGAAAAGTCAAAACTCCTGCTTTTAAAGAAAGTGGCCCATTGAGAATTAGTGAAAATCCACTCAATGCAATTGATGAGCAAGAGCATGATGATAGTGATGAAACATCATCACCTTCTGACACTATAGTCCGACGAGAAGTTCGAAATGATGATAGTGATGTCAATAGCAGTGCAAGTACTAATGGAAGCGATGACAGTGGTGATGCATCTGGTGGTTGTGGCACTTATGTTCCTCCTACTTCGGCACCGGAGCCTTGGACATGTGAAAAAGATTACACACATGCAACCCAAGATAAAGATTATAGAGGTAGAATTATTAAAACTCAGTATCAACGTCGATCTAAGGGTGACAAACAAAAGAAAGCTCATAATTATCATGATATGTGAGAGAGTTTAGCTGAGATTGATTCTGATCGAAGTTCATCATACTCTCAGCCTTCTTATTATAGTTCTGATGCATCATATGGTGATCCATCATATCAGAGCTTAGGGACGTATGCTTATCCTTATCCTGTATCTGTGCCAGTTCCAATTCCAATGGTGTCAGTTCAAATTCAACTTTCAATGGTCAATCGAGACATGCTGATGTACATGTGGAGAAATCAATATCAATATTGCATGGCATGGGATGATTATTTAATCTGGGCATTGGAAAACTATGGAGTTGATTTAACCAGAATGTTGCAAGAACCAATGCTTCAATCTGATTCACGTCATTCCTTTTGGTATTAGTAAGGTATTATGATGTATCAATTTTAATTTGAGTTGTTCATATATCAATTTTCTTAAAAGAAAAATATATTTATTTGTTTTGCCTTACATTTATATTTAAAATTAAAAACTACCGAAACTGTATCGGCACGGCACGATACGATACCGAAACTGTATCGTTCCGGTCTGGGACCGAAACTCCGGCACGGCTCGAAATTTTAAACCATGCATAGAAGTAGTGGCATACAGTGCATTACCGGGTATAGGCCTAGCTACTAGATATACATGGCATGTGTACCTAGTTTTATTATCTGACATGTGTGCCTAGTTTTATTATCTGGCATGTGTATCTAGATTTATTTTACCTAGCATGTATACCTAGATTCTTGTTATGGACTCGATTTTCTTTTTGGTATATATTATATGGAGGTTGATATTTTCAGGAGTTACATGCTTTAGTGTCATGCACTATTTTGCATGCTTGCATGCTGAGCGATTGTTGGCTCCTTTATAGTTGAGCACATCGCTAATTACATGATCTGCACACACAATCACTCATGGGTTAGTGGTACATTAGGCAGGGTGTGTGCAGCTTGCTTTGTCAGGGCTCCGCTCGTCCGCTCATGGGTAGTGTGACTGTAGCATGGTAGCGGGCAGGGATCCCTCCTCTTAATTATGACATAAGGAGATGAGAGCTTAGTCTCCCCCACTATGTTTGGGATAGGAGGATAGGTGTACTCCGACAACATCCTGTCCACTCGGTCACTCAGGAGTAGTGATGGCAGAGTGCACAGTTGTCATAGCCCTACCCATTCGACTTCACCATTGCGTGTGAGGTGGATGATTGGCATCAGGGATGACCATATTATTTGCATCATATGCATGGATTGCATTTATTGCTTGTGATTGCTGCATTTTGGATGTTGCATTTTGGTGGTTGCATATAGGGGTGTCAAAAATGAACCCGACCCGACGACCCAACCCGAGTCGACCCGAAAAAAATCAGGTTTGGGTTGGGCATTTTCGGGTTCGGGTCGGGTTCGGGTTGGAGGGTTGGAGAGCAAAAAAATTTCGGGTTGGGTCGGGTCGGGTTCGGGTTGACCCGAGTTGACCCGGGTTAGCTTAAATATAGGGTTTTGTGGGTTTTTTGGGGGTTAAATCAAATTTTATTTTAAAAATTTAGATGTTTTTATGTATATTAATATCATGTTTGTATGATAATGATGGAATATTGAGATAAAAGTGAAGAATTATAGGAAAAATAGCCCAAAAAAGTCGTTTTGAATCGGATTTTCGGGTTATATGGGTTGGGTTCGGGTTGATCGGGTTGGTCGGGTTGAGGTGTTTTGGGTTGAACTCGGGTTCGGGTCGGGTTCGGGTTGGGTTAAAAAAAAAAAAAAAACTCAACCCTACCCAACCCGACCCGACCCACCCGAATTGACACCCCTAGTTGCATATGATTGACATGTATACAGGAAACATTATGTATTTGGTCTGACGACCCTGCACAGGTTGGTATGGTTCACACCCTTATGTTCGAATAGGAGGTCCTGGTGAGTATAGTTTTCTTCTGTTGTTCAGTTTTGCATTACCTGTTATTGTTCAGAAGACTGTACTGCATGATTATTATTGATAGTTATATCTTATTATGCATGTATGTAGGGGTGTCAATTCGGGTGGGTCGGGTCGGGTTGGGTCGGGTTGAGTTTTTTTTTTTTTTTTTAACCCAACCCGAACCCGACCCGAACCCGAGTTCAACCCAAAACACCTCAACCCGAACCTGAACCCGACCAACCCGATCAACCCGAACCCAACCCATATAACCCGAAAATCCGATTCAAAACGACTTTTTTGGGCTATTTTTCCTATAATTCTTCACTTTTATCTCAATATTCCATCATTATCATACAAACATGATATTAATATACATAAAAACATCTAAATTTTTAAAATAAAATTTGATTTAACCCCCAAAAAACCCACAAAACCCTATATTTAAGCTAACCCGGGTCAACTCGGGTCAACCCGAACCCGACCCGACCCAACCCGAAATTTTTTTGCTCTCCAACCCTCCAACCCGAACCCGACCCGAACCCGAAAATGCCCAACCCAAACCTGATTTTTTTCGGGTCGACTCGGGTTGGGTCGTCGGGTCGAGTTCATTTTTGACACCCCTACATGTATGATCGATACCCGCTAAGTTCTTGAACTCACTCGTTGATTTATTCTTATTTCAGGTTAAAGCCGCCTGGAGATCATGTCCGCCAGTCCCATGTCGCATCGAGCGACTTCTTCTATTCTTGCTTCTGTTCGCTTTATTAGTTTTGGACTTATTTATGTATATGTATCTTTGTATGGAATTTAGCTTTGTGTTCTCTTGTATTTGGTTTGATGTTATCGTGTCAAGCCGGGCCAACTCGCAGTTAGTTGTTTTGTTCGTTTCATGTTCGCTATTTTGTGATTTCCGCTGTGTAATGTTACAGCCGTGTAGGCTATTTATTAACTGGTTGTGTTTACTTCCAACCGTGTGGGCTGCTTATAAACTACGTGGTTGTGTTTATATCCAGCCGTGTGGGCTGATGTTACTTGTGAGTAGCCGTGTGGCAATGTATTTATGTTTCAGATTGTCACCGGTACAGGGGAGATGCTGCTGGATTTTCATCTGGCAGGGACTCCTCTGGGACGTGACAGTTATGCTTAGCAAAGACAATAATGACCACAACAACGACAATACCCCAAACAACACTAGAGTCTTAGCGTGCAAAGCTTTTGTGAGGACCACAACGATTGTGACAATCTCAATGCTAGGCTTCAGCAATGACAGTGAGAGTTGTGATGAAGGCAAAGATTTGGCACAATGCTCCCTTGAGTGAAGTGACCACATTGTGAGCTACGGTTTGAGTTTTATATCTTATCTTCTTCCTTCACCTCCTCCAAATCTTCCTCTTCTCCTCCATAATTGATTCCTCGTCCTCCTTGTAGGTGCCTTTGGCACCATATGTCAGGCATTGACACATCGGACATGGCACCGGGACATCTCAAAGACCAAAATCCTAACTTGGTAAGATTTCAAACCTCGCTTTCTTCCTTTCGTCTTATCTAAACTTCCTCTCCATCTATCTTTCCTATTTCTATATTTCCAAATAAACTTCCTCTCCATCTATCTTTCCTATTTCAATATTTCCAAATAAACATGGTCTTATAGTAAAGCGGAAGTAAGTCATCCCCATAATCCAACAGGTTTCAGCAATGGTTCAGCTGGTTAGGATTAATGCCAACTGAACTTGGAAATCGAAACTAATATTTGTATTGAAATTCAAAAACATCCACATAATACTGATGAAAATAGGGAAGGAAAAAAGTATTGGACAAAATATTACGGATTCCATGCAATTCAATTCCAGAACTAATTGATGCAATAATTCCGTCTTCAATAAGAAGGCAATCAAAAAAATTCAGCAACGAGTGCTTACCGTATCAATCAAGAAAGCCCGTCTGCCTAAAAACAGCATCACGGACGCGCCGCAGATCTCTTCCTTTGAGCGTTCTCCCAGCTCCTTCCAGGACCGAAAAGGTTGTCTTGGGCGACCCCCTTCCACTGCTCCTGGCGACGATCTCATGAGGCGGCATCATTTCGTTATCGTCCCCGTCTCCATCATCAACTACCCCACTTTCCTCCATCTCGAATCGTCTCATCCTCCGGGGGACAACCGGCACATTGACCGGAAGCGAGTGCGCTTGGTGCGCCCTCCCGCTCGGCGTCGAGAGCGAGTACTCGGGCTTCGGCTTCGGAACCGAGGGGATCATCCGCGCGGAGGCCGCGGAAGCGGGCGATGGCGAATTGGAAGCGGAGGAGGACGCGGAAGAAATCGAGGGTTTCCTCTGTATGAGATGCGGACCAGCGGCGATGACCGGGGAGGAGGAGCCGCTCGCGTCGTCCTCCGGAAGGGCAGCAAGGATTCCGAACCCGCGGTCGGGAGGGCGGGGGAGAGCGAAACGAGAGGAAAGGTGTTCGCTCAGCGAGGCAGGCGGAGGAGGCGGCGCCGGCTCCTGCCCGTCTGCGATGGAGGTCCACAAGACGTCGGATTCGTGGAGCTCGACGGCGGCGCCCGCGGATTCGCCGGAGGGCGGCGAGGGCGACAAGATGCCGAGGAAGCGGTTGGAGCCGGGGGATCGGTGGCGGCGGAGGCTCTCCATGGAATGATCGGTGCTCGAACAATCGCCGTAGTGATCACCTCGAAGCCTGAAGAGATTCTCAGTCAACCTGTTCCCATTTGCCACAGCGAGAATAAATTAAAGGAAGTTGCAGATTTTCGTCGTCAGAGAGAAGTCGCTGCATCGGTTGTATCATTTTCCCAAGTAAACCAATTTGGACTCGCAACAACGCCGCTGAGATTCCAAAGTCCACACGCTGTCTAGGCCCATCAAGCAAAGACAGCAGTTTGAGACGTGGAATTTGGAAGCAGCTGCAACTGCCAGCCACTAGGCTTTTGCTGTAACGGATTATACCTATTTTTTAAGCCATTGATCAAGGCGCGTTTAGAATTCTCAAAAACCTACCAAACTTTATCCTGAGTGATATTGTTGGAGAATATTAATTTTTAAAAAATATATTATTGTGATATTTATTTAAAAATTTATACAGTACTAAAATAGTTTTATTTCTAACATCAAATATTACAGTGATGACTGTCTTCAAAATTTAGTACTATATATTACCTAATGGTCTAACGGATATTTTTCTCTGATCATTTAGATAAATCAGGAAATACATATAGTGGTTAATTTAGAAATTCAACATCTTTTTATTGTATCTCCTATTTAGAAGAAAAATTCTTACAAATATATTATAATTGGGGATCGAACTGTTGAATGACAACCTGAATATTCTATCATGACATCATAATTTCGGGACACTACATATTACCACAATGACCTATTGACAGGACCGATAAAATGAATATTTTTTTAAAAATCTAAAAGTTAAATACACTGTTTTTGAAAATTCCCTTTTTAAATTGCCGTTTTTAGTTAATTTTTGCAGTTCACTGAAACACTTTCTTAATTTTCGTTTCGTTTTAATAAAAAAACCACTCTTGTTTTAGTTGTTGTGTTAATTTGTGAATTTTAAAACAAGCATAAAAAACAAAAAGGCAAAAATGAAGACAAGCTGAAGCCTTTCCAAACAATGCTGTTGAGATTGAGTATAAAATAATTATATAACAATTTAAGTTTATTTTACAAACAATGCAGTTTACTTTTAAGTTTTATTTTCTAATAAAAAAAGGTTTTCAGAAAATTATTAATTTTTATAATTTGAACCCTGCAAACTGTTTTCCACCTCTTTCCTTTCTTCAGCGACTCCAGCTCCGACTCCTCGACTCTTCTGCTCCCCCTCCGACGGCTACTTGAGAGAGAGAGAGAGAGAGAGAGAGAGAGAGTCAAAGAGCAACAATGTTACGAGGGGAAGAACCCTAGCAAGAGGCTCAAGCAGAAGGCATCGCCCATGGCCGGGGCTGACCCTGGAAACCTAGCAGGAAGATGAAGAAGCTCGTTTGGGAGCGGGCCCTGGAATATCACTCTGACTAGGACGACGAAGTCGACGAGGACGTTCTGGAGGAGCCTTCGAGCGACGCGGAGCAGGATAAGGAAGAACAGAAGGACGGTTTGGGTGTCGGGGATAACGGGAGCGACAGTTACGAAGTCGACGATGAGGAGGACGGGGATGGAGTGAAGCATGGCATCTCCCGGTTTGTCGAGGGTTGAGGGATTTGGATCGCTGTTTCTAAGATTATAAAGAGGCGCCTCTGGGATGATTCCCTTGTAAGTGTTGTTAATGGTGCTTGAATGCGAATATCTGGAAGATTGTTATTTTCTTAGATCTAGCTTTCATCGTCTTATGGCCCAATATTTTCAGCTCATAAGAAACTTGTTGCAGAAAATCTTGCATAAGAGGATACAGCTACTTAAGAAAGGGGAGACGAGAAGGAGAAAAAAAAGATGGTTAGTGTGATTAATTACCAGACTTGTCATACAATTGCCTCCCCGTTCTGTTGCTTTCATTACGGATTGGTAGGTGCAGTATTTATGTGCTTTCACATTTTTCATTCTGCATATGCAACCAGGCAGCTCATAAGAAACTTGTTGCAGAAAATCTTGCATAAGAGGATACAGCTACTTAAGAAAGGGGAGACGAGAAGGAGAAAAAAAAGATGGTTAGTGTGATTAATTACCAGACTTGTCATACAATTGCCTCCCCGTTCTGTTGCTTTCATTACGGATTGGTAGGTGCAGTATTTATGTGCTTTCACATTTTTCATTCTGCATATGCAACCAGGCAGCCGAGAAGGGGCACACTAAAGTGGAGAATTTTTTGAATGCAAACGAGGAGTTTCTTAAAGGAAGTAATCTCTGGCTTCCAAAGGATGTGACCTAACATCTTTGCAAATTATGTCATTCTAGCCATTTACTGTGCTACAGTACGTTCCCCTCGAACCAAAAAGTCTTCATCTTGCATGTGTGATTCTTTGCTGGATTATCAGTTGTGAAGTTATTTAATGCAGTAAGAGAGTAGCCGTTCTAACTTACTCAGTTTTGAATTTTTTTTTTCTTTAAATGATGTGGGATTATTATTCTTGACAATAAGATTTAAATTTCCAATTCAGGTCAGTAAAGCACAGAGTTGCTAGAATGGCTTGAGTCCTTTGAGCTCCATAGGTGCTAAAGTATGGAATGATTTCTGTATATGCAATTTGTTGTCCTTTGTTCTGTATTTAGTTATCTAATTTTTAAAGAACATTTGAATCTCTATATTACTCTTCAAAAATTGAACTATGCAGCAGAAATCATTTTCACAACAATCATTTTAGTAGATTCTTGTAATATGTATCCTTGATTTAAATGTAGAAGCAATAAGAGTGGGTATTATGTTCACAGGTTGATCATTTTTTTGGTACTACAAGGTGAAGATACTTCCATGTCTGGTCTATAATCTCATCCTGTGTTAGACAGCATGGCCAAATGTACCTTTTTGTTAAATTACCAAAATCGATTACTCACTGACATGGTAAATCTCTCCTATCCTATTTGTGTCAATGATAGTTTAAAATTAGAGATTTTGAAGAAAACTTTCAAAAATTCAAAATCAACTTAAGAGTTACTTTTAATGCAAACTGTTTTTTCCACTCCTTTTTTCTAGAAGAAAAACTGAAAAATAAAAGATTTTGGATTTCGAGATAGGGTATTACATGGGCGCTTTGTTTTCCAAATGCTAATAGTCAAGTTCAAATTGATGTTTTAGCCTTATCACCTAACGACTATAGTTGTGTTGGACATACTTTAAGTAGACATTTGGCACTCCCATCAATCACATGTGAAATTTTTAGAAATAGCCACATCAAACGCTTTGATTAATCCACATTCATGATATATACTTGCATTTTGTATTTGAGTCCCAGGAACATATGTTTTAGCATATTCTTCTTTGTTTCAAAAATCTTATGTCACCAACTTTCTTGCTTTGTTTACTAAAATTGTTTTTAGTTATCTTTTTATACTATGTGGATTTACCAAATGCTAATATTTTTAGCAGTTTGTCTTCAGTTATTTTTCTATACTATGTGGATTTACCAAATGCTAATATATTTAGCAATTTGTCTTATATCTTAGCAATAGAACCAATTCTTTCAATTTGTGCATCATGGACTTTATGCCTCTCCTTGTGTTTTTAGTTCATGTACATGCACTTTTGATCCATAAAGAGGTAATTTTTCACTTAAGATTAATAATGGATGACTGCTTAAAGTGAATTATGGAATATGATCCCTGTGGTATTGTCTGAAATCCTGATGCCCAAATCCAGGAATAGGAAGCAACGGTTTTAACTTTTAAGAGAATTAAAATTTCCATTGTTTTGGACTAAGAGATGCAGATATCATGTATATTGTTAATTTTGATTAATTTGTTGACATCTATAAGTATATTTATTTGGTATATTATTGCATGTGCACAATGACAGGACACTTACATACATATTACTTCATCTTGCCCTGATATTTCTCATACTATCACTTGTCTGCTGGAGTGTCTAAAAGTGTTATTCATTCATCAGACTTTGAAGTCCTCATGTATAACGTTACATGTATGAAAGGCTATTACACATAAGCCCTTACACTATGATATGTTTGTCTGAGAATGCTGCAATCACTTCTGTATTTTGTGATCTCAACAGTTTTGGCAAAAAGAAGAAAACAAGCATTTTTTCGGAGCTACAAAAGCCAACAACCTAGGTATGTTAAATCTTAGTTACTTCGTACATGCAATGTACTTGTTACTACTTTTCATTTTCCTTTTACCAAGCTATTGTAATATATAGAATTTGCTGTACGAGCCATTTTCTATGGATATATTCACATGGGTAATGTCAATTCTTCCTATTTACAATCTGCTTATTTATATTTCACTCTTTTTTCACTATCATACAAATCTCATTTGGATTATATTTATCTCAAGTTTCTAAAACAGCATTCAGGAAAGATTTGTTCATACACATGATCAATATGCATAATTGTGTGCATATGCACTCATTATAAGTGTTTTGGTAAAATATTATTTACATTCATATTGGTTGATCATTTATAGTTACCACCCATAATTATAGCAAAAGGTGATTATGCTCACCCTAGGCGTCCCTCATAGCCCGTCCCCAGGTTATGTGAAGGGAGGTAAATCACGGGATTAACTTATAACCGACCGTTAAGTTGGCTAGTGTGTGCCCACAGGGAATTGATCCTTTGCCCATTATAGCAAGTCTACCACCCTCTAGCCAATTGGGCATCTCGTGGGGACAATAGTTACCACCCATAATGATTATATTCTAGCTTGATAAGAAACTTGATTGGAAATTAAGACAACATCTAACTGTACAAACATATTCATATGCTGCATATATAATATGGTGAATCATTACATATGCTAGTGTTTTAAAAACTAGCCTATGCAGCCACATTGCCTTTTTCAACAAGGGATTGCATTATGTTTCTTTAGGTGATTTGCCTAGGTGGCTAACTAGGTACTTATGCATGCTAGGTGGGTGCTTGTTTAGGATATCTATGTAGTGAGAAGGAGGAAAAATTGGTTTGGTCCACTTAATAGATAGGAATTTAATTAGGGCTTTGGTGATGATTTTTCTCCACCAAAGAAGATTTTTTTTAATGATGTGAAATACTGAATAAGAGTTTGATGAACAGCATTTGTAAGTGTTACATATTTGTTTTGGAAGGAATAAACATTTTATATTCGTGTAACTAACATATATACTTATTCTATATTGTAATAGTAACTCCATGTTTTCTATGAGGGAGAGAAATGACTAGGGAGAGAAGTGAGGTAGATAAAAGAAATTCAATTGGGAAAGGATAGGAAAATGTTTCCCTTTTTTGGGTTTCTTGGGGGAGTTGTTAAGGGGAGGAGAGAGTAGGGAAGGTTAAAAATTTCTTGATTTGACAAAACATAATAAACATAAATAATAGATGGATTTTTGAAAAATAATTTTGATTTTTTTTTTGACAAGATTTACTTGACATTTGTGTTGAAGTAGAGGTTTTACCTAATTTGGGCAAAAAAATGACTCACGTGGAATAAATTCCCAACTCTTTCTTGAGATGAAATCGAGGGAAAAGGCACTTGAGGAATTTTTCCCCTAATTGTATTTCTTTGTGGTTTTTCCATTAGGAAATATGTGTTTAGTTTTCTAGGTGTATAATATTAATATACTTTGTCAGGTTTACGTTAATCAATTTTATTAATATAAATATTTAAATAATTTTTTAATAATGGGTCCCCTTGCATTCTGCACGTACCATATTAAGTGTGTCAATTGCTTGCCTCTGAAAAATGTGTTTTAGAGCTTTGGCATATAGATATGGGTCTACATAAGTGGGGTGGTTGCCACAACAGATGAAACTTCACTAGCGCAGCAAAGACAATGGTAGTTACAATTGTGCCAAAAAATTTTTTGTCCCTTTGAGGCTAGATCAAACCAAAAAGACAAGTCAAATATACTTTTAAATTAAATACATATCTTCTTGGAAGTTATGTAAGAGATTTTGTCTGACCTCTACTTCGTCCATGTGACTTGTGGTTCTCGTCGTAATGCAATATGTGCTAACATTTGGTGAAGAGATAGAGTAGAAATTAATGTCCCCGGGAGGAGTTGATGGCGATGGAGAGAAAGGAGAGTCGCTAGGTTTGTCATCTCATGACACCTCTCTTAGAAATTTGATCAAAGGTCTCTTTTTTTAATCGTATATATATAAGTTGACTTCCAACTATCTTTTAATCTGGATTGTCAATTCAAATTCAATCAAGTAAAAGGCTAATAAATTAGGAATCAATTCCTAGTTTGCCTCAACTATCTTATAATTTGAAAAATAATTGATTTTATAAGACTTTAAACCTTTTAAAATTTTTACAATTCTTATTAAATATTTTTAAAAATTATTTTTTCTCTAAACTAATTTTCACAATTCTTAAAAAATTAATTTGAGCCTATTAGAATTTTGAATTAAAATTCGATTAATCTTAATTAATTTTAATTTACTCTCTTATTTAATCGTACAAATTAATGCTAATTAAGTGTCAAATTTAATTAAATAAATAAATTTTTATTTATTCCAATTAAATTCTCTACTAAAATTAGTTAAAGTAACTAACACTTAATTATCTAAAAGTTATGAACATAATTAACTCTTAATTCTTCAATTTTCTCTCTCAAGTTACATGTTTTTTTTTGTCGATAGGTTGAGCCTTGTGCATAGATTGTAGACTCCTAGAGATAATGGTAGTATACATAAATGATCAAACATTTAAAAGGGTCACCAATTGAATTGTTTGTATGATATATTCTCCTGTTTAACATGAGTGATAAGTTTTATACCAATCACTCACATTCCTAAGGCTAGCAACATATCTAACCATAAGTGTACATATAACACTTTTAAGGGTTCAATATACAACTGTGTTAAAATAAGTTGACATTCTTATCACATGCTAATTTTACATTTAAGGACTTTTTGCACCCACCTTGAATAAGCAAATTAAAATATTAGCAACATTTCAAATGATATTTCATTGTGAGACATGTCTAGTTGGTTGGTCTCAAATATTTCACATTCATAGTTGTCTACATTCTATCTATTGGCGTGATATGACAGTCTATCTTATAATAGAAATATAGCATGTATTGATTGTATCCCCAAATCAATGTCTCTAAGTTGCTATGACTGGGACATCTGATTCTAGCACTTTGTATGCCTTAGAATTGTCTCACATCTCAATCAATTTGTTATTAAAAAATGATCCTATTTGGATTTTATTACAAATATTTATTAATAAGATAATTTTACTAAAGAAACAATTGCTTCATTTTGTTTCTAAAGCACTATCACTATGGTACTTATAATTAAATTTGAAAATTTTAGTAAGCCACCTTATTCCCCAATGTTGTCTTTGAGTCTGTAGTTTTTATTTTTTTTTTATTTTTGAATGGAAATTGGAACCGCCAGAGATAATTGCATCTTAATTTGTTGGAGTGTAAATAGCATCAACTTTGAGTAAATCAGTTAATATTTAGTATTTCATTGCATGGATTCTTATACTAAAACCTTAACTACTCTCGGATCTCCTATGAATTTCATAATTGCATATGGTACATATGATCCACAGCCAATATAAAATGATATATTTTTATTCTCCCATTCATTAGTGTTTCTTTTTCATGATTTACCTCAATTCCATCACTTCTTCACCCAGAGCTTCAGTTTTCAAAGATGAAATAATAAGGGAGATTGAAACATCACTTGGGTGTTCCCACAGTTTTAATCAATCTGTTTTATGGAATCCAATTAAACCAACATAAGATGATTCGATAAAAATGTTTATGCATTTTTTAGAAATGGGATGGGGGAGGGTAATTATATCCTAATATTTCAATTTTGTACAACTGTGAAGTCAACTACAGGAAAAGTCTGACAAATGTGCATTAATATTTTTATGAATTTCTGATTGCTGCTTGAGCCATCTAATTCTGATCAGGAGTTCAAAGTAATATTTTATTGGTATTTGTTAAATTCCTCAACCAATTCATATGAACTAGATATAATTTGATAAAATTAATACCTAATTTTTTTTATATATAATCTAGGCGTTTGGGCTTCGCCCGTCTAATCTTGGAGGTAGATAGCCTTCCCCTTGGTTCTCCTACCGAAAATCTGGAGTACAACTTATGCACATTTAGAAATCTTAAGGTAGATGATTATTTTGTCAGTGACATGCATGAATTTATTGTCCTGGTTTTTGCAAGTGGTATAGGAGTTTCTTCTATTAAACATAGATTTTAGAGAGTATCATGAAGAATCTTCACATCAAGGATAATTAATCCATTTGTTTATGGGTCTATTACATACACATGTATTTGTAGGTACCCAGTTTGTTCACCTAGTAATAGTAATGTTAGTATTTAGAACAATCGTGTGGATATTCTGAAAAGCATAAAACGCTAGTGCTACTTTGGTTTTTTAACTCAATACATCGTTTTTTACTTTTAAATATTTGGTCATTTGATTTCATTACAGTCAAATAAGAAAAATATTGTTCTTTGTGCTAAATAAATATTATGGTTGAAGCAGTTACTTTATCACATTGATGATGTTATGCTAAGTTGGATTCCATCCAAATGTTACTTGGACACTATTAAACAACTCTATGATTGTTCTATTTGATTACTTACCTTCTCAGATCAGATCAGATCAACAAGTTTCAGCAACAAAACCTTCCTCCTGTAGCTGATCCTCTATCATCCCCATTTATAATTGCAAACTACTGTCATGTAATTTCACTTATCTAGTCAAATCAAATTGCAACTTTGAGTTAATTCTAAATCTCCTTTTGTTCAGGTCTAGATTGATCCTTCTCTTCCTAACTTTGTTCTTGAACAAGGCTAGCAACTTTTGATGGTAGCTTCCTGCTCCTTGATCATGGTTATCTCAACATATCACATGGTTAGACTTGTAGCTGTGCCCAGAAAAAGAGAAAAATCAGTGCACCAAGTCTGAGAAATGCAGTTCCCCACACTAGGTGCATGCTAAAATGGTTCTCAAAGATATTTCTTTTGGGAATGTTGCTAGGAGCAATGACCCTCTACCAGGGAGCAAGGTAATATGCTAGGTCTGATTGTCCAAACCTGAAATGAAATGCTTTTGCAATATAGGCTAGCAAATATGCTCCGAAATCTTTGCATAAATGCCATTAGAAGGTTTTTCTTTGTTAAAATAATAACAAAATAATTTATTTGATAAAATTGCAACTTAACCTTTAACTATGTAAAGTATTTTTGAATTAGATTATTTATTGATATTTTGTCTAATATTTTGATAGATTTTATTTAATATTTTGAAATGAAATAAATAATTTTAGATAAGTTGGTAGAGATTTTAAGAAAGATATATGCCATATCAAAATTTGCAACGGTAAATAATTTCACTAATTTGAAAGGGATAAGTGTGCGTTTGCTCCTTTTGAATGATTTGGTAAGATGAATAGTTGGTATTTGTAAATCATCTATTATGCTGGAGTGACATCAAGATTTTCTATAATTGGCAAAAGGTGGAACCGCCACCCTAGCGGCCCCCTGGCCCCGGCCCCATAAGATTCCAGAGGGAGTAAATCACGGTTAATGTTGGGCAGGATAGATTTTCTATAATTAATCTTTGAGGAGGTGGTTCTCTCTCGACTAAGCTATTTTACCATGAACTAGAGTAATAATTGAATGCTTCTGCAGCTTTGTGGTTATAAGAAAAAGAATCTGGATGGTCTCCACTTTGGGACAGTCAGATGCTTAGAACTTCATAATTTGACAGATTGGGATAAAACAGCAGTAAGATAAAGACGAATGAATACCCTCAGGATTCTTTTTCTTCTTCATGCCACTGCTAAGATTGGTCGTTTTTCTTTTCTGCCCACAGGAACTTGTGGCTGAAGAGAAGGTTTTGTCCGACAGTTCCTCAGATGGAGAATAGTTGCTGCAAGAATATTATTGGATTATCGGATGAGTACGGCTAGAAATTGCCATCATGGTAAATAATGGCAATGTTTCCTCAGGAAACATCATGCCCCATCGTGCTCTGCTAAACCTCTAAATTTATGCACGTGAGGGTTTTAAAAGAGAATAAAATCTGCAGGGAGTGGAAGAAGTTTTTTTTCCCCTCTGGAAATATAGGCTAACAGTATTCATGAAGAAGCAAGTTAATAGTCAGAAGTGTCCTCGAGTGAGCGTTGAAAAGAAGCAATAAATGCCGTGAAGCTGCCTTTGGACGCGTCTTCCGTTGTATCCGCACTGTATCCAGTAACGACTCTGATCCGTGAAGATTTTGTTGCGAACAAAATGCCTCTAAAATCTCTTAATTTGCAAATGGCTTATGAAAGACATGTGAAGAGCCATGGATGTAAATAATTAACACCAGCTGGGTGATCATCTGACAGGATAAACTAATCCCCACTCCTCCCTCCTTTTGATATGTTCCAATGGACCAACGCACGTCAGGCGGCTGACGTCGCCCTGTGTCTCCCCAATGCAGATTTGGTTAATTTAAGCAGGTTTCATCATCAAACCAGAGAAGTTCAAGATTCAAGGAAATAAAAATACATTATCCGCCCCAATACTGAATGCGGCAAGACTTTGATTTGTTCCACAAGGGTTGCATCTGGTCCCTCCCAATGAGGATTATTGTAATGTAACAGGACACGAAAAAACTAAAAGAATAAGATTGTGAAGAGATGGATTGATGTACCTCATTCGGGGTTGCAAGTTCCCGTGGAAGGTATAAACAATGTATGTCATAATTGGCTGTTGGGCGATTGATATCATTGTATATAATACGAAAGGTATAAATTTCAGCATCAAAGCTTGCAATGGCGACAGCTGAACGACAAGTGTCCTCAGGCATACATGCTCTCTACGGGTGTTCTCAGTCATCCAATGCTCCTCCAGTCAGATTTAATGTGTTGAACTGGTTTGAGCCACTTAACTAGCTATGTTCATTTGAGGTGATTACAGTTTAGATAAGGTGGGTAGCTATCGTTGGAAATGGATGAGTTTGATCCGAAGTGTTTGATTTATCTTTCTTAGGGGAGGAGAGACTAAGTGTGTGTTATTTCTGTTATTTCTTATTTTCCTATATTTTTCCTATAATAATTTGGGTAGGTCATTTGGCTGAATCTAGATAAGCAGTCAATATCAAAGTTTTATCAAAAATTATTTAAAATACTCTTGCACTATTTTAGTAGAGTGGGCGTGCCTCTGGCTGGAGCTTTGGTGCAGCGGTTAGTTATTCTAGTGGTTAATTAGATATTTAAAGTTTGAATTCTAGTTATGATGTATTGTAAGATATTTTCTTTCAATAGGATGATAAACTTAAGGATATCGGATTGACAATCATGACTACTTCTTGATTTATTTAGCGGGTTGTATGTGAGATCGAATCAGTTATTTCAGGATTAATCAAATTGTAAGAGTTGGATACTTGAGGTATATATTAAAATAAATAATAGAGTGGGCGTTGGTAAAAATTGATGATCTAATAGAAATGTCAGATTTCTTCTTATACATCATACACAACTCTTATTTGGCAATTCACATGGTGGTTTTAAGGTGGTAGATTATTCTTCTTATAAATACTCATCATTGACTTAATTTCTATGGGACCGATGATCGTAATCATTCATGTCTCTTTGACTTTTGATTTTACTTATGACTAGATAACTTTTTATTTTAAAGTTTCCACTATATTCTATCCTTCCTCTTCTTATTTGCAAAATATTCTATTATCATCACCATGAGTCTATTAATTTCACTTTAATAAACCCTCTTTCTTTTTCATGATTAATTCCTCTAGTTCTTCCAATTCTCCATGAATCTAATGAATCTAATAGAGGTTCTTATCCTCCTCTATAAGATAAGAGTCGGAAGGAGCTTATCTTAAACTTCCATCATGACCTAGGCCAAGTTAGTGAAACTTTGTATGCGATATCATATACATGCTTCTTCTCATTTCAATGTCGTAACTTGAGATGACTAAACTTATTGCCTCCAATTTTCATTTAACCTTTTTTTTGAGGTTGGGCTCATCTTCTCCTTCCTATTTTCATCTTCCACTCCTTAGTAAGTAAGATCTTTTTGTGAGATAGTTCTCTCTTAATTTAAACCCATAGAGTAGATATAGAGTGGATTGAGAACTTTTTTTTTTATATATACCAAGGCTATTGGATAATCACTTAGAGCAAGTGCTACATCAAATTTCCATGGGAGGCATGGAAGTGTCGCAAGAGCTCCATCTCCAATAAAAGAAGTGGAAGAGATGGTTTTCCTTATTATAGGTGTCGATTGATCAGAACTGACAAGTGATCATTTGACAATATAAATTTTCATAATATTTTTCTTAATCTTTCTTAGGAGGATACTGAGAAGTTGAGTGCCTCTAGACTTGAATCTATATGGTTAGATTATGTATATTTATTTCTTTATAGTTTTTAGGGTAATTTGATCTTTTTCTTTTTTATATTTAGAGTTTAAGGTTTCTTAACTGTATACGACCTTATACTTTGTATTTCTAATTATCAATTTTTGATTCAATAATATGACTTGTTTTTTCTTTTTCTTAATTTCTACATGGTATCAGAGCTAAGTTCTCTTTCTCTGGCTTAATTTTTTTTGCCGTCCCCTATTATTGCTTTCTGTTGCTGCTGTCGTCTCCTACTACTGTTGCCGATTTCGGTGCCGACACCTTGTCCTGTTGATTTCGGCACCGACGACTTGTCCTGTCGATTTTGATGCCGACGCTCTTTTCTGTCGATTTTGGTGTTGACGTCCTATGCTGTTGATTTCGACGTCGACGTTCTTTTCTGTTGATTTCTGTGCCGACGTCTCGTGTTACCGATTTTGGCATTGACATCCTTTTCTACTGATTGCGACACCGATGCCCAATGTTGTCGATTTCTACGTTTGACATCTTTTTCTATCTCGAATTCTCTGTGTGACCACAGGTCATCCTGACACCAGTTTTTACAGATCGTATAGATGTGTATTCTTAAAGTTTGATTATTCTGAGCATTATTCATTTTGTCATTATGCCTGATCGTGCAGATGCTTCATGGATATTTGATCCATATATGTTGAAGCAGTTTTAACAGTTCCTTGTTTTACAACCCTCTGCCATGTCAACTTCCTCTCATATAGGTTTGTCATCGTCTGGTATTTCAGGTATATCTTCATCCTTATAGATTTTGGACTCTAGTGCCTCCCATCATATGTCATCTAATTTATCATCTTTTGTTTCTTTTTCTTCCTGTTCATCTATATCTATTGTGACAGCTGATGGTACTTCCATGTCATTAGTAGGTGCCGGTTTAATTGTTACATCTTGTTTATCTCTTACTGATGTTTATTATATTCCAAGTCTTACTTTAAATCTTGTTTCTGTTAGTCAATTATGTGAGTCTGGATACCTAGTCTCTTTTTCTTCATCCAATTGTTATGTTCAAGACCTGTAATCTCAGAGGCAGATTGGGACAGGTCATAGGCAAGGAGGACTCTATGTTTTAAATCAACTCAAAGTACCAGAAGTTGTAGTTTCAAATGTGGATTTATCATTTTTTCATCTGAATCGTTCATCTTCTGATTTTTATTTATGACACTCTTGTTTAGGTAATGTTTCAGCATCTTGTTTGTAGTTTTTAGCTTCTATTGGAGTATTAAGACCTTTAAAAAGTTTTGATATTTTTTATTGTAGTGGTTGTAAACTGGCCAAATTTTCAGCCTTATCATTTTCTAAAAGTTTTTTTTTTCTTCTGCTCCATTTGATCTTATCCATTCTGATGTGTGGGGACCCTCTCCTATTCTTACAAAAGGGGAGGGGGTCAAGATATTATGTTTTGTTTATTAATAATTGCACTTGTTACACTTGTTTATCTTATGAAACACAGGTCTGATTATCTCACCATTTTCAACAATTTCAGAGGTCTTGTGAAAACTTAACACTCTAGTGTCATAAAGTGTTTTCATTGTGATTTAATTTGGAGGGGGGGGGGGGGTGAATACACTTCGAATCATCTTTCACAATTATTTGCTTTTGATGGTACTATTCATCAAACCTCTTGTACAGATACTCCTGAACAGAATGGTGTGGCTGAGCAAAAACATAGACATTTTGTTAAAATAGTTCATTCATTTTTATTGTCTGATAGTGTTCCTAGTACCTTTTGAGGGGAAGCAATCCTTACCGCTTCTCACGTAATTAATAAAATTCTAACCTCACACAATTTAGGCTTGTCACATTTTGAAAAATTGTATGGGCATGCTCCTCTCTATTTCTCTTTGCGTGTTTTTGGTTGTACTTGTTTTGTCCTTCGTCCACATGTCGAGCGTAATAAATTAGCCTCTCGGTCTGCTCTTTGTGTCCTTTTAGGTTATGGGGTTACTAAAAAAGGACATCGTTGCTTTGATTCCGTTAGTCAAAAATTGTATGTCTCTCGTCATGTTGTGTTTCTTGAGCATATTCTATTTTTTTCTATTCCAGCTAGTTTGCATAATATGACAAAGTCAGATCTACTTTGTATTGATTCTTTCAATACTGACACTTAGGAAGTTTCACTCACAGCTCCTACTGGTAGCTCAACTGAATCTGATATTTTGGTTTATGAAATATCCGCTCCATATGCTCCTCCTTTTGCCACTACCTAATCATCTCCTAAGGTTGCATATGATCTTTCTCTCCACCGTCGTCAATCCACTCGTGTTCGTAAGTCTACTAAACTGCCAGATTTTGCTTACTCTTGTTATTCTCATTCTTTTGCTTCATTTGTTGCATCTATTCATTGTCTTTCTTAGTCTGTATCCTATAGAAAAGTTGTTTGTAACCTACTTTAGTAGAGTGTTATGACTGATGAATTAACTGCTTTGCATCATACTCATACATGGGATTTGGTTTCGTTACCATCAGGAAAACACACTATTGGTTTTCGTTGGGTATATAAGATCAAAACTAAATTTGATGGATCTATTGAGCGATACAAAGCTCGTCTAGTTGGTAACCGTTATTCTCAGGAGTATGACATGGATTATGATGAAACATTTGCTCCTATTGTAAAAATGATGACTTTTGTACTCTGATTGTTGTTGCTTCTGTTCGTCGATGAAGAGTATCTCAGATGGATGTTAAGAATGTATTTCTAAATGGTGATCTTCATGGAGAAGTTTATATGTCACCTCCTCTTGGTATTTCACACCAACCCGATGAAGTTTGCATGTTTCGTAAAACGCTTTATGGTCTCAAATAAGCACCTCGTGCTTGATTTGAGAAGTTATCTACAGTGATTACTTCGTTTGATTTTCATCTTAGTAATCATGATTCAACATTGTTTGATAGATGTATGAGTGTAGATTGTATTCTTTTATTATTATATGTTGATGACATGATTATTACTGATGATGATTCTAATAGAATTGCTTCCCTAAAGTCTGAGTTGGCTCATCGTCTTTCTATGAAAGACTTGGGTATATTACACTACTTTCTGGGCATTGAGGTTGCTTATTTCCTGAAAGGTTATCTTTTATCTCAGTCAAAGTATATCTGATTTGTTTGAGCGTGCTTGTCTTACTGATAATAGAGTCGTTGATACTCCTATTAAGACCAATGCTCGATATTTTCCATCTGATGACTCACCTTTATTTGATCATAGTTTGTACATAACTATTGTTGGAAGCTTGGTTTATCTCATTGTGACTCGTCCAGATATTGTGTATGCTGTTCATGTGGTTAGTCAATTTGTTGCTGCACCAACTACAATTCATTAGGCTACTGTTCTTCGTATTCTCAGGTATCTTTGGGGCACTCAATTTCAAAGTTTTTTATTTCCTTCTACTTTATCTCTTGAATCACGTGCAGATTAGGCTGGTGATCCTAAGGATCGTAAATCTACCACTGACTTTTGCATTTTTCTTGGTGATTCCCTCATTTCTTGGAAGAGTAAGAAGCAAGATGTTATTTCTAGATTTTCCACCGAAGTTGAATATCGTGTCATGACCTCAACTACTTATAAGATAGTTTGGTTGTGTTGGTTACTTACGGATATAGTTATCTCTCTTCATCAACCTACTTGGTTATATTATTATAATCAACGTGCTATTCAAATTACTTGCAATTCAATTTTTCTTTTGTTTCTTGAAAGCTACAGATTACTGATATGTTTACCAAGTCACATTCTGCTTCACGCTTTCGTTTCTTATCTGACAAACTCTCAATGCTTTTAGCTGTCGCATCGTGAGTTTGAGGGGATGTTAGATTATATATATTTATTTATTTATACCTTTTAGAGTAATTTGATTTTTTTTTATATATTTAGAATTTAGGATTTCTTAACTGAACTATATAAGACCTTATATTCTGTATTTCTAATTATTAATTTTAGATTCAATAATATGATTATTTTTTCTTTTTCTTAATTTCTACATATACTGCTACTTTTTTTTTTTTATAGATCTCACAAATCTATAGATCTTGAGGGTGCCAATTTTTAAGAGTTTATAAGTTCTACTTTCATTCAACGTCCCACTAAGTCTTTTTATGTCCTTTATTATTATTATTTTGCATTTCTATAGATATGCACACCAACTTTGCTCCAAGACAACTTTGAGGAGGTCCCTCCTCAATTATTTATTCGATCGATAATGTAACTAAAGCATAAGGACAATCATGTAGTGAGTTTGAACTTGGCAAAACCGCTTTACTGGTTCACAACCCTAATCCAAATGAGCAAAATGATACAAAACCCTTTCTTAAAAAAGACAATTTGTGCCAAATTAACTACTTGTTGATAATTTTTTTTTTAAAAAAAACTCGATGCTCAGTCAACTTTACCAACCCTAACCCCAATGAGTAAAATGACAAAAAATTTCTTTTTAAAAAAAAAGGCAAAGTGAGATTGTGAAACTTTGAAGATCCAAATATTAATGTTTTTTGTTTTCCATGGTTGCAATCTACCCTAAAAATTTCTAAATAGTTGTTCGAAAGGGGCCGGGGGCACTGCCACTAGTCCGATGAAAGTCAAATCACGCATTCTCAGACCTAATCACGCTGGGCCTCCTCTCCCACTGAGCTTTCTACATGTGCTCATGCATCACGGAACAGTTGCATCCAAAACAAGGAATCGGGATTCCATGGCAGCAGTAGTGGCAGTGGAATCAATTATATACAGCAAGCACAGTGAAGAAGAAGAAGAAGAATTAGGCTCAGGTTCCTTCTTCTTCTTCTTTCTTCCTTCTTCTCTCTCTCTTTCATCACAGGCCATCTTCCACTAGATGGTCCCCCATGGCCATCGATGAAAGAGACAACACAAGATGCCCTTTACAGCTCTACTGTTGCTATCCATCTTTGTTTACAGTTTACTGCCCGAGCTTGGATTTTAAGAAGCTAGCTGAGTGGCCACCCAATTTGCAGTTTTTCTTTCTTTCCTTTTTTTTTTTTTTTTTATCCGGATCAGGTCAATGGAAACCCTCGCCTCTTCCTCCTGGTACGTAGCTGCCGAAGCCAGCTCCTGGCTCTTGATCTCTTTGATTTCTTGATTTGTCGGGGGGGAAGGAGATGGAGTCGGGGCATGGAAGATCTGACGGGTTTTCCATCACGACGAAGCAGGGAGAAGTGTGGAGGAGGCAGCGGGCCCCTTGCGAGCGGAAGGGAGGTGCAGCAGCGGGTTGTTGTTGGGGCGTGGAGATAGAGCGGATGTTCGATAAGGTCGTGACGCCGAGCGACGTGGGGAAGCTCAACCGGCTGGTGATCCCCAAGCAGCACGCCGAGAAATACTTCCCGCTGGGGGCCGGCGCCGATCGGAGCGGGGTGCTGCTCGCCTTCGAGGACTGCTCCGGCGAGTTCTGGCGCTTCAGGTACTGCTACTGGAGCAGCAGCCAGAGCTACGTGATGACCAAGGGGTGGAGCCGCTTCGTGAAGGAGAAGGGCTTGGGCACCGGGGACACCGTCTGCTTCGGCCGCGGCGTCGGGGAGTCCGGCCGCGACCGGCTTTTTATAGACTGGAAGAGGAGGCCGGATAGCCGCCCTCTCCGTGGCCTCGTCTCCTTGGGCCAATTCTTCATGCCGCATCAGCCGCCTCCGCCGCCGCCGCCCGCCGTAGTACTGTACAATGTGGTCGCGCCCACCGCCAACGTGCCGCAGGTAGTTTTCTTTCCATCTCCCGCCAACGTGCTGCGGCCGGTCCAGGTGCAACCTGGCAGCATCTTCGGAGGCGCGGAACCGGCTCACGATCGCCCACCCGGCGACGGCGGCCGGCAGGCGAGGGACGAGAAGGGCGTATGGCTTTTTGGGGTAAACCTCCTCGCCAGCGGCCGAAGGGACGTCGCCGGAGGCTCTAGCGACTTCACATCGTCACTGGAATCCTCGGAGGCCGCCGCTCTCAGGCCCCACGGCGTCGAATCCTCAGAGGGCTCGTCGTCTTCGTTGTGATCGTCGCCTTGTGGATCAACTGAAACTGGAAAAAACAAACCAAAAAAAAAATCAAAATCTCGGAGAGGTTCTTTAATTCTCTCTCTCTCTCTCTCTCTCTCTCTTAAACAAAATTCAGCACACTTTGCATTTTGATGATGTTGTGGAAGAATATTAGAACAAAAGCTCAATTACTTCTACTTAACTATGCTGAAAGACTCCATGAGATCAATACATACATGCATGCATAAGAAGAAAAGCTATGTGGGGGTGTTTCTTACTCGCTCTCTCCTTTTCCTATCTATCTTTCTCAACTTCCAACCAATGTTAGTTGTTCTAAAGAGCATGTAATCAGGTTTTCTCAGCTTTATCTTGCAGCAGAAAAGAAAATCATAGCAAGGCATATATGCAGTCGATTTGGATGGCAGAGAGACTAGCTAGAGCATTAATATATAAAGGTTAGTTTTAATCACTATGCATGGCCATCCATCTAGCTATTTCATGCACTTGTGATCGGTTTATCCCATCAACAACATATATGTTTATCACTAGCTTGTTCATGTCTTACAAGTGTCATTTAGTACTGGCAGTCGATCAGGGAGAACTTAATTTGCCTAGCTAGAGATGAATTGAATTTTTAATAATCTTCAAGTACATGCTTGCTGTGTTTGTTAATTGGTGCGTGTGGCATAGCTGATCACCAGCTCCTTTGAACAGCAGTACCTGTAAGCAGACTTGTTATCAACAGAACTGGCGATTTGACTTGCACTTGTTGCATTAATTCTTGGTCGGCACACACGCTACTATACGACACTTGTTTTAAGAAAGTGACATTAGGGCGGTAAATTAATCAAACAGATTGAAGTTTTACGGTATTCAAATGATTTGTTCAAGTTTGACTTGATTGCTTTTTTATGAGTTTGAGTTTGGTTCAAGTTTAACTTGTGTTTGATTCGTTTAGATGATATCGAGCTCTCAATTCAAGTTTGTTTGAAACTTTTATATTTTAAACTTATTTGGTTGGTTATCGAATTTGATAATACAAATTTATTTATTTAGCAAGCACTAAGCAATTGTTTATGAATGTTCGATTCATTTATTTATAGGCACCTTATCTTCTAGTAAAATATTGATTGTGGATTAGAATGAGTGTTGCAGCCTACTTAGTGAAGCAATTTGTGTGCAAACTTATGGATCACATAAAATTGTGTAACGAGTAGTGTAACAAAGAAAACCTACAAGGTGATCAGCAGCATTTCATGAATATACACTTGTGTTCTTGAAAGTAAGTTTTGTTGTAAGCAATAGTGTTCATTTTAATTAATCAGTTCATGGTATTGAAATAGTAAGAATAGTAGTTGTATTTAGTCTAAGAGACTTTATATTTAGCTTGATTGTGATCTCCTTTGATGTGATGATAATACCCTCTCCTTGTGGTCATACAATTTATTTATTTATTTATTTTTGTCTCTATACATTCTTCTTTTACTTGATTCTTTAAATGTATTTTCTCTGTACATCTTTTAATTCTCACTCCACTATATAGATGATCTTAATGAAAAATTTTCAATATTTGTCTCACCTATTTGTATAAATCCATATTTTGATCATGTGTTTCTCTTCTTTATTTCTAATTTCTTTTATTCATGTAGTGCTCATGCTCAACATGCCACCACTAATTTACTGATTCCTTTTATCCTGTAGTCACTTTTAGACTCTATTCATGAGACTCTATTCATGAGAACATACTCACAAACTCTGAGACTCTAATAGATTTTCCTTCTAAAATAGATAATTAAATTTCTAGTCACATTATGGCCATTTTAGAAAAATGGATTAATCTCCTTTTTATATCCTCTTTTATTATCTCTCAATCTCTTTATTTCACTTTTCTTCAAAAATTATCATTTCATCATCTCAAAAGCAAAGAAATTAAGATCCTACGGAGAGTTAAGGGAGAAGATGCATGAACAGTTGCCAATTTCATTTTATGAAGAAGATATTTCTCTGGAAGAGCATGCATCATCAAGGTTATTTGTTAATTCACTACTTTTCTTTAATTACCATTTAATAATAGATAATGTTTTCACTAATTCATCATCTTCTTCTCTCTTTCTTTGTCTGAAAATTAAATATTCTGATCGCTTGCTCCGTGATGCAAATCAACTTCATCAGGAGGGAGAAGTAAACACACCATTCAATAATCTCTGGGAGTTCAGTTTTCATGTATGCTTCCAATTAGGTATGTTTTTTTTTTCTCTTGTCATCAAACAAATATAAATCAATAACTTAATGGATAAATTCACATTACTTGAAAATATATAAGTTTGTTAATCAATAAAGAAAACAACACATATATAATGAATCAAATGATATACAGACTATTTTTTGTAAACATCTCAGTAAACAAAGTTCCACTGAGAACATCATGTTCCAATTGTAGTCAGAGCTACTTTTCTTCCATCGATCAGTTGGATCTGAAATAATGAAGATTAAATAGTCAGTAATTGCACTGAGAGAATGAATGCAAGAACATGCAGTTTGACTGGAGAATTAGCTAGCTAGCTAGCTGCTTCTCCAATTAATGCAGTGTCCCGTGATGATTAATGAAGAACTCTCTGTCACCCGAATACCAACTCGGCCAAGATGATTAAGCTGGGGTTTTGAGTGGGCGTAGGGAACTGACCAACTGCAGAGGAGAGGAGAGGAGAGGAGAGGGCAGACAAGTGGCCTGGTTTCAAGCTGTTAGCTGCAGCATGCCCACAGCAAATGGTACGTACAAATATATATACAATCTGTTCTAATCTTAGCTAGTTAGCTAGAGAGCATGCCAGTGCGTGCTAGCTGCAGTGGTCCTGTTGCTACTGCAGCAGCAGCAGTGCTGATAGGTGAAGATTTTAAGTAGAGTACAATACACATCTCAATGGCATTCTTGTGATGGCAATGGCGATGGCAATGGTAATGGCGATATGGCTGGGCACGGCACGCATCTCAAGACTGTGCTCGAGTTAATGAGAGTTGAGACCACCGGCAGTATGTACGTAGCTCCTCATGTCCCATTGTGGTGGCCACTATACTGGTCCATGGCAAAACTAAACAAGGACGTACATCTTTAATTATTAGAATAATTAAAAGATTGAGAACTAGTGCATGCACCTCAATCCTCCAAATTTTGACCCCTGCCCTCACCTATGGTACATCATGGGCAACAATTATCCGTCTGCTCATTGCTACACCAAAATCTACTTATGATCATCCATCTTAAGTTTAATTTGACCTCATTATGATTATCCTCAGAGCTACAGTATAGTGGAATGATATTAAATTATTATTTACATATTTGTGGTTCAATTTTTAGTTATGATATATTTGTAGAAATTTTTTTCTCCAAATAGAGTGTGCAATTATAGGATATTGGGCTTCTGAGCCGCTCGCTATTAGCATTTCCTTATTTACTTTAGCGGCCGGTCACAAAAACTTACGTGAGACCGGACTGATCGCACCAGGTTCGGTGTTATCTAGTTCATCATTTCATGAGGTACATTTATCCTTGCTCCATTAGTTCTTGAGATCAATTCTCAGTAGATACAAAATTTTTAATAATTGAGTGTATGATCTTCTCCATGCAAAGTATCACTATGCTAGCTAGGGTAAAATACCTCCATGATTTACTTGCTTATATCTAACCGGGAGATCGATGATACTGGATCGTCTGAAATGAGTGTTATCATATTTTGCTCTAATAAGATACACTTATTTGATTCACAAAGTACCATGGTTCTAAACACAACTTAGTTTACCATGAATTTTTGACTATGGAGGTCGGCTAGTAGGTGAATTGCCTTAAGCATTCAAAATTTACTTGGTGACGAAACTAAGAAGGAAGACCGCTCACTTTCAAAATTAATCGGGTCCATAAAGGTTTGGATAAAAGGGTACGTTTATCCATCTCAATGCTCTGTCAAACTCTAATAATTATCAACATTTAGTTTAACCTCAACATTAATGTTCATGAGTACAATTATATATCAGTCCCTTCGGATGAGTCTAGTGGCTAACACATAAGATGTTGTCATCATGAGATCTAGGGTTCGAATTTCGACAAAGTCGAGGTAAATGCTTCCCTTATGTGCTAGTCACTATTCCAAAGGCTAGTAGTCACCTGTGATTTACCTTCTCCGTGTTGATCCTAGGATGGATTGACGGGGATGCCAGGGGCGAACGTGTTCGTCTTTTGCCACCATGAGTACAACTATATATCGCTCTCACGGACGTAACTAAATTGGTACTTGAGTAATATATTTCTACTATAAAAGCAAGGGTCAATTCTCTTGAGGTTAATTCTCAGCCGGATTAAATGATCTTCCCACCTAGGAGGTCGCTCGTACAACTATATATCTGTCTCATTGCTACACCATGAGTACAACTATATATCTGTTGTCCCATCGGGATGATATAGTGGTTGCATATGAGGTATTATCATCATGAGATCTGGAGTTCGAATCTCGACAAAGTCGAGGTAAATGTCTTCCTTATATGCTAGTCATTATTTAAAGGTTAATAGTCACCCATGATTTACCTCCTCTGTGTTAACCTTGAGACGGATCTATCTCGTTGCTACACCAAAGCTACTTTGATCACCAACCCTATGTTTGACCTCACCAATGATCATGGGGGTACAATTTCCGTCTCATAGCTGCACCGAAGTCAAATTACCAACCTCAAGTTTTATCGCACCCATCATCTGGACGTATGATTCGATATCATATCACCAAGATCAATATGGTTCAGTGTTTCAGATTTAGTACTAGATAGATAGCTGATCAGGAGAAAGACCCTACGTTTATTTCTAGAATTAATCGGGCGAAGTCCGAACATCTAAATTATTAAAAATTTAAAAAAAATGAAAAAACTCATAGTCTTATTGTGCATTAAATATATCAACATTAAAATTGATCTCACCAATGATCTTAGGGTATGACTGTGTTCCTTATTCTAGTTAATTAACTTTTTAATTTGTCCTAACAAAGATGGTAATAACAGATTATAGTAGGAGCCTACTTGTTTAGTTTTGAGTGAAATAGGGATAACTAGACTCTATGGAAATTCATTTTTTTGAAATATAAGATGAAAATATTTTATTTTAGAAATATAAAAATATTCCATATATAGTAGTCTCTCCGGCGTGCTCAATTTCATAGACGGGCTTTGGTCATCGCGTGTTAGGGAGTGGCGAGATGTGACGCTTGACGCCGATAGAAGTAGAATGTATAGAAAAATTAAAGACCGGGGATGTTTTTATAAATTACGTTTGAGAAAGAGGAATATAAATTGATATAAAATTATTATAGCACCTTTCTATATTTTTTAAATTATATATATAAATTATAATTAATAAAAATTTTACGCATGAAAATTTTAAACATAAATTTTGTTATTATATTTTTATTTTTGTTAATGGATTATAAAACATAATAAATTATATTAATTAAATAAAATAATTTTTTTCCACAACCTTTATCATCAAATAATTAGTATTAATATACAATGACTTAGCTTATCAATGATGATCCGGCGGTAAAAAGCCGGAACCCCACAAGGAGTCAACGCTGAGGGGAGGTCAAAGGGTCCAGTGGCTCACCCGAAAGGGGCGAGCCGACCGGACTCGGAAAAAAGGGAAATCTGATAGTAAAAAGACACCCTGGTAGGGACCAGGGTTCCGACGCTCAAATGAAGCAGTGCACAATGACCGAGCGGAAGGAAGCACCCCCCGGACGGCGCAAAGAATCAGGGCCGTCCGGACGACTTTCACCGCGTCCGGACTTTCACCGCCCGCCCGGTGGGCCGGGCTCCCCAAACAGGTGGTGGGTAAAAGATGGGAACATTTTCTGACAGCCGTCAAGTCGTATGGCTATGCCATACGACTAGCCTGACAACGGGGGTCCTGCCGTCCCATCAAAGAACATTCTCTCACTGTAGCAGTATGGGATCAGGTAAGCTCTCTGACAAGTGCATACCGTGGTATGGGTTGCTGACACGTACGCATCTCGATGGGCGTGCATCAATTCTTTCTCCGTCCTATATAAAGAGGCTATTACTTCGCCAAAGGTACGCATGATACAGATTTGGCAGCCACTTTCTCCATAGCCTACCTGACTTGAGCGTCGGAGGACCGTCGCCGGGAACCCCTCCCGGCCCGGTTTGTTGCAGGTTCGCCGGAGCACTCGAAGATCCAGCAGAGAGCGCCACGTGCCCAGCGTCCGCTGACTCTTGGTTCGGACAGGATCAAATTGGCGCCGTCTGTGGGAACGCTCCTGCATCCGAGCAGAGACAATGGACGAGGCTGGACGACAGCACACGGTGACGCTTTCAAGGGAGGAACTCGACGCTCTGGTCGAGATAAGGGCCGCCAAACTCGTGGAGCAAAAACAAAAAGCATCCGTCGAGCGGGCGGAGCAGCAAGCAACATCGGCGTCAGGTGGCCGAGCGGAAGCACCTCCAGCCACCGTCGCATTCCATCGGGCCTTATTTCGCACCCCTGGAGCCACGCCGGCCCGAAGAGATATAGGATCTTCCTCAGATGAAATGCCAAGGCGGGATGACAGGAAGGGGAAAGCTCCCCGAGCGGACTCCTCCCCCGAGCAGATCAATCGCCAATTCTCGGAGGCTATACTACGGGACCCTCTGCCCAAGCACTACGTGCCTCCGACAATCGGCGAGTACAATGGAACAACGGACCCGGATGATCATCTGGGTAAGTTTGATAACACAACCACGCTCCATCAATACACCGATGGAGTGAAGTGCCGAGTCTTTCTTACCACTCTCTCGGGATCTGCTCAACGGTGGTTCCGGAGGTTGCCGGACGGATCCATCACGAGCTTCAAGGAATTCCGAACGGCCTTCCTCCACCACTTCGCCAGTAGTCGGCGTTATCAAAAGACAAGTGTCAGCTTGTTCGCCATCAAGCAAGAGCCGAGAGAATCGCTTCGAGCTTACATTCAGCGGTTCAACCAAGTGGCGATGGACATCCCAACGGCCACCTCGGAGACGATGATGAACGCCTTCACGCAAGGCCTAGCGGATGGAGACTTCTTCCGGTCGCTCATCCGAAAGCCGCCCCGAGATTATGATCACATGCTACATCGAGCCAACGAATATATAAATGTGGAAGAAGCGCAAGCCGCTCGGAAAAAGGAAGCTCCTGCCGAGCGGGCACATACTCACGCCGAGCGGAAACAGCAAGCCACTCAGCAGCCGCCCAGAGGACCGAGGGCCGATGCAATCCGACCCCCCCATGCCAGATCTCACGTACAAGAGGTGGCTGCCGCTCGGCCCAAGCCAAAGAGGAGGTGGACCCCTATGTTCTGCACCTTCCACCAGACGGATACACACAACACGAGGGATTGCCGAAGCATTCCCTTGTTGTCCAATCCCGTTCCCAGGAAAGCCGAACGACGGTCTCCTCCCATCGACAGGAGACATAGGACTCATGAAGCTGACCGGACCCACATCGAGAGGCGACATCAGCAGACACCCGATCGGCACCGATCTCCGAGGCAGGAGAATCGCCGGGCGTCCAGAGAACGGTCTGCTCAGGAGGAGGAAAACCGGAACAATACTTCCCGGGGCGAGATCAACGTTATTGCCGGCGGACCGACCGGAGGAGACTCCAATCGAGCCAGAAAGGCGGGCGTCCGACAGCTGCAGATCCACGCGGTCGGCTGTAGTCAAGAACGGGCAAGTGGACCGGAAATCACTTTCGGACCCGGGGACTTAGAAGGAGTAGAAGTGCCCCACGACGACGCGCTGCTCGTTAAAGCGGTAATAGCAAATTACACCATTCACCGCATATTTGTTGACACAGGGAGCTCGGTCAACATCATATTCAAGAAGGCGTTCGACCAGCTGCAAATTGATCGAGCCGAGCTGCTGCCCATGACGACCCCGCTCTACGGGTTTACGGGCAACGAAGTTCAGCCGGTCGGACAAATCCGGCTGGCCACCTCGCTGGGAGAAGAGCCGCTCAGGAGGACCAGGACAATCAACTTCGTGGTGGTCGACTCTCCATCATCCTACAACGTCATTTTGGGACGACCGGCGAATTCCGAGCGGTTGTCTCAACCTTCCACCAAAAGATAAAGTTCCCAGTGGAAGACAAAGTAGGAGAAGTGCGGGGAGATCAGCTAGCAGCTCGGCGCTGCTATATAGAGATGATCCGAGCGGAGGCCTGTTCCGCCCGGAAGGCACCCCGAATCGAGGTACACGCCATAACTGAGAAACCTCCTGCTTTAATTTATGATGAAAAGGAGGAAGTCCAGATCCATCCAACCCGATCGGAGGCCACGACTTTTATCGCCTCGATCGGGAAAGAGCGAAGGAGAAGCGATCCAGGCCTCCAACGAAATTATGATGTCTTCGTCTGAGTTACCCGGAATTTCGTCGAGCCTGGCGCAGCATGAATTGCATGTCCGACCGGACGCCTACGTGAAGGTAGAAAAGGGATTTCAACGAGCGTAATACTATTATCCCGGCGATAGAAAAACTTCAAGGCCACATACGGGTCGAGGTTCCCAAGTGGCCGGCCAACGTAGTCTTGGTCTCCAAGCCGGGCGGCAAGTGGAGGGTCCGCATCGACTTTCGAGACTTAAACAAAGCATGCTCCAAGGATTTTTATCCTCTGCCTAGATCAGCTGGTGGACTCTACGGCCATGCGAATTAATTTGCATGCTTGACGCCTACCAAGGATATCATCAAGTCCCGCTCATGGGAAGATCAAGAAAAGTAAGCTTCGTAACGGCCGACGGCACATATTGCTACAATGTGATGCCGTCGGATTGAAGAATCATGGTTGATGACAAAGGTGTTCCAAAGGAAGATCGGTCGAAACATAGAAGTATATGTTGATGATATTTTGATAAAATCCCACCGAACCACTGATCTCTATGCAGATATAGAGGAGACCTACCAAATTCTAAGGAAATATGGAATCAAGCTCAATCTAAGCAAGTGCCAGTTCAGATCAAGGAGTGGGCGCTTCCTCAGGTACATCGTGACTGAGCGGGGGATCAAATTAAACCCAAGCATAGTGAAGGTGCTTCACGACATGCCCCCTCCATGTAACCTGAAGGAAGCTCAGTGACTGACTGGACAGATTGTGGCCTTGTCAAGATTCATATCTAAGTCGTTCGATTGGAGCCACCCTTTCTTCAAGGTTCTACACCGAGCTACGAAATTTCAATGGAACGCCAAATGCGACAAGGCGCTGGAGGAGTTCAAGAGTTATTTAACATCTTTACCTGTACTAGCAAAGCCCATTACAGGTGAGCTGCTCTAGCCTCTAGATGTACTTGTCATCCACAGAGTGAGCGATCGGCTCAACGTTGGTGTGACAGAATGACGCTTAACAATAGTCAGTGTACTTTTTGAGCCACATATTGAAAGATGTTGAATGCTGCTACACCTGTCTCAAGAAGCTGGCATACGATCTAGTCCTCACCGCTCGGAGGTTACACCCATACTTTTTATCACATCCAATAATTGTGCTAACTAAAATCACCCTAGGAAGAGTCCTCCTCAACCCTGAAGCATCTAGTCGGCTAATCAAGTGGACCATGGATCTGAGATAGTTCAACAAACAATACTAGCCCATATCGACGATCAAGGCGCAAGTGTTAGCCAATTTTGTGATTGAAGTATAGAACGCCGAGTTTGAGGTAAGTTGGAGGATCTATGTGGATGGATCGTCTACTTGGCAGGGCAGTGGGGTGGGCATACTTTTGATATCACCGCGCGAAGATTAAATGCAATTGTCCTTCGGCTGAATTACAGGGCTTCAAACAATTAGGTAGAGTACGAGCGTTGATTTTCGGTCTGCAGGCAGCCTGGCACGTGGGGGCCACAAAGGTCCTTATATCCACTCGGACTCTCAACTGACAAAGCAGCAGCCCGCTCAAACTTCACGGCCGAGGTTTTGAAAACTCAAAGCCGCTTTCCGAGAGGTGTTATTCAAGATTCCCGACCGGAGAACCAGAGGCCGATGAGTTAGCCAAACTCGCGAGCTCAATAACGCCGGCCGCCGTTCACCAATTGAAAAAACGCGCTGGTGGCGCATGTCGACCGGATGCAAGGCCTCGCGTTTCAATGACTGGAGGACACCTATTATAGAATTCCTCCGCTCGCACCACACCATCGATGAATATGCAGCCCGGCTCCTCGGAAGGAGCCGGTCGGTTTACACTAATCGGAGATCAACTTTACAAGAAAGCTTTCTCGCGCCTTTTTGAAATGTGTAAGCTCGGAGGACTCACCACATCCTCCGGAAGTACATCAAGGATCGTCGGAGGTCATCCGACGCTCGCCAAGAAGATTCTCTTGGCGGATACTTTGGCCAACTTTACAAACAGATGCCGCTCGGACAAGATCTACATGCCTGCCGGAAGTATCACAACTTCTCCCACCGACCTACAGAGGAGATGAAGGCATCAACCATCTCATGTCCGCTCGATCAATGGGAATGGATATTGTGGGTCCATTTCCGATGGCGACAGAGGAAAGTTTTACTAGTGGCAGTAGACTATTTCTCCAAGTGGGTGGAGGCCGAGCCGTTGGCAAAGATCACTGAACAAATGGTTAAAAAATTCATCTGGCAACACATCATTTGTCGGTTCGGCATCCCTCGCCGACTAGTGTCCGACAACGGACGGCAGTTCATAGGGAAGATGTTAGAGGATTGGTGCAAAAGCTACGGCATTGAGCAACATTTCACGTCCGTGGCCTATCCTCAGAGCAACGGTCAAGCTGAAGTCGCCAAAATTCTTCGTATTTTACGCGCTCGGCTCGACCATATGGGAGGAAGTTGGCCGGATGAAGTGCCGAGCGTCTTGTGGGCCATCCGAACGACGCCAAAAGAAGGGACAGGAGTCACACCGTTCCATTTGGTATATGGCGGTGAGGCTGTCATTCCGGTCGAAGTCGGCATTGAGTCAGCCCGGATCCAGAGCTATGGTGATGGCAATGCCGAACGAAGAAACATGGAGCTGGACTTGGTAGAAGAGGAGAGGGCAAAGGCGTCCGTTCGGCTGATGGCATACCGTCAGCGGATGAGGCAAAACTACAACCGGCGCGTCATTCCCAGATCGTTCCAGGTCGGCGATCTTGTCTGGAAGAAAGTGAAGCCGGTCGGCGATGTCGGCAAGCTTGAAGCTCCATGGGCAGGTCCCTTCAAAGTCATCGAAAAGCTCCGCTCGGGCGCGTATTATTTGGAAGACGAGGACGGTAGGCAGCTAGATAGACCGTGGAGCGCGAACCACCTCCAACCTTATCGGTCGGGGTGAAAGGTGTATCACTGTAAATCACCCTGTGTACTTCATTTTTCGACTAAATACTTGAAATGCAGAGATGAAAAGTCAAAAGAGCGAATATAAGGCATTATCATCGTGACCCGAAGGCCCCCGAGCCGATCGGCCGGGAGGTTTATGTCCGAACCGGGAGCTCGAACTCGAAGACCCCGAGCTGTTCAGCCGGGCTGCATACTAGTGTGGCAGGAAGGAAACCAAAACCCTGCGCTGATCAGGATGATAGAGGGAGATTATTGCCTGGAGCGAAGGCCTGAGCCGTTCGGCTAGGTACATTTTAGCCGAGACTACCTCGGATGATTATATACAAGCCAAGCGCTCGACGACGAAGGCCGCGCCGTTCGGCCGGGTGTGCAGTCTCACTGGACGCGCCGACGAGCTCCGTCGTTAAAAATCGAGAGCCGCGCCGACCGGCTATAAAAACCGCGCCGTCGAGCTCCGACGATAAATATCGAGAGACGAGCCGGCGTTTTTAAATCCGGAGGACGCCGACGAGCTCCGTCGTTAAAATCGAGAGCCGCGCGGCTATAAAAACCGCGCCGCCGAGCTCCGACGATAAATATCGAGAGACGAGCCGTCTTTATAAATAATCCGAGCGGACGACGGTCGAGCTTCAAAATCAAGAGCCGCACCGACCGGCTATAAAAACCGCCGCGAGCTCAGACGATAAATATCGAGAGACGAGCCGCGTCTTTAAATAATCCGAGCGGACGCCGACGAGCTCCGTCGTTAAAATCAAGAGCCGCGCCGATAAAAACCGCGCCGCCGAGCTCCGACGATAAATATCGAGAGACGAGCCGGCGTTTAAAAATCCGCGCGGACGAGCCCCGTCGTTAAAAATCGAGAGCCGCGCCGACCGGCTATAAAAACCGCGCCGTCGAGCTCCGACGATAAATATCGAGAGACGAGCCGGCGTCTTTAAATAATCCGAGCGGACGCGCCGACGAGCTCCGTCGTTAAAAATCGAGAGCCGCTCCATATTGTAAAACCGCCGAGCTCCGACGATAAATATCGAGACGAGCCGGCGTCTTTAAATAATCCGGCGACGACGAGCTCCGTCGTTAAAATCGAGCCGCGCCGACCGGCTATAAAACCGCGCCGAGCTCCGACGATAAATATCGAGACGAGCCGTCTTTAAATAATCCGGCGACGCACGAACTCCGTCGTTAAAATCGAGGCCGCGGCTATAAAACCGCCGAGCTCCGACGATAAATATCGAGAGACGAGCCGGCGTCTTTAAATAATCCGAGCGGACGCGCCGACGAGCTCCGTCGTTAAAAATCGAGAGCCGCGCCGACCGGCTATAAAAACCGCGCCGTCGAGCTCCGCGTCTATAAACGCCTGAGCTGGAAGTCTTGTGAAAATCCAGCGAAAACCCCTTTGGAGACGAGGATTTCTAGCTAAAATAGAAGCTAAAATAGAGAGGAACAGAAGATTATCTAATATGCAAGTCAAAAAAGTCATTACATAAGCCGGGCCGAACGGCGGGAATTCAAAAAAGCTTACAAAAACGCTCTTCACACATCAAAATCAAAAAGAGCGTCGGGAATGGCATCCATCACGCTCGCTAAGTCCTCGGGGGGGATGGTCAGCTCGGCAGACAGGTGACCTTTGGTCTTCAAGTAGCCCACCGCCGCCTTGATTGCCTCCTCGAACGTGAGGGATATCTTGTCGGTAAACTTCTCTCCGAAGCCTTCTGAGCGGAGGAACGCCTTCCTCACTTCCTCCGAGCGGGCCGACTCTCCCTCTTGATATTCCTTGAGCGCGGCATGGGCAGCGTCGCTAGCGGCTTGGAGATCCTTCAAGTCTCCATCGAATCTTTGGAGATCAGCCGAGCGGTTCTCTTTTTCGGTGGCCAGCAGAGCATCCAGGTCCTTAATGCGTTGCTCCAGCCCCCGGATCTGCACCTTCATGTGGTCCATATCATTGATGGCCTGTTGCTTCCGAGTGGTCGCCGTCTGGATCTCCTTGTCTCGTTGTTTAATCATTGTTTCAAGCCGAACGACCTTGCTCGCCAGATCAGCAGCTCGTTTCCGCTCAGCTTCTAGTGATTTTTTGGCCTTCTCCCTGCCTGGCGTCCCCAGCTGTTTTTTGTTTCTTCAGTTCCTCCTCCAGCTCGGCCAATCGATCGCTAATGGCGATCTGCTCCACCCAGTTCTGCTAGCAAACACGAGCAGGTTAAAAACTTCAAATAGGAGAGAAAAGAAGGGAAGGGGCCATACCCCGGTAGCTGATTGAAGATTGCTGTCGCCGAGCTGCCCGGGAGTCAATTTGGCTATACGACTCCGAGCATCTATCCAAGCTTGTGCGAGAGGACCCGTCAGGGTGATCATCTGCTCGGGAAATACCGGCCGATCGGCGGCAGCCATGTACGCCTCCGAAGGGAGGCGCAGGACGGTTTTAAGTAGATTCTGGCCGCTCGGCCCGCTCTGAGATGGCCCACCAGCAGAAGAGGAGGGTAGCTCGCCTAAACGCTTGAGACGCCGCCGAGTCCTCGAAGGGCTGGACGACGGAACTTCCGAACTGGCCCTCGGAGAATCCTGAGGGGTAGGGGTACTCTCGAGGGAAACTGTCCCAGACTGCACCGGTGCATCCGTGCCCCGCTCGGGTTGTGGCTCATCAAGTGTAGAGGCGGTGGATTCGGTCGGCGACGTTTCCGAGTGCGTAGCGGCGCATCATCGGCCGAACGGTCCTCCCCAGTACTAGTTATCAACTCGGGCGTCGCCAAACATCTCCATCTCGTCCCTCACCTTCTTCGCCACCGGTGGTTTCGCCCTGGCTGGCTTGGGGCCAGCGCAAGAGAGGCTTGAGCTCTTTGGTTTTCGTGTGAACGCTGAAGGTAACCGACAGGAGAGGGATGGAGGCAGCGAAGAACAGAAATAGGGAGGCGCACAAGGCGGATCGGCTGGTGCGAAGACAAGCCGAATATATGCATTACTCCTGGGAGAAGCATCTTGTCAATGTGATAGCGCTGACCGACTAGCCGTTCGGCTGCATGGAGATAGTCTGCGTCACCTCTAAACTTGCCGAGTTCCGGTTGCGCAGGCATAGCTGTCTGCCACTTAGTGCGGAAAGTAGGCCGCTCGGGAAAACGAATATAGAAAAAATGCTCCTTCCAGTGTTTGTTGGAGCTCGGCATATTATCGAAAAGGATGAAGCCTATCCTAGATTGGAAAACAAAGGTACCCCACTCGGCTTGCTTGGGATAGTAGAAGTAGTGGAAGATTTTCGGGTTTAAGGGAATGCCGTTCAGTTTGAACAAAACTATCACTCCGCTCAGCAATCTAATAGAATTGGGAACTACTTGGCCGAGCGGAATGCGGAAATAGTTGCAAACTTCTAAGAAAAACTTGTGAGGAGGAAAACGTAGGCCGGCCAGGAATTGATCACGGAAGAAGACAACAGTGCCGGACGGAGGATCGTTAGGCCGATCGGAAGGCGTGGCTAACACTATTTCGTGGTCGGTCGGTAGGTCATATGCTCGAATAAGGCGCATGGCGTCTTCCTCGTCGAACCGACTTTCCATGTTCGAGTACCAAAGACCCGAAGCACCGCCGGTTGACTGCGAGGTACTGGTCATGATCGAAAGGCCAGAATGCGGGATAGAAGAGGATGGTTCAAGCAAAGGAAGAAAACCGACTGACGAGGATGATTAACAGAAAGAAGAACGCGTCTCGAGCGAGAAAAAGGATCTTACAAGCGAGGGAGATGATCGGAAGTTGCCGTGTGATCGTCGGGAAGTCTGAGCACAAGGTCGCCGGCGAAAGGAGGAGCGACAGGAATCTGGAAATGAAGAAGATGAAAGGCGGCGGAAACGGAGTCAAGGGCTTTATATCACCGCCCGGAAGCGATCTCCACCGTCCGATCCAGGTCGTCGATATCGAGGTTGTCATCTGATCGTCCGTTTCAAACGGCGGCTGTCCCATCGGAAGTGACGCAACCGCCATACTCTGACAAATGCACGATCGCCACGTGTCAGCCGGTTACTAGCCGCATTTAATGAACTCCCCTTACCGTGCGCAGAGCACGTGATGGGAGGTGTGGAAGAACAACGGACGTCGATTCCAAGAAAATACAAGGCATGGACAAAATATCGCCGAACGGACAGATATCGCCGCATGGATGAGCAGCCGTATGTCGCGCCGAGCGGCCTAATGCAATAATCATTGTTCGGCAGATCGGCAGTCCAGTCAGTCGGACCTTGCCTCCTTCGACTAGACTCGAGAGGAAGGCAAGTGATCCGGCGGTAAAAAGCCGGAACCCCACAAGGAGTCAACGCTGAGGGGAGGTCAAAGGGTCCAGTGGCTCACCCGAAAGGGGCGAGCCGACCGGACTCGGAAAAAAGGGAAATCTGATAGTAAAAAGACACCCTGGTAGGGACCAGGGTTCCGACGCTCAAATGAAGCAGTGCACAATGACCGAGCGGAAGGAAGCACCCCCCGGACGGCGCAAAGAATCAGGGCCGTCCGGACGACTTTCACCGCGTCCGGACTTTCACCGCCCGCCCGGTGGGCCGGGCTCCCCAGACAGGTGGTGGGTAAAAGATGGGAACATTTTCTGACAGCCGTCAAGTCGTATGGCTATGCCATACGACTAGCCTGACAACGGGGGTCCTGCCGTCCCATCAAAGAACATTCTCTCACTGTAGCAGTATGGGATCAGGTAAGCTCTCTGACAAGTGCATACCGTGGTATGGGTTGCTGACACGTACGCATCTCGATGGGCGTGCATCAATTCTTTCTCCGTCCTATATAAAGAGGCTATTACTTCGCCAAAGGTACGCATGATACAGATTTGGCAGCCACTTTCTCCATAGCCTACCTGACTTGAGCGTCGGAGGACCGTCGCCGGGAACCCCTCCCGGCCCGGTTTGTTGCAGGTTCGCCGGAGCACTCGAAGATCCAGCAGAGAGCGCCACGTGCCCAGCGTCCGCTGACTCTTGGTTCGGACAGGATCAAATGAAATATGAAGTGTAATTAATTTTATATGAAAAGATACAAGGATGAAATAAAAAGATAAAATTTAAAAAATATAAAACTACAAAGTGGTGTAATTTTTTGAAATGAAATAAATATAAAATTAAAGGATTAAGTTATAATTTTATATTAATGTTGTTCAAATGATAAAATGAAACAATTATGAGGGTTAAAATGAAATTCAGATAGCCAAAAACAATTAAAGATTTTCAAGGGAAAAATTATAGTTTGGTTTAAAAACATTAGGGATGAAATGGAAAATTATAATATTTTAGTGGATATAAAATATGAAAAATTTAAGGTAAGTATCAATTTGAAAACTAAGTTAAAAGTTCAGAAGAACAATTAATATTTTGATTGTAGAATCATAAAGAATTGACTAGTTGAAGGGGAGAGAGGATGAGGGTAGAAAATAAGAAAAGGAAAAACTTAACTATATTATTGAATTTAAAATTTATAGTTAGAAATATAGAATTTAAATTCTTATATAGTTAAGTTAAGAAATCCTAAATCTTAAATAGAAAAAAAAATTATATTAATTTAAAAGTTATAAACAAATAAACATATATAATCTAATATCTCCCTCAAACTCACAATACTATAACTAGAAATATTAAGAAACGAAAGCGTGAAACGGAATATACCTTGATAAATATATCGGCAATCTGAAGATTTGAAGGAATAAAAGGTAATGTAATGGTGCCAATCTAATGATGATGATGAGTAGTGTCACAATCAATTTCAATATGTTTCATCTGTTAATGAAAAACTGAATTACGTGTAATTCACAAAAATTGATGTTAGGACGACCCATAGTTACATGAACAATTTGAGGCAGAAAAGGATGTCAGCGCCGAAATCGATAGCACAGGGCGTTGGTGCCAAAATCAGCAGATAAAAAATGCCGGCGTCGAAATCAGCAACACAGGGCGTCAACGTCGAAATCTACAGAAAAGGATGTCGGCGTCGAAATCGACAGCAACAGTAGGAGTTAGCAGCGGCAACAGAATGTACTAACAGATGTCGTTATTGAAAAATTAGGTCAAAGAAGAAGAACCGTTCTGATACCATATAAAAATAAGAAAAGTAAAGCCATATTATTAAGTTAAGAAACCCCTAAATCCTAAATAGAAAAAGAAAAAAGATCAAATTATCTTAAAAATTATGAACCAATAAATATATATAATCTAACAATGAGTATAAATGGTTTACAAAAATCTAACGAATATAAATTCGAATCAAACAATTAGATTCAAGTGCACATGCGCGATATGTAATCAAGGTGTATAAAATGTAATGGAAACTATAAATAGTAAAACAATAATAATAATAATAATAATAATAATAATAATAATAATTTTAACATGGTCCTGACACATTTCTTATTCCATGATTGTGTCATATTTGATCTGATTTTTCAAAGAAAATACTATAAAATTGATCAAGCAAAAGTGCTTTTACAAGTCTAGTGAATCTAGAATTCTAGATTACCTATATACAAAATTCACTCTTAATTGATCTTAAAGAATTACAACTTGTAGATCAATGCTATATAGAATCTATTCGATTCACTATAGATGATTACGACTTCTAGATTAACTTTAGAGGATTACAACCTCTAAAGAACCTTTGAGATCTTACAATCTCTTTCCTTTGCAAGTAATAACATAAAAGAAAATCACAAAGTTAAAAGGTTTGGAATACATAAAAGTCCTTAGAAAAAAAATTTGATATGCACGTAGAAAGGTAAGGTAAGAGTGATTTCTATGCTATTTACATTTGAAACGATAAAAGATCCTTCTTACATTTTTAATTTAAGAGTTATTTCTTGTTGTCAATATAGCAAACATTTATTTTATACAACCTATTTATTTTGTATTCTTATTTTCTTTCCATAATTAGTGTGTATGAGAGAAATCAATCATGATTAATTTGTATGACTTTAAATATAGTGGAATCAACATTCATATATATATATATATATATATATATATATATCCCTGTAAATCAATCTTTAATTGTTGTGTATTTATCTATTTATTCAAGTAAATAAGAGACAAAAAACATCAAGCTATTTAATCAAAATTCTATCAAGAAAAGTTATCATGGTATCAGAACCCTAATCTTAAGAGTTTTGGAATTTCTGTTTATTTTTCTTATCATTGAAGTTTTATAGGTCACTACAAATTGCAAGCTTAGTTTGGTTATGCTAGTATTTTAGTTGAGATTGAGGCTACTCGATATTTGAGAAGGAGAGAAAGCTCAATATATTTGATAATTTTTTTGAGCCATAAATTGTGTTGATTTTGAATTTCTTGTTTGTTAAAATGGTTGGTAACAACTTTGAATTTTATGTTAAAAATTATTCAATATGAGAATTTCAATTTCGATTATATGTTACTGGAAAAGAGTTGTGGAGACATATTGATGACATTGATATAACCCCTATAGATGCTACTCAATTAGTCCAATGAAAAATTAAAGATGTCAAGGGATGTCTTAGATTATTAGGTCATGTGATACTTAAATTATGCTTAACTTATGCCCCTATAAGACTGCTCAAATAATATATAGTAATATTTTTTTTAAAAAAAACTTTACAATCAAACAAATTCATCTAGACGATTTCAATTAAAATACGAGATTATAAATTATACACAGGGGAGCACATCTATTCATGAACATTATTCTAATTTTTAAAATTTATGGGCTAAATTTTCTGATATAGTTTGTATTAATGTGTCTAAAGATTCTATAGCTTATATATTAGTTGTGCATGAGATTAACAAGCATGATCAATTTTTTTTTATAAAACTTCGATTATATTTTGAAAATGTACTTTTTAATTTGATGAACCATTATGCTCCTCCTATCTTGGATGTATGCTTCAGTGAATTACTCTATGAAAATAATATTTTCTTACACAAACAACTCTTGAAAAAAAGAAATGACTGCAACACACATGACATTTTCAGCTCAAGCAAAAGGCAAGGGCAGAGATATGAGTAAGACTTAATATTTTAGTCAGCGTAAGATTACCGTAAGCTAGATATTTTAGTCAGCAAAAGGCAAGGGCACAGCTCATCCATCCACTGTGAGCTGGGTCAATCATCCCAAGATTAGTCAGCGTAAGCTAGATATTTGGTGTCAACTAAAAAAAAGAAGAATATATTGAAATTGCTAATGGAAATAATTTACCGATTACTGTTATTTGTGATATAACTTCAATTTCTAATAATGTTTTTGTGGCAATGTTAGGAAACCATAATAGAGGAAATCTAGTTCAACACAATATCAATCATCGGGCAAACTCAGATGTGAAGGTGTGTGACGATGAGGAGGACGTTTATGATGAGGATCGGAGGTTTCCCTTATGCATCATAGAGTAGTAGTGGAGGAGGATTGCAGGTGTTGGGAGACAAGTATGAGAACTAAATTTATTGAGTTTCATGGCAACATAGAACTAGAGGAGTTTCTGGGCTGGTAAGCCTCAATAGAGGAAATTCTAGATTTTAAAGAGGTGTTAAAAGGCAAGTATGTGCCTTTAGTTGCAGTGACAACAATTGAAATTGTCTCAAAATAGATTGGGTAAGAGAAAAATTATCAATTGGGAGAAGATAAAGAAGCACATGAAGACAACTTTTGTGTTGTACAATTTTCAGTGATTAATGTATAAAAGTTGTAGAACTTGAAGCAATGCACTCAATCAGTGGATGATTATACCACTTATTTTTTTTCAGGTAATTGCTAGGAACGAAATTCAAGAAACTAAAGACCAGTTGGTAGCACGGTATATTGGAGGTTTGAACTATCAAATTCAGGATATTGTGAATATGTTTGACCTCATTTCTATATTTGTTGCACACCAAAGAGCGTTGTTGGTGGGAAAATAGCATGACGTAATAGTGGTTTTTTTTCCTATAAATACTGTGATTGGAGGGCCTAGTGGTGTGATTGCTGGGATTAGTAAGGATGTCTATCAATTTAATATAGGAAGGGGTAACAATGATGGTATCAGGTGTTTCTTCTATGCAGAGATTGAGCATAGACAATTAGAGTGAAAGAAGACTTCAAGAAAGAAAACACTATTTGTTAAGAATGATGATTGTGAAGAAGGCGTAGTTGAATTCATAGGAGACTCAGCGTATGATAAGGATGTCATAAACCAAGTGCTATTGGAAGGAAATATTGGGAAGCTATTAGTAGTTCAGTGTTCTTGTTTGACGCAAAAATCAGTAGTGGATGATGATTGGTTGTGGAGTAATATGTTTCAATCGACATGTATCATCCTTGGCAAGGTATGTCATTTTGTGATCGATGCTGAAAGTTGTGAAAATATTGTGTCAACTAAAGCCATGGAAAAATTAAATATGCAGATTGCAAATCATCCTAAGGCTTACAAATTGGTGTTGCTTAAGAAGGGTGGTGAGGTATCAATGTTTAAGAGGGCTCTCGTTTCATTTTCTATTAGTTTGAAATATAAAGATATGATTTGGTGTGATATAGTAGCTATGGATGCTTATCACCTATTGTTAGACAAACCTTGGTAGTATGATAGAACTGTGCATCATGATGGACAAGACAATACTTATAGTTTTATTTTTGAGGGAGCTAAAATTATGCTACTACCTTGCAGACAGGTAGTGGAACAACCTAAACCTGCAGGTTAAGTTTCAACTTTATTATCTATAGCTCAATTTGACTAGGACAAGCATACTACAGACCAAAAGCACTGCCACTTGGAGCTTGATGTTGAAGATTTTGTGTGGGGCAGTTTTAATTAAGGATTATTTTACCATTGAGGAGTACACCAAATTGTTAGCCAAAAGAGATCGATCCTGTCGAGATTGTTGAGAAGATAAATTCCAATGTCCATCATTTGAAGATACCTAGCCATATTTGCACTGCTGATGTTTTTAATATGAAGCATTTAATCCTTTTCCAAGATGAGTCTTTTGATGATGATGTGGCCAACAATTCGTGGATAAATTTTCTCTATTCTGGGGAGAATGATATAGAAAAACAGAGCACGCTTATAGATGTCATAGCTTTTGATTCAAGTGAATCACGGGATGTACAATATATCAAATTGAAGCTCATTTAGAGGCATATAGTTGGTTAAAGCTTTTTCGGAGATCCAAAAGAATTTTTAGTCTTCTTTTGCTATCTTTTTCCAAGTTAGAGTTTGAGGGCATTTTATCTTTTGTGTATTTAGTGTTTGAGTCGATTAACATTTGTTTAGTTAGGTTTTTTAGCAATAAGATTTTGGCTGTCTTTTTCCCAAAACTTTGAGTTATGAATCAACAGATTTTTAGAAGATTGTTTTTGATATTCGTGTTCGAATTAACGAAATCAATAGTTTCAGCTACATCAAAAGCTTATTAGGTGTAAGTGAGTGCACTCGATAAAATTTCATTCTAACGACTCTAGAATGCTATAAGGTGAGGTTCGTTGCTCTAGGTAATCAATAAGAGTATGGTGTTAACTATAAGGAGACATATTCTCTCGTGGCTAAAATGACTATTGTGTGAATAATCTTTACCTTTTTAAAAGAGAAGGTGACCAACTCGGCTTCATAGAAGTTTTCCACCGATCATCAAGGTAAATCTAGAAGTGTAAGTGGTAGTTTACACAATGACCCGACAATCCTAATGGTTCAAATACGGGAGGTGAATTTCTTGTGCTCCTTGGGTTTTGAACCCTCAGTGCATGGGAAACCCCAATGTGTGCTAACCACTACACCATAGCCTAGGGGTCTGAATATCCTTACCATTATTGCTTCTCAAGATTGATCAATTTATCAAATAGATATAAAAAAAATATATTTCTTCATGGTGATCTCTAAGAAGCTATCAACATGACACTTCCTCCTATTTTGTTTTCCTCTTCCACTTCAAAAGTGTGTAAGTTAAGACACTCATTATGTGGTTTAAAATAAGCTCTCCGTGCCTAGTTTGAGAAGTTTCATTCTGTTGGTGCGGGAAGCATCAGACGATCGAACCTGAGTTTTGATTATGTCAAAGTGTCCAAAGTTAAGTTATCTTGTAATCTAACAAGATTGATTGAGCTTGCAGGAAAGTCCTAAGTTGCCTTAGGCAAAAGTCCTAGTGGATTCTAGGCAGGTGGAAAACCTTAGGGGGAGGTAACCATAGGTCCTAAGGGGTGGTAACCCTAGGTGATGAAAAGTCCTAGCTGCGGTTAGGCAGGTGGAAAATACTAGGGGGAGGTAACCCTAGGTCTTAGGGGTGGTAACCCTAGGTTATGAAAAACCCTAGGGAGAGTAACTCTAGATCATAGGGGGTGGTAACCCTAGGTGAAAAGTCCATTTGGTCTGGAGGACCAGTCTGACAATAGATAACTTCTCCTGAGAGGAGTAGATAAGGACGCGTTCCCCGGTGAGGAAACAGTAGGTATCGGTCCAACCTAGGGGTTTTGGAGGAAATCCAAAGTTAGAACCGGACAGTCTGAAGGCTGTCAAAAGTTGTTTTACTTAATTAATTGTTATTTGTCTAACTCTATTTTGCAGGAGACTAACACTTTGCTGCAAGGTTAGATTCGACCTTTATTGGTTGACCGAATGTCTGGATCAGTTGACCGAACCCCAGTACAGTAAGATCAGATTTTTCAGAGATCAGACCGAGTTCGATCGAGGGATTGATCGACCGAAACTCAAGATCGGTCGATCAAACAGAGGATAAGTAGTGACGTGGTCGAGCCAAGTTGATCGGACGAGATGAGCTGGGGATCGGTTGGCCGAATGGCGGGATAGGTCGACCGAATGAAGAAACTCTATCCAAGCAGCAAAATCGAGATTGGAAGGTTGACCGACTCAAGTGAGATCGGTCGAACGAACCTGGGGATCAGTCGACCGATCAAGGTCGAGTCAAGACTTGATCCCGAGATCAAGGGATTTGGATCAAGTTTGAGGAGGCTATAAAAAGGGGTCTCGGCCAGCACTTCAAGACACCTGAAAATCAGACTACTTATGCTCCTGTGTGCTGCGACGAAACGCTTCAACAACGTTCAACTACTACACCGACAATTGACGTTCCTTTCCAATATCTTTGTATTATCGGTAACTTAGTTTTAATATTACAATTGTAATTGATCTTGTAAAGATTTCTCGAGCTTATAGTGATTGTCCATCAAAAGCACTTTCACGTGCGGGCCTTGAAGTAGGAGTCACTACAGGCTCCGAACCATGTAACTCTTGGTGTTTGAGATTGTGCTCTTTAATTTGTCTCTTTACTTTTCGCTGCATTTCTTACTCTGTGTTTTCCGAAATAAACGTGAAAGCCACGCGTGCTATTCACCCCCTCTAGCACATCTTTGATCCTACAATTGGTATCAAAGCTAGATCACTCTGATTTGGTGAAACCACCAATCGAGCAGGGGGGTTATTCTTTTGAAAAACAAAATTATATACCATTTTTTTAAAAAAGATTCTTACGCGTTTCATTTTTTCCCTCCAAATTTATTTTTTAAAAAATTCATTTTCATCTTTTTACTATCAGTCAGTATTAGCAAAATATCACAGTTACCAAAATTTGTAATAATATTTTTGTTAATATATTATTATTATTATTATTTTTTGAAATTAGTGAATTGTTAATTTTATTTTTCTCTCTCACTACTAACCATGACCAAATCTTGAGATATTTGGTTCTTTTTTCTTTTTGTGTACAAGATTTTCTTCTACAATGGCCACACCAAGAAGGCTACAGCACTGCACGCCCGCCTCTATTCTCCGGAGAAGATTTCGGCTACTGGAAGAGCCGAATGGAGTACTATCTGAAGATTGAGGTAGAGATGTGGATAATCATCCAAACCGGCCTTGCGCTTCCACTCGACGACGCTGGCAAACTAGTATCATGCGAAAATTGGGACACGAGTCTAATGAAGAAAATCGAGACTGAAGCAAGGCGACTAGAGCCTTACAATGCGCCTTGACAAAAGAAGAGCTAAACCGAATCGACCCCTTCAACAACACAAAGGAGTTATGGAATAAACTAATCGAGCTGCATAAGGACACTCCCAACACGAAGGTAAGCAAATGAGATTTAATACTAAATAAATTATATAAAATAAAAATGCAGGAAGGTGAGTTAGCGAGCCAGTTACATGCTCGCATACAAGATCTTCTGAACGGACTCCATGTGATCGGACAAAAAGTGGAGAACCGCGATGTCATAAGGTACACACTGAACGCTTTTTCGAGGAATACCTTATGGGCATCAATGGTAGATGTTTACAAGGTATCTGAGGGCCTTTCCTCAATTAGACTAGATGAACTCTTTTCAAAATTTGAACTTCATGAACAGACTAATGCGTGCTCGGCCGAGCAAGGTATTGCTTTGATTGTAGGTACAAGTAGAACGAGGGAACCAAAAATCAAGCGCCGAACTGAACCCGAATCCGAAGATGAATCAGATCTCGAAGATTAAATCACCATCGAACTAGTCAAACTAGTTCGAAAAGCTCTCAAAAAGAAGAAGGTGACTCAATCGAACTTGAAGACCAAGTCTGGAGTTATTTGCTACGGCTGCAACCAAAAGGGACACTACAAGCCTGACTGTCCAAACCAGAAGCAAGGAAAAGGGAAAGCAGTAAAGGTAACGTGGTTCGAGTCATCGGAAGAGTTGGATGAAGTATAACACAAGCAAAAAAGCTTCCTCGCTCTACCGGTACAAGCGTACGTTGCCGAAACTGACTCCGAGTCTGAAACTAAGATCAAATCGAAAACTGAATCTGAGAGAAGCAATGGATCCGTATCCGTTTCTGAAGGGTCAAACAATATTGTAAGTTACCTAATTGCTGATACTTAGATAGATGACTTACAAAATTTAGTTACATATTTATTAAGAAATCTTGCCAAATCCAACGTCCGGGTCAAGTCACTCTAAAAGGAGGTAACAACCGTTAAGGAAGTGACTAACTCGAGCTCTTTGACTGAGCAAGTTTTGGAAGAGAATTTCAATTTAAAAACTTAGGTCAAAGAACTCAAGAACTCATTGGAACAATTTACTTTGGGTTCCAAGAACCTTGACCTAATTCTTGGAAAATAAAGAGTCATATACAATCAATCTGGACTTGGATATAAGGCTAAATATAAGTTTAGATCTTATCTATCACTTGTTAATCGAACACATAGAAGAACAGTCCAAGCATGGGTCCCAAAGTCTAATCTGACTAATCAAGTTGGACTTGGTCAATATTGGATCCTCAAGAATCAAATTCATTACCTTGATAGACCTTATCAAGGCTATGATCTATGGGGAGCCGACAAAAAGATCGTCTTTATCATAACATAGAATTATCTGATGTTTGCTTTACTATTTTTTATTATATATACTTAGATTAGGATAGATAAAGACTTAGGCTTGATCCACACTTGACTAGTTAGACTTAGTATTTTCAGAAAGAAAATTAAATATTTAATTCCTTTAAAAGACTTTGTCTAGAAGTGGTGGATGATCCCATGCTCAAGAACGCCTAGTGCATCGCCACAGCCTGAAAGCCAATTATTGAAATAAATATTTAATTAACTGACTGTTAAACCTTAGTCTAACTCAAATATTGATCAATCCTTATATTGGAATTTAAATTGAAGATTAAATTAACCATCTAACAAAACTATTAAGGTTTCCTGATTTAAAATGTAGAAAAGGATGGGATGCACCTAGGTTTAAATATAAAGTAATTAACCAAACCTAAATTAGTTAAACCCAATTAAGTTAACTAAAAATTAATTCAATTAAACTAAGTCATTTTAATTAATAATTAATTTTAAAATCTAATTAATCATAATTAATTTAAAAAACATAATTAATTTCAAAATCTTAATTAATTTCACAAGTATAATTAATTTTTAAAACATAATTAATTTTAAAATATTAATTATTTTCAAATTATAATTAAATTATAATTATTTTTAAATAATAATTAAATTCAAAAAGTTAATTAGTTTCAAATTATAATTATTTTTAAAAGTATAATTAATTTAAATTAATTCTAAAATTCTTAATCAAAGTAAATTATTTTCAAATGATTTAATTTTTAAAATCTTAATTATAATTATTTTTAAATATTGTTTAAAAAATTTTAAATTTAATTACTCAAACGTGTATGTTTTTACATTCAAACTTAATTATTCTGAAACTTAAATTTAAAATACTTTTATCTTCAACATTTTAAAATCTTCAAATTCAAACTTATATTTTAAAATCTCAAATTCAGTATTTAAAAACAAAAATCTAAATTTAACTTAAATTATTTTTAAAATATACTTTTATATCATAAATATTTTTCAAATTTAAAAATAAAATCAACTTAACTTAACTTCGTCTCACACACACTCATAAGCTGAACATGCTTGACAACGTAGAATGAGTGAGATGAAAAATTAGGAAAATAAATAATAACTTTTATGTTTATTTTACATGCTTGGACTCTAGGACCCTCAAACATTTTTGGCATTAATTAAGGGGGAGTGAAAGGAAGGTTAAGACATTAATTTTTATTTATTTATTTGGTTAAACATTGATTTTAAAAGTTAAACTTTTAAAAAATTTAAAATACTTTTGAAAGAGGAATTTTAATTTTTTAAACTATTTTTGAAAAGAAAAATAAATTATTTTTGAAAAGACAGAAACTAAGTTTTGGGTAAAGTATTTTTAAGTATTTTTCAAAGAAATCATTTACTTAGCTAAGTATTTTTATCAAAATATTTTTAAAGCTAAGTTTTTATCAAAATATTCTTAAAGCTAAGTGTTTATCAAAAAATTTTTAAAGCTAAGTTTTTATCAAAATATTCTTAAAGCTAAGTGTTTATCAAAATATTTTTAAAGCTAAAGTATTTTTATCAAAAGCTTTTTAAGCTAAGTACTTAACTAAGTTTTTATCAACTTCCTTTTTAAAACTAAGTACTTAACTTAGTTTTTATCAAATTTTTTGAACTAAGCTTTAATTAAAATCTGTTTAAGCCGTGTACTTTTAACTAAGCCTTTTTCAAAACCTCTATAAAGCTAAGTATTAAAGCTAAGTTTATATCAACTTCTTTTGAAAGCTAAGTCCTTGACAACACAATTATTTTCAAAGCTGAAATTTAGACATTTTTTTTTTTTTGGAAAAAGCTAAGACTGTTTCAAAATTTAAGATTAGCTAAGTTTTTTTTTTCAGCTAAGTAATTTTCAAAACTTAAATTCAGCTAAGTCTTTGTTGAAAAAAAGGTAAAACCTTTGTTTCACACAACCTTATCTCTTTTTTGATATATGTCAAAGGGGGAGAAAAAAGTTAAGAGTTAAACATAATTTTTATGAAAGGGGGAGCATAAGGGAGTTTTTTTTACAAATTATTATATTTATGCTCATTCTTAAATTCCTTTATTTATTGTTATATTTTACTTAACTTTGAACCGTGTTGTCATAATCAAAAAGGGGGAGATTGTTGGTGCGGAAAGCATCAGACGATTGAACATGAGTTTTGATTATGTCAAAGGGTCCAAAGTTAAGTTGTCTTTTGATCTAACAAGATTGATTGAGTTTGTAGGAAAGTCCTAAGTTGTCTTAGGCAAAAGTCCTAGTGGATTCTAGGCAGATGGAAAACCCTAGAGGGAGGTAACTCTAGGTCCCAGGGGGCGGTAATCCTAGGTGATGGAAAGTCCTAGATACGGTTAGGTAGGTGGAAAACCCTAAGGAGAGGTAACCCTAGGTCCTAGGGGGTGGTAACCCTAGGTCCTAGGGGTGGTAACCCTAGGTTCTGGAAAATCCAAGGGGGAGGTAACTCTAGGTTCTAGGGGGTAGTAATCCTTGGTTATGGAAAACCCTAGGGGGAGGTAATCCTAGGTCTTACGGGGTGGTAACCCTAGGCGGAAGGTCCAGTCAGTCTGGAGGACCGGTCTGACAACAGGTAACTTCTCCTGAGAGAAGTGAGGGCGCGTTCCCCAGTGAGGGAACAGTAGGCGTCTGTTCGACCTAGGATTTTTGGAGGATATCCGAAATCAAAACCAGATAATTCAAAGGCTGCCAAAAGTTATTTTACTTAATTAATTGTTATTTGTCTAACTCTATTTTGTAGGAGACTAACACTTTATTGCAGGGTTAGATTCGACCTTTATCAGTCAATCGGACATCTGGATTTGTCGACCGAAACCCAGTACAGTAGGATCCAATTTTTAGAGATCAGACCTAGTTCGACCGAGGGATATGTCGACCGAACCTCAGGATTGGTCGATCGAACCGAGGATACGCGGTGACATGGTCGAGCCGAGTTGATCGGACCAGATGAGCCGGGGATTGATCGATCGAACGACGGGATCGATTGACCGAACGAAGAAACTCTATTCGAACAGTAGAACTGGGATTGGAAGGTTGGCCAATTCAGGTGGGATCAGTCGACCGAACCTGAGGATCGGTCGACCGATCTGGGTCGAGTCAAGACTTGATCCCAAGATCAGGGGATCTGGATCAAGTTTGAGGAGGCTATAAAAAGGGGTCTCGGCCAACAATTCAAGGCACCCGAAAATCAGACTACTTGCGCTCCTGTGTGCTGCGACGAAACGCTTCAACAATGCTACACTGCTATGCTGACAATTGACGTTCTTTCCAACATCTTTGTATTGTTGGTAACTTAGTTTTAATATTGCAATTGTAATTGATCTTGTAAAGATTTCTCGAGCTTATAGTGATTATCCATCGAAAATACTCTCACGTGCAGGCCTTAGAGTAGGAGTAGGAGTCGTCACAGGCTCCGAACCAAGTAACTCTTGGTGTTTGTGATTGTGCTCTTTGTCTGTTTCCTTACCGCTGCATTTCTTACTCTGTGTTTTCCGAAACAAAAGTGAAAGCCACAGCATTATTCCCCAATAATTTTTCCAATATCTTTTAAATATGGTCTAGCATAATTAAGTAATCCTAAGAATGATCTAAGAGTCTTAATATCTTCCATTTTATCTGGAAAATTTAAGATTTTGCTAGTGATATGGGCTTGAAGTGTAATTTTTCCCTGTCCAATAAGGCTTCCTAAAAATTCAATGTAAGGGACTGCAAGTTTCATTTTTCGACGAGAAACTATTAATCTATGTTTTTCAAATAGATTAAAAATCATATGTAAGTGTGCATAATGTTCTTGTTTGGTTTTAGAGAACACTAAAACATCATCTATATAAACACAAGTAAAATCTATCACTGGTCTAAACATATTATCCATTTTTCTTTGAAAGATTTGAGGAGCTACTTTCAAACCGAAAGGCATAACTAGCCATTCAAAATGCCCTTCACGACAAGAAAAAACTGTCCAGGGAATAGAGTCAGGATGCATCTTAACTTGCCAAAATTCTGATTTCATATCAAATTTAGAATACCATTTTGATTTTTGTATTTTATTAATTAGTTGCTCCTTATCAGGTATTTTATATCCATCTTCATGACAGTTATCATTAAGTCTTTTATAATTAAATACCATTCTAGACTGTCCTCGTTTTTGTTCAGCTCCTTTATTTACAATAAAAGCAGAACTCCTATGTCTAGAATCTGACTGTTGTAAAGCCAGGAGTTGAGTAATATGCATTTTACATTCTTCTGTTTCCCAGTTGGAGTATTTTAGGTCTTGTGATTTAATAATTAAATCTGGATTAATAATATTAAGTTTACAATAGACTTTATCTTTTTCCCAGTATTTAGTAGGATTTTCTCCTATAATTTCAAGTTTTTCTAATCTAGAAATAACGTCATCTAACGTGGATTGTTTACTTAGTAAGGTATATAAATAAGAAGGTTTGAAATAGTCTTGATAGTAAGTTTCGGGCTCAGAATCATCTGTGTCTGAGGCATCAGGGCTCCAAGAGCCAAGTATATCTAGTTTTCCTATAAGGAAAGAGTTACTTTAGGTATTTTGGGTGTACATGGGCAAGGGGAAGAAGAGGAGGTAGGATTGCAAGATTCGGCTGGAGGGGCACCAGTCAAAATGATCCTTCTTTATTGCTTCATAAAACTTCCACTTGAATTGTCCTTCTTGTTGGGATCTAGCACGCCCAAAGACGCAGAAACACAGCGGAAAAGTTCTAGATCCTCTTCCAGCAGATCCATGCGAACGGAAGAAACATTTTCTGAAAACTATACTAAGCTACATGATAGGATTATACCTTTGTTGCGTGCCCTTCGCAATCCCGACAGCAACCTTTTTCTCTGGATCCAGATCTCAGCGCGTTCAAGCGTCCGCACCTCTATGGTATCCACACGAACATATCCTTCGTTCGTCGCACGAACGAAGCTTTCAGAGAAGAACCATCTTCTTGTGCCAGCAAGAAGTATGATTCGGCCAAACATCAAGAATCGACCATGGAAGGAGGAGGAAGAAGATGGAATCTCAAGAGACACCTTTTTCTCATCTAATTCATCTCTCTAAAAATAAATGACAAAAACCTATTTATATTCATCCCATGAATACCAAGGGTATTTTGTCTCTTTGTATTCCTCTTAATGGGTTGAATTTATTATATTGGATTAACCATTAATCCAATAACCCAATAAGTCTAACCCATTGAGTCTAACCCATTAATCCAATGTGTTTAATTCGGATTGGACTCAATCCAATGAGTGAGTTCATTTAAGTCTAACTCAATTAGTAACCAAAAGGCCTAATCATCTCATGATTGGCTCTTAGGACTAATTACTAACAATCTCCCACTAGCACTAGTGTCAATCACCACTAAGATGACACTAACACTTTGGATTTACCCATTATTCTTAATATCCTTAGTATTTTAGTCAAACTAAAATACCCATCTCCAAACCAATATGTTCTTTGTGTGTGACCCTATAGACTCTCGTAACGTTGGCAATGTATCCAAATCAACATTTACGATACATAAACAATGAGTGGCATCTAGCAATGCATCATTGCTATCCAAGTGCCGAGAAAGTCGAGATCCGACCTAACCTGTCTGTGGCTATTATCTTATATGACTCAGTCCCTCTATCCGATATCTAGATTGATAAATGAGACATATACCGTATCATCCTCTTATCAATCTTTATGTTTCTTGATCTCCAAGTAGACACACTTATCAAATAAGCTCAATATATCATATTAACTCATTTATACATGACCATGCGTTCTTGTATCCTACTAATCAAGGGGCCCACAGATATCGCTTCCGTCATATGGAAGGGATAGATCCCATCTACATCACTCACATCCCTCCGCATAATTCATTGCATACCCAGTGATCGACTTTATAGTCCACCCTGTTACGGGTGACGTTTGACGATACCAAAGTATACAACTCCTTATGTAGGGAACCGTAGTAACTTCAGGTCTAAGGACTATTCATACCAATAGTCACATGAGAATGTTTATGACACTCATACCACGATACATGAAATATTCTCATGGCGGGTCATTCAGTATATATTCTCTAATATATACCCATGTGTTAACCTGATATCTCATATCCATGACTTGTGAGATCAAGTCATCCGTTGACCTACATGCTAGTCTCAACGCATTAATATTGCCTTTGTATATTAATGCTCGACTAGGAATAATTAAGAGTAGTATTCTCTACAATATCTCATTATCAATTCAACCAATTGATATACTGTAGATAAGAACCTACTACCCAAGGACATTATTATATTTATTCATTCAGCACTGAACTGAAGTAGATATAATAACCATAACCTTTGCCTTCTAATGAAATAATGAAATATGATACAAAATGTCCTAAGTCAATCAACTCTTGATTGCCTCTTAGAGCTTACACTAACAATCTCCTTATGTCACTAGTGTCAATCACTAAGATATCTAATATCTATTGACCTAGTGTGACCATCATGCTTTCTTGGTGCCAAAGCCTTGGCCAAAGGATTCGTAATGTTAGCATTGTTTGATTCTCTGCATATCCTCATATCCTATATATCGATGATCCCTCAAATGAGATGGAATCGTTGTAGTATCCAATACCTAAGACCACCATTTATGTAAAATGCATACCCTAACTACGATCTAGAATCGTCCTTGTCAATTTGAAAGCTTGCACCACTGTAACCCTTTACAGCAACAGCTGTAACCCTTTACAGCAAGCTCTTCATTGCCTCCAAAGATCAAAAAATAATCTTGAGTCCTTCTCAAGTACTTAAGAATATTCTTGACTGCTATCACCTGGATCTGACTGGTATCTACTCGTCATGCTTAACGAATACGAGACATCTGGGCGAGTACAAAACATAGTGTACATGATCGACCTTATAGCAAATACATAAGAGATCTGATTCATGCGGTCCCTTTCTACCTTAGAAGAAGGACATTGAATTTTCGAAAGACTCACACCATGTGACATAGGCAGGAATCCCTTCTTGGAATTCTCCATGGCAAAACGTTTAAGCACCTTGTCAATGTACGTACTCTGGCTTAGGCCAAGCAATTTTTTAGATCTATTTCTATAGATCTTAAGGCCTAAAATATAGGATGTTTCACCTAAGTCTTTCATTGAAAAATAATTTCCAAGTCAAGTCTTCACTGACTGAAGAGTAGGGATATCATTTCCAATGAGAAGTATGTCATCTACATACAATATAAGAAAGATGGTTGTACTCCCACTAACCTTCTTGTAGACACAAGATTCATCTTCATTCTTAATGAAACCAAACATTTTGATTGCATCATCGAATCGAAGATTCCATCTTCTAGAAGCTTGCTTCAATCCATAAATGGATCTTTGCAACTTACAAACCTTTTCAGCATGCTCTGGATCTACAAAACCCTCAGGTTGTGTCATGTATGTTGGTGCAATCTTAGGTCAAGGTTGACCTGGTTGACCAGACTCGAGTTGACTTGACTCGAGTTGTGTTTTGATGTTTGACGAGTTATGTTTGACGATGTTTGACGAGAATAGAAGTTCTATTCTTGATATGGGACAAGAATAGATGTTTGGGAGATTATTGGTGCAACCGTAGGTCAAGGTTGACCTGGTTGACCTGATTCGGGAAAGAGTCCAAGTATGGAGACTTGGCAATGGAAAAGTCCAAGTGTGGAGACTTGGCACTGGAAAAGTCCAAGCAGGGAGCTTGGCACGGGAAAAGTCCAAGTATGGAGACTTGGCACTGGAAAAGTCCAAGCAGGGAGCTTGGCACTGGAAAAGTTCAAGTATGGAGACTTGGCACTGGAAAAGTCCAAGTATGGAGACTTGGCACTGGAAAAGTCCAAGTATGGAGACTTGGCACGGAAAAGTCCTAACTGGGATGTTAGGCAGGTGGAAAGTCCTGGTGAGTGAAGCTAGGCAGTGGGAAAGTCCTAACTGGGATGTTAGGCAGTTGGAAAGTCCTGGTGAGTGAAGCCAGGCAGTGAGAAAGTCCTAACTGGGATGTTAGGCAGTGTGGAAGTCCTGGTGAGTGAAGCCAGGCAAGGAAAAATCCAGATGGATCAAGGATGATCGGACATCTGGTGTTGAGAATGTCAAGTAGGTCAAGAGAGTGACCGGATACTTGACACGAAGAGAAAAGTCCAAGTGGGTCAAAGGGATTGACCGGACACTTGGTGGAGAGTCTTAACAGGTCAAGGGAGTGACCGGATGCTAAGCATGATGTACCAACAGGTCAAGGTTGACCGGATGTTGGTTTGGGAGACTTGGGACTTGGTTTGGGCAAAACCCAAGCTCTGGATCGGTCTGCAGACTGATCCAGTGATACGTTTGTATATCTGATCGGTCTGGTGACCGATCAGATAACAAACAGAAGGCAAAGCACAGTTCTGTGAGCTTACTGATCGGTCTGGGGACCGATCAGCATGAAGCCTGATCGGTCTCCACGACCGATCCAGCTGTGGCCTGATCGGTCCACGGACCGATCAGGAAACGAACAGAAAGTTGGGCAACTTTCGTAGCAATCGATCGGTCTAGGGACCGATCAGCCCAGGGCCTGATCGGTCCCCGGACCGATCGAAGGGTCTGGACCGATCAGGTGGATCGACGTTCGACCGTTGAGTCACAACGGGTCGCTCCGTCTTCTCCGCTGGCTTCTGTCTTTGCTGTGCAGGTTCACAGGTTATAAAAGGAGATCAAGGCTTTGGTGCTAAAGCTTCTTCTCCTTCTTCCTGTCCCTAAGTGCTGCTGTGCTTGAGCTTTGTTGAGCTCCTCCAAAGCTTCGCGTGAGCTTCCGGCTGGGTTCCTGCTGTTGTAGGCGTCACTTGAAGTTGCTGCTTCATCCAGCCGACCAGAAGGCAAGCTAGGGTTATTACATTCTTGTATTGTACTTAGTTTCTTGCTGTATTCTAGTACTCCTGTTTATCTTGCTGTTGCAAGACATTGTGGCGAGGTTTCTCCACCCAGAAGGAGTTTGATTTAGCCGGTTTTCCCGGGGACTCATCCACCGATGGATTGATAGGCTTCGTCCACCTTACGGACACGCCGAGGAGTAGGAGTATCATCTCCGAACCTCGTTACATCCTTGTGTTGAGGTTTGATTTTTCTCCTGTTTTCTTTCTGCATTTAGTTTCCGCTGCGCTAACCCTAGTTTGTAGAAAGAAACGCGAGCAATTGGGGTCGACTATTCACACCCCCCTCTCTAGCCGTACAAAGGATCCTAACAAGTGGTATCAGAGCAAGGTTTGCTCTTCATCGGATTAACACCCGGGGAGCACGAGCTAGAGGATGGATCTACTCGGAGAAGATGTCACCATTCCACCCTTCTACGAATGCGGTGACTTCGCGTATTGGAAGGTAAGGATGAAGTACTTTCTTATGACTAACATAATGAATTGGTTTTATGTACAAGAAGGTTTTACTCCTCCGGTGGATAAGGAAGGAAAACCTCTTGAGAAGAAGGAGTGGACCAGAGAACAAATTCACAAATCCGAAATCAACGAAGAGGTAACGAGAATAATTGAATTCTCATTGCCTACTAACATCTTGTGTAAGATAGGTTACAACAATGTCAAGGAATTATGGGATAACTTGGCCAAGTACCATGAGGAGAGCTCCACTTCAAATCATGAAGAGGAGACAAGTGAGTCATCAAGTAGCTCACATCATGGAGGAGAGGAATTAGAAGTTGAGGGTTACTCAACATCTAAGGACGAAGAGGAGGAGAGTTCCTCTTCAAGTTCGGAGCAAGAAGAAGAAGCTTCTACCTCCGAAAGGGATGAAGAAGAGAGCTCGCATCCACCCTCAACCCTAGGTAACTCAAGCAATTTAAGTTCAATTAAATTACACATCATGTGCTTTGAGTGTAGGGAACATGGACATTACAAGAGTAAGTGTCCGAAGAGGGTAAGAAAGACTCCACTGGCGCCAAAGGTCAAGGAAGCCGGAGTCCCGAAACGCAAGGGCAAGGAGCACATCGTGTGCTTCCAATGCAAGCAAAGGGGACACTATAGGAGCCATTGTCCGAGGGGGAGGCAACCTCACAAGGGCAAGAGACCGGGCACATCGATAGGGGGAGCTAAGGCAAACCCTAAGGTAACCTCTAAGGTTCATTTTTGCAATTCTAATAAAATGCATGCTAGGAATTTTATTGCACTTGTCGATAATAACAAGCATGATAACCTTAGAAATCAATACATGTGCTTAGGAGCTAAACATGTGAGTCTAGATAAGGATAATTCTAGAAAGGCTAACCCTAGGATTAACGCTTCTAAAGTTAGGGAAAACCTAGGTAGAAATCCCAAGAAGACTAGACACATGCCTAGGAATATCTCAAGAGAAAATGACAAATTAACACTTGAGGTATTAGAGAGGGAAAATCAAGTCTTGAGGTCAAGACTTGATAATTTAGAAAAGGCTCTTAAAAACATGGAGAAGTCATCTCTAGGGTTTAAGAGTCAAAAACTCAAGTCCAAGGACAAGAAAGGTTTGGGTCACAAACCTAAGTCCCAAGTGGTCAAGCCCACTTATCATAGTGTTCCATTCGATTATGGAACAAAACCTAGGGCTAGGAAGACCATCACCAAGGTCACAAGGGGAGTCACCCCTAGAGTTGATCTTGATGAGTCCCAAATGACCAAGGCTTCAAAACCTAAGAGGGTCATTAGGAGGGTTGCTAGGGAAGTCATCCCTAGTGAATATTTAGTGAACCCAATGAGCTCACATAGATATTGGGTTCCTAGGAGCATCTTCTCTACCCCATAAATGGGTTAGAGAGTGTCAACTCCAATAAGAAGGGTAGTTAACCCAACTTTGAGGAAATTGACACTCAAGGAGCATTTTCAAGGTTTTGTGAACCTTTGAAAATGAAATGGAATATTCATTTACTCCTTGGAAGAGTAAAATGTGCCATTATGGAAAAGAATGATTTTAATTGGCACAATTTGGGAAAAACTAGAGAACTCTCGAGGAAAAATAAAACATGCCAAGTTTTGAGGATAAATTTGATCTTTAAGTGGCATGAATTAATCTAGAGTTCAAGAAGTGTCAAAATTAGGATTTTGGCATTTTAGGGCAATCAAGGGTTAAATTTTAGGTTAGCAAAGTGGTTAAGAATACTTAGATAGGTAATCTAGGTATATTTATTTATGCTAAATCTTGTCATAATTGATTGCCCTCACATGTCATGACATCATGTTTAGTTTTATTATCATTTGAAATGCCATGATAATGCTTAGGCTAGTTTATATGTCATGCTTTCTTTAAGTTTTCAAGCTTTATGCCATGACATCATGACATTGGCACATGTTTTTACTTATGATATCATTATATGCCATGTCATCATCTCTTGCATTAATAATCAATTGAATTGATTTAAGGATGAAAAACACATTTTGATACTGAGATCAAATTTGTGTTTAGAAAATGCATGAGACCTTAATCTAAGATACCTAAACCCATATCTCACATCAAAATTGCCATGGATGTGTTTGATACACTTTAGATGTGTGTGAGATATTAGGATCATGAATTAGGATCAAGGTGCATAGTTCTTGTACCTAGATGAGCCTAATTCAAGAAATGGAGGATCATAGGGAAAGCTCGTGTACAAGTCATGTACATTTAGCCCTAAGATTATGGTCCTAAATTTAAAGGTTTAAAATCACTTTGAAATTGATTTGGAAAACCTTGATGAAGCCATCTTAGTGATTGCATTCATCATTGAACATTGTGATACAAAGTTGAGTTAAACTTGAACTATTTCAAAGTTTTTGAACTTTGTATCAAGATTGAAAAATGGAAGTTATTTTCATAGAAAACTATTTTTCCATGATAGTATATGTTATGAGGAATATATCCTCAAAATTTTATAATTTTTCAAATTTTCTGGAATTTTCTAGGAGTTTCTGAATTTCTCCCGGGGAGGAAAATCAGAAATCTCTGATTTCAGAGTCTGGATCGGTCACCGGACCGATCCAGGGAAGGCCTAATCGGTCTGGTGACCGATCAGTGATGATCCAGAAAGAGGATCGATTTGGGAATCGATCCAAGGGGTTCCTGATCGGTCTGGGGACCGATCAGTGCATGCTGAATTGCTGAAATTTGACTGGATGTCTGAAATTTCAGTTTTTGGGAGTTGAGTTTCGGATCTCTAAAGGATTGAAACTCTCCAAGACATTGTTGGCGCAATGGTCAAGGGGGAGTTGGCCTTTAGGGAGAGTTTTACCTATTAGTCAAGGGGGAGTTGATTTTTAGGGGGAGTTTTTACTCCTAAAGACTTGAGTGAAATGGGATTATCACTAAGTTGATTGTTGTGTTTAGTATCAAGGGGAAAATTAAGAGTTTCAATGAAAGGTATGGGACTTTCATTAGGAAGAAACTCTTAACCTTGATTCCCTCTTTTTGATGTGTGTCAAAAAGGGGGAGAGATGTCCCAAGGGGGAGAGTGTAGGTTTTGGAAGAATGTTCAAGGAAGAGCATTGGAAAACCTAAGTTAGGTTATCGGGTTAACTTAACTTGATTTTGGATTTTGTCAAACATCAAAAAGGGGGAGATTGTTGGTGCAATCTTAGGTCAAGGTTGACCTGGTTGACCAGACTCGAGTTGACTTGACTCGAGTTGTGTTTTGATGTTTGACGAGTTATGTTTGACGATGTTTAACGAGAAGAGAAGTTCTATTCTTGATATGGGACAAGAATAGATGTTTGGGAGATTATTGGTGCAACCGTAGGTCAAGGTTGACCTGGTTGACCTGATTCGGGAAAGAGTCCAAGTATGGAGACTTGGCAACGGAAAAGTCCAAGTGTTGAGACTTGGCACTGGAAAAGTCCAAGCAGGGAGCTTGGCACAGGAAAAGTCCAAGTATGGAGACTTGGCACTGGAAAAGTCCAAGCAGGGAGCTTGGCACGGGAAAAGTCCAAGTATGGAGACTTGGCACTGGAAAAGTCCAAGTATGGAGACTTGGCACTGGAAAAGTCCAAGTATGGAGACTTGGCACGGAAAAGTCCTAACTGGGATGTTAGGTAGGTGGAAAGTCCTGGTGAGTGAAGCCAGGCAGTGGGAAAGTCCTAACTGGGATGTTAGGCAGTTGGAAAGTCCTGGTGAGTGAAGCCAGGCAGTGAGAAAGTCCTAACTGGGATGTTAGGCAGTGTGGAAGTCCTGGTGAGTGAAGCCAGGCAAGGAAAAATCCAGATGGATCAAGGATGATCGGACATCTGGTGTTGAGAAGGTCAAGTAGGTCAAGGGAGTGACCGGATACTTGACACGAAGAGAAAAGTCCAAGTGGGTCAAAGGGATTGACCGGACACTTGGTGGAGAGTCTTAGCAGGTCAAGGGAGTGACCGGATGCTAAGCATGATGTACCAACAGGTCAAGGTTGACCGGATGTTGGTTTGGGAGACTTGGGACTTGGTTTGGGCAAAAACCAAGCTCTGGATCGGTCTGCAGACCGATCCAGTGATACGTTTGTATATCTGATCGGTCTGGTGACCGATCAGATAACAAACAGAAGGCAAAGCGCAGTTCTGTGAGCTTACTGATCGGTCTCCACGACCGATCAGAGACGCAGCCGAGAGAGGTGGGATCGGTCTGTGGACCGATCCAGCTGTGGCCTGATCGGTCCACAGACCGATCAGGAAACGAACAGAAAGTTGGGCAACTTTCTGTGTAGCAATCTGATCGGTCTAGGGACCGATCAGCCCAGGGCCTGATCGGTCCCCAGACCGATCAGAAGGGTCCTGGACCGATCAGGGTGGAACCTGATCCGTTGAGTCACAACGGGTCGCTCCGTCTTCTCCGCTGGCTTCTGTCTTTGCTGTGCAGGTTCACAGGTTATAAAAGGAGATCAAGGCTTTGGTGCTAAAGCTTCTTCTCCTTCTTCCTATCCCTAAGTGCTGCTGTGCTTGAGCTTTGTTGAGCTCCTCCAAAGCTTCGCGTGAGCTTCCGGCTGGGTTCCTGCTGTTGTAGGCGTCACTTGAAGTTGCTGCTTCATCCAGCCGACCAGAAGGCAAGCTAGGGTTATTACATTCTTGTATTGTACTTAGTTTCTTGCTGTATTCTAGTACTCCTGTTTATCTTGCTGTTGCAAGACATTGTGGCGAGGTTTCTCCACCCAGAAGGAGTTTGATTTAGCCGGTTTTCCCGGGGACTCATCCACCGACGGATTGATAGGCTTCGTCCATCTTACGGACACGCCGAGGAGTAGGAGTATCATCTCCGAACCTCGTTACATCCTTGCGTTGAGGTTTGATTTCTTCTCCTGTTTTCTTTCTGCATTTAGTTTCCGCTGCGCTAACCCTAGTTTGTAGAAAGAAACGCGAGCAATTGGGGTCGGCTATTCACACCCCCCTCTCTAGCCGTACAAAGGATCCTAACAATGTACACATCCTCGAGTAGATTTCTATTAAGAAATATGGTTTTGACATCCATTTGCCAGATCTCATAATCATAGTAAGTAGCAACAGCAAGCATGATCCGAATGGACTTGAGCATCGCAACTGGTGAAAAGGTTTCATCATAGTTTATACCATGAATCTGCTTGAATCCTTTAGTCACTAATCTACCTTTATAGGTATGCATATTTCCATCCATGTCAGTCTTCACCTTGAAGACCCACTTACACCCAATGGGTTTGATCCCTTCAAGTGGATCAACCAAAGTCCATACTTGGTTAGTGTACATGGATTTCATTTCGGACCTCATGGTCTCTAGCCATTTCTGAGAATCTGGGCCCTGTACAGCTTCCTGATAAGATGTAGGCTCACCAAGACCAATAAGCTCTACATCACCGTGGTCAGACAAGAGAAATGAATATCTCTCAGGTTGACGACGGATCCTATCAAATCTGCGTAGAGCTTGTGCTACTTGAACAGGTTGTTGTTCCACAACTTCTTGTGGTGTAATAAGATCTCGATCCACAACATCTTGTGGTACCTATTCAATTTCCATCACAGTGTCAGTGCTAGTATCTTGAACTTCTTCAAGATCGATTTCACTCCCACTAGTTTTTCTAGAAATCAATTCCCTTTCTAGAAATACACCAGTTCTGGCAACAAACACCTTACCATGTGTGGGATTATAGAAGTAATATCCTTTTATTTTCTTGGGATATCCAACAAAGTAGCACTTATCTGATTTGGATCCTAGTTTATCAGAGACTTATCGTCGAACGTAAGCCTCACAACCCCAAATCTTCATAAAAGACATATTGGGACTCCTCCCTGTCCATATCGTATATGGTGTCTTTATGACGACCTTGGATGAAACTCGGTTAAGTGTGAAAGCGACTGTCTCTAGAGCATGCTCCAGAAGGAAGTAGGAAGATCTGTATGACTCATCATCAATCGTACTATATCTAATAAAGTACGGTTCCTCTTTTCTGATACACCATTCCATTGTGGTGTTCCAGGTGGAGTGAGTTGAGATATTATCTCACACTCAACGAGATGGTCATGAAACTCTTGGCTAAGGTATTCCCTACTTCGATCTGATCCAAGCATCTTAATACTCTTACCAAGTTAGTTTTGTACTTCATTCTTGAATTCTTTGAACTTTTCAAAGGATTCTGACTTATGTCTCATCAAATACATATAGCCGTATCTACTGAAATCATCAGTGAAGGTAATAAAGTAATTATAGCCTCCTCTAGTTGCTATTCTGAAAGGGCCACATACATCAGTATGTATGAGTTCTAACAGATCATTAGCCCTTTCGCTATGTCCACTAAATGGAGTATTTGTCATCTTGCCTCGAAGACAAGATTTGCATACCTCATATGATTCAAAATCAAATGAGTCCAAAAGTCCATCCTTTTGGAGTTGGGATATGCAACTCTCATTTATGTGACCTAAACGAGAATGCTAGAGATTTGTTTGATTCAAATCATTAGACTTGAACCGTTTGGTATTTATGTTATAGATTGAGTTTTCAAAGTCTAGAACATAGAGTCCATTTATCAGAAGTGCACTACAATAAAATATGTCATTTAAATAAATAGAACAACATTTGTCCTTTATTATAAATGAGAACCCCTTCTTGTCTAAACAAGAAACAGAGATTATGTTTTTGATTAAAGCAGACACATAACAACATTCTTCTAGTTCTAAAACAAGCCCAGTAGGCAAAGATAAGGAATAGGCCCCTACAGCGATGGCAGCAACTCTTGCACCATTGCCTACTCGTAGGTCCACTTCGCCCTTTGTCAATAATCTACTATTTCTCAGCGCCTGCACATTATCACAAATGTGAGATGCACATCTGGTATCTAATACCCATGAAGAAGAAATAGATAGATTGACTTCTATAACATATATACCTGAGGCAGAAGTCTCACTTCTCTTCCTTTTCAATTCCTCTAGGTACACCCTGTAGTTCTTCTTCCAGTGGCCGGTCTCACCGCATTGGAAGCAGGTTCCTTCCTTAGCAACGCCACCTTTTGGTTTCAGTGCATGAGCCTTGCCCTTGCTTTTGGCTTGGGTCCTACCCTTACCTTTAGGCTTCCACTTGCCTTTGCCCTTAGACACCATCAAAATGGAACCAAGCTTTGCCTTATTAAGGTTGAGTTCAACAGTTCTCAACATGCTCAACATCTCAGGCAGTGGTTTGTTAATTTCGTTCATGTTGTAGTTCACAACAAATTGACTATAACTATCAGGCAACGACTACAAGATAAGATCAGTGGCCAATTCTTGGCCAAGTGAAAATCCCAACCTTTGTAGATTCTCCACATTCCCGGTCATTTTGAGCGCATATGGCCCTATGGGACTTCCTTCTTGTATTCTGCATTGAAACAGTGCTTTAGAGATCTCAAATTTCTCATGCCTTGCTTGTTCTTGATATAGTTTTCTAAGGTGTTCAATCATATCATAAGCATTCATGTTCTCATGTTGCTTCTGAATCTTAGAGTTCATGGTGGCGAGCATAAGACATGATACATCTAATGCATCATCTTGATGCTTCTTGTAAGCATCCCTATCAGCTCTAGTGGCAGTAGTAGGGGGCACTTCAGGAATAGGCTGCTCTAGGATGTACAGTTTTCTTTCTCTCTTGAGAACTATTCTTATGTTTCTATACCAGTCTAGAAATTAGCTCTATTGAGCTTATTCTTATCAAGGACAATCGTAGAGATAGTGTCTTCTACTTACTAGACGACATGGTGGTCTAAAACAATAAAATGCAGAGAAGTATCATACTCAGATCATTTAATTAGGTCTTTAATTAAATGATTCTCTCACTGAATTCTAAAGCTTGATAGAAGCAAGTCACTACTAGCTCTAAGCTTAAAGGCAAAGACATTCTAGTGAGACAAGATCCACATTATACCTCATCTTGAGTTAGCTTTGGCTAATCGCCCAAGACTTGTACAAATTAGGTAGGCAACGTGTACCAATTGAACAAGATCCATATTATACTTTTCTTGAGTTAGCTTTGGCTAATCGCCCAAGACTAGTATAAATTAGGTAGACAATGTTTACCAATTACATCCTATGTAACTCTTGTATCCTTAGGTGTGTTAGAATGTATACTAAAAGCCTAGCTTTTGGTATAAAACATTTATCTAGAAATAAGAATCACATTGGTCAAATGTCTACATTTGTGATAAATGTAGTTGTTCAATTAATTTATATTGTAGATAACATGGTGTGTGGTGTCACACACAGAAGATCATGTTATCAGTACCTTATAAATTATAAACAGTAGCTCACGACCATGATGGAAAGGAACAAACCATTGGAAGGTCGTAGTGTAATTAGGTGTTAGTTTATCTTAACTATATAATTACACTAGTACACTAAGAGTGTATTGAGTAGGACCATTAGAGGTCGTTTCTTTTATACTGACTTTATAAAGGAACAAAGACCTCAGTTATTATGGAAGTGTGTGCTCTTAATCCTAATATAATAACAAGCACATATATTTGATATTTATTTCTTTAATTTATTAATGGGTGAGATTTAGTTCGATGAATCAATAAGCCCGATAAGTTGAGAAATGATATCACTTATAGTGTGTGTTGTTGATTATAGAAGGAAACTGTGTCCTAGTAATCTAAGTTGAGAATGTCCCCAAGAGGAGCTCATAAGGATTGTCATGTTAAACCCTGCAGGTGGACTTAGTCCGACATGACAATGAAGTTGAGTGGTACTATTCTTGGAGCTAGATATTAATTAAGTGAGTTGTCAGTAACTTACTTAATTAGTGGACATTTGTTATCTTAAACACAGGGAGACTAACACACTCATGATAAGAAGGAGCCCAAAATGTAATTTGGGATTGGTGCGGTAGTTCAATAATAGTTCTCTAGTGGAATGAATTATTATTGATAAAATTAAGTTGTGTGTTCGGGGTGAGCACGGGATGCTTAATTTTATCGGGAGACCAAAACCAATTCCTCCTCTCGGTCCCTATCGTAGCCTCTAGTATATAGAAATTTATACCCACCGCATACCCACCTTCTTACCCATCCAATGGGGCCGACCAAGCTAGCTTGGAACCCAAGCTAGGGCCGGCCAAGACCAAGTGGATGAGCCATGTAGGTGGCCGGCCAAAGCTTGGGTCCCAAGCTTAGGTGGCCGGCCACTAGAATATTAAAAAAGATTTTTATTAAAATTATTTCTTATGTGGATATCATGATTTTAAAAGAGAGTTTAAAAATTAAAAATTTCCTTTTATAGCTTTCTACAAAAGATTAAGAGAAGAGATTAATCTCTTTCCTTATTTGTAGTTTAAAAGGATGGTTTTAATTTTTGGTAAAAACTTTTCTAATTTGTAAATCATCTACATGTTTAAAAGAGAGTTTAAAATTTGAAATCTTTCCTTATTTGTTGATTAAAGGATGATTTTAAATTTTAAGAAAACTTTCCTTTTTAACCATGTTCATGATTTAAAAGAGAGTTTAAAATTAAATATTCCCTTTTATAAGTTTCTATAAAAGATTAAGAAAAGATTTGATATCTTTCCTTATTTGTAGATTAAAAGAGTTTTTAATTTATAGAGATAACTTTCTTTTTATCCACATGTTTAAAAAAAAGATTTTAATTTATTAAATTTCCTTTTTATAAACCAATCAGGAAGGGATAAAATTATTGGACAAATTTTTTATAAATTTCCGGAAGCAAATAAGGAAGTTTTAATTTTTGTTTAAAATTTTATTTGCTTGGAGAATTTATGTGGTAGCCTGCCATTACAAATTGAAAAGAAAAATTCTTTTTAATTAAATAAATTTTTCTTTTCAATGGAAAAAGAATCAAGGAAGTTTTTATTAAATTTTCCTTATTTGCCAAGACCAAGGATTATAAAAGAGGGGGTAGAGGAGGCTTCAAGGCTAAGGACTCTATTCTATTTTTCTACCTCTTTTCCTTGGTGTGGTGGCCGACCCTTCCCTTTCTCTTCTCTCCTCTTGTTGTGGCCGAAATCTATCATCTCTTGGAGCTTGGAGGATGTGGCCGGATCAAGGAAGGAGAAGAAGGAGAGAAAGCATGCATCCCTTGGAGCTTGGTTGGTGGAAAATTCTTCATCCTTTGAAAGCTCTTGTGCTTGGCCGAAACTTGAAGGAAGAAGGAAGAAGGTGCCTAGGTGGTTCTCATCTCGGAAGATCCTTGCCCACACAACGTCCGAGGTTAGAAGAGGAATACGGTAGAAGATCAAGAGGTTTTTCTAAAAGGTATAACTAGTAATTTTTCTTTTCGCATCATACTAGTTATTTTTGGAAATAATACTAAATATAAGGGGCATACGATTCTAGTGTTTCTAATTTGTTTTCGATATAGTGTTCTTTTGTTTTTCTTTTCCTTGTGATTTGATTGTTCTTTTCGGTTGACCAAAAGTTATTTTAGGAAATTAAATATTAGCTTTCCTTAAAAGGTGTTGTCTAGTCGGTGGTGGTTGCTCCCATATCCAAGAAGGCCATGTGCTTCGCCACGTCAGTACTGGGAACCAATTTTGGAAATTAATATTTAATGGAATTAATAACTTAAGTGATTTGGATCAAACGTGTTAAGTTCCGCAGGAGATCCAAGTCAAAACCTAAAAGAACAAATAAATTAAGTTTTGGATCAAACGAGTTAAGTTCCGCAGGCAATCCAAAATTTAATTTAAAAGAACACATGGTAGCTAGGAAAAGGTTCAAACCTTTGTACAAAATTTTTGTACAGTGGAACCTCTAGGTTTTCCGAGTAGCAACCAACAAGGTAAACAACACTGTTTGCTCGTTTTCCGATCTTATGAAATCCATATTATAATTCAACTTGAGTTATCTTTGGCTAATCACCCAAGACTAGTATAATATGATTTACATCTTATGGGATATGCCTTTAAGTTCTCAATCCAATTGAGGTAACTTAATTAAGTCATACTCAAAGTTCAATAGTCGGACATCACAATTGTCCAGTCACACTTTACCAAGATAAGATGAGCCACTTTGCTTTGACAAACCTGACTACAGATGATCAAGGTAGTAGTGAGTACCAAACTTTGGTAGACATATGTAAATGACCTAATTACGATAGCTACACATGCATCACATACATCATGACATATCATGACATATATCAACATATACACAAGTTTAAACGTGACATGGTTATGACCCCCATAAACTACGATCTTCTCAAGTCAATGAGAAGAGCGATAAGTCAACCTAGGTTTAAGCCGCTTCTCCAAGTGCTTCCTTGGTTGTCGTGTGTTGTTGTCCTTCCTTCCTTTTCACCCGTCTTCCAGAAGACTAACTCTTTCTAATTTTGTACATTACAAAATCTAAAGAAACTCGAGTTACATTCGAGTGTAATCTAATTACAATAAGAATAAAAGGGATGAAGGCACGACACAGACCGTATTATGAATTACAACATTACACACGTCCAATCACATTGGGGGTCAAAGGGTCATAACCATGCACCATGTCATACATATTCACAATATTCTTATGATATAAATTTACTATGATTTCAGCAAATAAATTATGAGCCGCAACGCCACGGCGGTCCCACTAGCCGGTAAGCGGGCGGGGTCAAGGGGCAGCGCCCCTTGTGGGGGTTTCAAGGGACAGCGCCCCCGAAGCAAAATTTATTTTGCATACTCATTGTATGAGTTACTGCTTTATCCGAGACCCTACTACCCACAATACCAACTACGTTTTCTTCTAAACAAAACATCTTTAGCCGAGACTTTGTTGGTCACACACTAACTATGTTTTTTTCCCAACAAAATACCCCTGGCCGAGACCTTGCTGGTCACACACCAAATATGATTTGTTCCTAACAAAACACCCATTTCGGTCAAGGCTTAGGATTTGGCCGAGACACAAAATCTAGCCAAGACTCATAGTCTGGCCGAGATTTACTCTCTTGGCCGAAACCTTGTTTGGCCGAGACTTATAAATTTTTGTAAATCACAGTAAACCCTATCAAGTAATTTCTATATCATATATAAAAATTCTAACTTAGCATAGCCCTTCGCAAGTGGCTCTGATACCACTGTTGGGATCTAGCGCGCCCAAAGACGCAGAAACGCAGCAGAAAAGTTCTAGATCCTCTTCCAGCAGATCCATGCGAAGGTAAGAAATATTTTCTGAAAACTATACTAAGCTACATGATAGGATTATACCTTTGTTGCGTGCCCTTCGCAATCCCGATAGCAACCTTTTTCTCTGGATCCAGATCTCAGCGCGTTCAAGCGTTCGCGCCTCTATGGTATCCACATGAATATATCCTTCGTTCGTCGCACGAACGAAGCCTTCAGAGAAGAACCATCTTCTTGTACTAGCAAGAAGTATAATTCGGCCAAACATCAAGAATCGGCCATGGAAGGAGGAGGAAGAAGATGGAATCTCAATAGACACCTTTTCTCATCTAATTCATCTCTTCAAAAATAAATGACAAAAACCTATTTATATTCATCCCATGAATACCAAGGGTATTTTGTCTCTTTGTATTCCTCTTAATTGGTTAGCTTTATTATATTGGATTAACCATTAATCCAATAACCCAATAAGTCTAACCCATTGAGTGTAACCCATTGAGTCTAACCCATTAATTCAATGTGTCTAATTCGGATTGGACTCAATCCAATGAGTGGGTTCATTTGAGTCTAACTCAATTAGTAACCAAAAGATCTAATCATCTCATAATTAACTCTTAAGGCTAATTACTAACACTTCTTATGGTCTATGTTTATGTTGATAACATGGTTATAATAAGAACATATTTTTTTTATTGATTACTCAACTTTAATAACACTTTTGAGTTTTGTTTTATACACACGATTTTAGTAATCTAATATATTTCCTAAGGTTTAAAGTCCACTCTGACTCTTATGGTATATTCCTATATAAACATAAATATATTCAAGATTTAATTGCTTTAGTTGGACTTCAAGACTCTTTATTTGTTAATGGTCTTCTAGAAGTGAATGTTAAGCATCACATGGAGGAAGGAGATCAATTTCCTGACCCATCTTTGTGTCCCTAATTAGTAAGAAGTTTGAACTACTTAATTAACTATTACTAGACATGACCTCTCATTTGTTATCCAATAAGTTAGTCAATTTATGCACTCTTCTCTCCATCTTTATTTGGATGTAAGTCATCGCATCATAAGTTATTTTTAAAGTACTTCATATGATGGTTTATTCTTTTTTACTGAATCTTCTATGTGTCTTAATGCTTTTAGCGATGCTATTTAGCCAGATTGTCTAAACACTCGTCACTCTATTACAAGTTGGTGTACGTCTCTTGGAGATTCTTAAGAATCATGGAACACTAAAAATTAAGATTGGGTCTCCAAGTCTTCCATTAATGAATCTAAATATCGTGCTATATTTGTTGTATGCTTTGAGATTACTTAGCTTAGGAGAGTGTTATTTGAGCTTAGATTTTTTCAATCTAAACTTACTCTTCTCCGTGTTGATAATATAAGTATTATTCAAATTGTTACTAATATAGTCTATCAAGAGCACTCCAAATATATTAAGATAGATTGTCACTATATTTTAGAAGTCGCCGTGTCATTTCTCTTTTACATATTTCCATAACTTTACATATTACTAATGTGTTTACGAAATCCTTAATTTGACAATGTCATGAATTACTGATTGGCAAATTGAAAGACTTGGGCAATGGTTGATCAAGAGGCAGCAACTAACAATTCATTATAAGCTAGACGAATTTAAGATAGGGCTGTTCTGAGCTCTAGCCCAATCCCAAAGAATTGATGTATTCTTTCTTCTTTTTTTTTCTTTCTCTTTATTCATTTTATTCTAGTGTTTTAGTCCATCCCTTCATATCAAAGATTTTTATATCACCTTTAATTTCTAGATTAGTCCCTGATTATACTCTTTTTTTTATATCAAAGATTTTTTTCGTCCTGGGGAGAAATTTAACTATATAGAACTCTCTGATCTCAACCATCTCAGTTTTAACAGTTAATCACCAAGTATTAATTATTTATCCTTATATTACAATTCCAACACTAAAATAAGTATTTATTTAAATTTTCAATCTCACCTTCCTATTTTATGGAGATTACTGCTGCTCTCGTCGACGGAGAGGTTCTCCGCAGAGTCATCGGCAAAGGCAAAAGGCTCTTCCGCCTTGGACAAAGTGTAAGCCACCTCGACCATGCTCGGCCTCCTCGTTGGATTCTTCCGCAGGCACTCCCTCGCCAAGTCCACCACCGCCACCACGCTATCCAATGCGCACGTACTTGTCGCCAATGCCGAGTCCATCCATGACGCCACCGCCTCCTTCCCTCTGCCGAAAACCGTTCGCTCAGCCTCCGCCCACAGCGCCCGCCCGCCCGCCCCGGCCGCCTCCCTCCCCGACACCAACTCCAACAGCACCACCCCGTACGCGAACACGTCCATCTTGGTGGTGACGAGGCCATCCGCCAAGTACTCCGGCGCGACATATCCCTGTGAGATATATATAAGAAATAAATATATTCTTTGAGAAATCTAAAAAATTAAATGTACTTTTGAACATTTTCATAATTTTAAATGCGTTTTTATCCATTGTTGGCTCTACCTGCGTGCCAACGATGTGGGTGGTGATGGCATTGAAGCCGGCGCGGGCCAGGCCGAAGTTGGCGACCTTGGCACGGAGGCGGTGGTCGAGGAGCACGTTGCTGGTCTGGACGTCCTTGTGGACCACGCGCGGCCAAGTGTGCTCGTGGATGTACTGCAGGCCGTTGGCCAGGTCTAGCGCGATCCGGACTCGGACTCGCCAGTCCAGCTTTCGGGCCAGGCCTGGCTCGCGCAGCCACCGGTCCAGGGAGCCATTTTCCAAGTACTCGTACACCAGGTAGCACCCGCCGCCGCTGCTGTCGTCTATGCAGAACCCCTCTAGCTTCACCAGGTTGATGTGGTTCACCTTTTTTGGAATCATCGGAGTGCTCAATTAATTCAGTGGCTAGGCATCCATTTTTGTCAGCGAAAATCGAACGCTCGCATTTAAAATTTACAATTATGAAATTCTCAAAATATTTTTCATTTTATTCCTTCCCCCTCCCTTGTTAATTTTCATGAACACCATCCTTATAGTATTGATTTTCAAAAATCAATAAAAAATAATATTGCATAAATCCTAGATCAGTACCACAATAATATTGTTCTTGAAAATAACACCACAATAATGATGGTGTTGATTTTCAAAATTCATCAACAGAGTAGTATTGTATTTAAAAATTAACACTGTAATGGTACTCTTATTTGAAATTAATATCATAGTTAGATTATAAATAAGTCAAGTCAAGTCGAATCGAGTCTAAAATAAATTGAGCTATTAAAATGATTATTTAAATTTGACTTGATTTTTTTTTATGAACTTAAGTTTAGTCATTTAGATATTATCGAACTCTCGATTCAAGTTAGCTATTTAAAATTTTTATATTTTAAATTTGTTTGATTAATTATTAATTTTTTATTATATAAATTTGTTAGTTGATTTTAAAATTTTTGCAACTTCAAGTACTCCTTTGGGTCAATTATCAAAAAGTCATACTTAAAGTTGTGAACTTTTAAAAATAGCCTACCTAACTTTTAAATTTTCTAAAAGATGCATTTATTTTTCCATTTTATTCCTCCTATTAATAATTACAGTGTTAATTTTCAATAACTCATCCGAGTGTAGCGTTGATTCTAAGAACAACAATATTGTAGTCTTAATTTTCAAAAATTCACACTATTATGGTATTGATTTTTAAAAATAAATACCAAATGATGTATAAATTTTAAAATAAGCATCACAAGTGTTGTTCTTGAAAATAAATACCAAAATGATGTTGATTTTCAAAATGTAACACTATATATATTTGAAAATAGTATTATTTTTTAAAATCAGTATCAAATGATTAACCGGAGGACTAAAATGAGAAATAAATATATCTTGTGATAAATTTAAAAGTGAGATGTGCCGTTTAAAAATTACTCAATTTTAAATGTTCTCTCTAGACAATGGCTAGAAATTGAATGAATCTCTTTCCATTTGGTACTAAGTCTTTCTATAGATTATGTGGACTAATTGATTTAAAACTAAATAGAAATAAATATTAAAAATGCAAATAATAGAAGAAATGCAAATAATAGAAGACAGAACAGAGAGTAATTACCTTCTGCAGAATCTTGAGCTCGTCGCTGGCGTTCCACTTCATCTTCTTGATAGCAAACGCTTCGCCGTGCATGATTCCCTTGTACACCGACCCCTTGACGCGGCAGCTCGGCCCGAAATCGCACGTCGATCGCTTCAACTCCTCGATCGAGTACACCTTGTACTTATCCAACCACTCCGAGATCTCGCCGATCAGCTTATCCTCCTCCGACGATCTCACGGCGAACTCCATTTTGCCAGCGTTATTCGTCGCCGATGCCAATTCATTATTACTGGAACTACTTTTTCCATCTTTCGATGTCGAAATCCAAAGCGATATTACGGATAGCAGAAGAAGAAATCCAGTGATGCCCAATCCGATTGCTAGCCCTGTGATCACTCCGTCTCTGTCATTTTCCACGTCCGGAGAAGACGACGGAGCAGGCGAGGAGTCGGAGAGAAGCAGGGGCGGTGGTATTTGATACAGAGGCACAAATATTACCGAAAAGGTGCCGTTTTGGGGACCATTCAGAGCGATCAAAGTCGGTACGTCGGTCGCAAAGCTCGCAGCCACCGAAGCGTAGGTGTCGGACGGCTGGAGCACGTACGTGACGAGGCCTAGCGGCCGCCGGGGCATGTTGATGTCGAGGCAGCGGCAGAAGATGGGGAAAACGGCGGTGACTCCGATAGAGAGATTCGTTGGGATGAGCGTCGGGTTGTCCAGCTCGACGGCGGGGTAGGAGGTGAGGTTGCCGAACTTGAAGGTGGAGACCTGGTAAAAGGTGTCGCCGGCCGCGATCTGGTAGGGGATGGCAGCGGAGGAGCGGTTGGAATTGCAGGAGCAGGTCAACGGGACGAGAAGGGGTTGGTATGGGCGGAGGGCGGCGCCGGTGGCCGAGAGGTTGTTGGAGCGGGCGACGGAGAGGCGGCTGGCGCCGAAGAGGTCGCCGACGGACGCGAGGTCGAGGGCAGGGAGCTGGTCAGCGGCGGCGCGGTAGAGCGGGTAGGCTGAGCACGGGTAGATGCTGCGGTTGGCGGCGCAGGGGACGCCGTCGGAGAGGGGCGGCGTTTGACCGTCAACGGATTGGAGAAGAAGGTCAAGTGCGAGAAGGAGGAAGAAGGAAAAACTCATCGTTAATTGTCTGCCCTGCTGAGTTGTGTTCCTCGCAGGTTAAGAACTAACTCTGCACCCTAAACAAGATACTAAATAAATAAATATTAAAAATTATTAATAGAATTTCAACATTTAATTATTCTTAAAGAATTAGGTTTGTATATTGTTTGGTGATGGGTTAACAAAAAATAACCTGATAATAGGACATTGATCCGTCATTTAAAAACTAGTAAAGCCGGTGGACTTGTCGAAAGGCATCACTTTAAAAAATATATATATTTATCAAAGGCATCAGAGTGAATATATAAGATATTTGATCGGGCACTGTTTACTTGGGTCCAGATCGTCATTCGTGACGTGGTTTGGAAAATTTGCAAGTGACATTGATGGGACTCTTACAATGCTAACAGGGTTTCAGGGATCATTGTGGAAGGAAATTAGACATTAAACTTTTGGTACTTCCTACTCGTTAAATGATCTCAGGTTTGAGAATTAGATAGATTAAAAAGCCATTTGAAGAAGCAGAATTAGATAGATTACAAGGAAAAAAAGAAGGTAGGGTAAAAGAATGAGGAAGAGTGGATTCATTTGGTCCAATAGCATAAGCAACCAAAAGGTCAATCATACTTCAAGGGCCCTAATGACTATACAAGCATAAGCCAAGTCAAGCCAAGCAAGTGAGTTATTCTTAGCTCAAACAAGTTGGATAGATTAATTAGCTCAAACAAGTTGTTCTTATGTTGATGTCGTTAAACTAGATGAGTTGGAGAACCAATTAAGTCATATGAATTAATTAATATTAGTGTTGATGTCCGAAAACGTGAAGTTGGAAAGTCGGAGAGGTGACAGTTTCGCTGACTGGATGATGACCTCGCTTCTCTCTGTAAAATAAAATCAAAACCATGGACGGGTCCCTGACGTTAGTCCTCCGACGCTCAAGTTAGAAACAGAGGAAGGAAAATGGAAAATGGTAAAGACCGTGACTTATTTTTCTTGTCTTTTCCTCATACTTGGCATGCCCTTTTATACCTTTCTTAGTGATCTTCCATCTTCTCCTGTTTAATGATATTAATTATCTACAGAAGACATCTTTGTCTTGGCTTCTGTGTATTTAATGACAGATGGAGTGTTCTGCTTTGCTTTCTCTTCCTCAAGACCTTTAGTCTTCTCCTTTATTATTTCGCGTGAATGATACCACTGCCCTATCAGACCGGACAGGTGGTTCGCTTGGATTGATTTCATGCCGACCGGGCATCATCATTTTGGTTGGCTGATGTAGTCACTCTTTCTCAGACTAGTCTTGTTTGAACCCTGGTGTTGACCTCTTTGACTTTAAATTACACCGTGGCTATTGCCCTATTCCATGTAAACTCTTATCTCCGCATTAAGTGCAATTGTAGCTTAAGTGGTAAAACTTGGAGCATTGAGGTGGCAACTTAGCTTGAGTACGATAACTGAGTTCTTAAGGGTTGTCGGGAGACATTGAGGTTTTCGACCTTGGTAATGCTAAAGGTTAACCAAAGGATGTTGCAGTCTGAGCTACAACAGTTGCCATCTCTGGCTGACAGAGGGGATAAACAACAATCATGCCTACAAATTGCTTCATAAAATAGCTCAATGATTCTGTTTAAAATCTAAGTCAGATAGAGGCCGACGAAAGTGGCGCTGTTGACGAAAAGACGACTTTGACACTGTTAGAGTGTATACTAAAAGCCTAGCTTTTGGTATAAATATTTATCTAGAAATAAGAATCACATTGGTCAAATGTCTACATTTATGATAAATGTAGTTGTTCAATTAATTTATATTGTAGATAACATGGTGTGTGGTGTCACACACAGAGGATCATGTTATCAGTACCTTATAAATTATAAACAGTAGCTCACGACCATAATGGAAAGGAACAAACCATTGGAAGGTCGTAGTGTAATTAGGTATTAGTTTATCTTAACTATATAATTACACTAGTACACTTAGAGTGTATTGAGTAGGACCATTAGAGGTCGTTTCTTTTATACTGACTTTATAAAGAAAGAAAGACCTCAGTTATTATGGAAGTGTGTGCTCTTAATCCTAATATAATAACAAGCACATATATTTGATATTTATTTCTTTAATTTATCAATGGGTGAGATTTAGTTCGATGAATCAATAAGCCCGATAAGTTGGGAAATGTATCACTTATAGTGTGTGTTGTTGATTATAGAAGGAAACTGTGTCCTAGTGATCTAGGTTGAGAATGTCCCCAAGAGGAGCTCATAAGGATTGTCATGTTAAACCTGCGGTGGACTTAGTCCGACATGATGAAGTTGAGTGGTACTACTCTTGGAGCTAGATATTAATTAAGTGAGTTGTCAGTAACTTACTTAATTAGTGGACATTTGTTATCTTAAACACAGGGAGACTAACACACTCATAATAAGAAGGAGCCCAAAATGTAATTTGGGATTGGTGCGGTAGTTCAATAATAGTTCTTTAGTGGAATGAATTATTATTGATGAAATTAAGTTGTGTGTTCGGGGCGAACACGGGATGCTTAATTTCATCGGGAGACCAAAACCAATTCCTCCTCTCGGTCTCTATCGTAGCCTCTTAATTATAGAGTACTATACCCACCTATACCCACCTTCTTACCCATCCTATAGGGGCCGGCCAAGCTAGCTTGGAGACCAAGCTAGGGCCGGCCATGAGTATGTTCATGGGTGAATTCATGTGGCCGGCCCTATTAAAATAAAAAGGAATTTTAATTTTAAAATTTTTCTTATGTGGATAATATAATTTAAAAGAGAGTTTAAAAATTTAAATCCTTCCTTTTATAAGATTCTACAAAAGATTAAGAGAAGAGTTAAAATTTCTTTCCTTATTTGTAGATTAAAAGGTTGATTTTAATTTTGGTAAAAACTTTCCTTTTAATTATATTCATGATTTAAAAGAAAGTTTAAAAATTAAAAATTCTCTTTTATTAGTTTCTACAAAAGATTAAGAAAAGATTTAATATCTTTCCTTATTTGTACATTGAAAGGAGATTTTAATTTTTAGAGATAACTTTCCTTTTTGGAAATTATCCACATGTTTAAAAGAAAGATTTTAATTTATAAAATTTCTATTTTATTAACCAATCATGAAGGGATTAAAATTATTGGAGAAATTTTTATAAATTTCTAGAAACAAATTAGGAAGTTTTAATTTTTGTTTTAATTAAAACTCTCATTGTTTTGGGGAGAAGAGTGGCCGGCCATTATAATTTGAAAAGAGAAAATTATTTTAATTAAATAAATTTTCCTTTTCAATGGAAAAAGAATTAAGGAAGTTTTTATTAAATTTTCCTTATTTGCCAAGATCAAGGATTATAAAAGAGGGGGTAGAGGAGGCTTCAATGCTAACGACTCTATTCTATTTTTCCTCTCTTTTCTCCTTGGGTGTGGCCGGCCCTTTCTTTCCTCTCCTCTCCTTTGTGTGGCCGAAACCTTCTCATGGTGGAGATAGCTTTGGTGGCCGGATCTAAGAAGGAGAAGAAGGAGAAGCCTCTTTTCTAGCATCCCTTGGAGCATGGTGGTGGTGGCCGAACCTCTTCATCCTAGGAGAAGTTTTGATGGCCGAAACTTGTAAGGAAGAAGAAGGTGCTTGGTGGTTCTCATCTCGGAAGATCGTTGCCCACACAACGTCCGAGGTTAGAAGAGGAATACGGTAGAAGATCAAGAGGTCTTTCTAAAAGGTATAACTAGTAATTTTTGTTTCCGCATCATACTAGTTATTTTTGGAAATAATACTAAATACAAGAGGCATACGATTCTAGAGTTTCGAATTTGTTTTCGATATAGTGTTCTTTTGTTTTTTTCCCTTGTGATTTGATTGTTCTTTTCGGTTAACCTAAAGTTATTTTAGGAAATTAAATATTAGCTTTCCATAAAAGGTTTTGTCTAGTCGGTGGTGGTTGCTCCCATATCCAAGAAGGCCATGTGCCTCGCCACGTCAGTACTGGGAACCAATTATGGAAATTAATATTTAATGGAATTAATAACTTAAGGTGATTTGGGTCGAACGTGTTAAGTTCCGCAGGAGACCCAAGTCAAAACCTAAAAGAACGAATAGATTAAGTTTTGGATCAAACGTGTTAAGTTCCGCAGGCGATCCAAAATTTAATTTAAAAGAACACATGGTAGCTAGGAAAAGGTTCAGACCTTTGTACAAAATTTTTGTACAGTGGAACCTCTAGGTTTTCCGAGTAGCAACCAACAATTGGTATCAGAGCTAGGGTTTTGCCTCTGTGTATTTGGTATTAGTTTAATTATGCACATGTCATACATAATTTAGGCAGGATAATAGTAGGATGTGCTAACTTTGTGGATGCAGGATCCAACTATTATGGCTTTTAGTTATTATGTGTGTGATTGGACCCTTGGACATGTCAAGGGCATTTATATGTGTGTGCATGATTGTATTATAAAATACGGAGTATTTAGTTTTATTAGGATTTTATTTTTGATCTAGATACATGTACATTCCTTTTATGGAATATAGGATCAAAAATGTAAAATTCTATTTATGTCGCGGATCGAATCTTGCAAAGCGTGGAACCTTCTAAGGACCAGAGGCGCAGCGGAACTAGGAGCAAGATGGATGCGACAGCTAGATCCGGTGGCGGTGGCCAAATATGGCAGCAGCTTGGGATGACAACACACGGAGGACAACAAGAGATAAAAGCCATAATAGTTGAAAATTAGATTTTCTATTTATTGCTTTTATATTGTGTTGTGTGTGCATGTTAGTTTACATATTTAGTAGGCTAGCATAGTTAAAATTCCTCATTTATAAATAACTAAATGGGAGATGGATTTTTAAGTAAATCCCATGGTCTCCATTACTGGTTTGTAAGTGATGCAAACAAGCTTGCGCGTTGGCTCTGAGTGCCTTCCTCCATAACGGATGAGCTTGTTTGTGGATCACTAGAACATACTTCCATTTTTGGATGACTATAGGAAGTTAATTAAGAGCGTGTGATCTTCCCCAACGGAAGGGGCATAATCTTATTAATGGACTTAGTGTCAAGTAATGGTATACACTTAGACACATCTAATAGTATCCTCCCCATCGGAGTCACTGCTATTATTTGTGTGACCAAAAGACACCAACTATTAATTTTATTTGTCAAAAAGTTAAGTTGACAAGATAATAAAATTAATGGGTTAAAACCCTCCTTTTACAAATGTTGAATTTGTATACGTCCACACTAACGTGACATGCAAAATTCACAGTGTTTGAGGTGTTGGTGAATTTAAATAATATTGTTTGAGAAATCAATGTTATTTTAAATTCAAAAAGTTTTGACCAAATATTTGATCAAAGACAGATCAACTATTAATTTTATTCGTCATAAAGTAAAGTTGACGAGATAATAAAATTAATGAATAAAATCTCCTCTTCAATTTTGTATACGTTCACACTATCATGGCATACAAAATTCATGGGGATTTTAGGGAGTTGATCTTGACCAAATATTTTTGTGATTCTTAGGATTTAAAATGTTTGTCAATCCCCTAGTAATCATACTATAGAAAAGACTTAGTAGTCCCAATTGTAATGATTGGAAATAGGACTTGGACATTAAGGTAGATTGTCTTCTTAGAACTAAGAACAATTTAGATGTATTTAATTCATTAGTTGAAACATGTCTAGTGATGTTATCTACCAGAACCTGGAGTGTAGATACAAGATGCCATTAATCATGTCTGCAATTCATTGCAGGGTTCCAGGAAACCCGACAACTAAATGAAAGGTAAATCACCATCCACATGGGCACTACTGTAAAAGTGGTAGCTGTTGCAGTGGGAGATGTTTATCCTTTGATAAGAATAAAATATGGATTTTAAGTAATTGTCTTTGCGTACCAAGTTTAGAAAGAACCTGATTTCAGTTTCTAAACTATAATAGATATTGTGTCTATTTTGATAACAAAGTTGTTATCAAGAAAAATAGGGAAGTTATCTATTCTGGTATGATGGTTGACAATTTATAATCCAATAACTCCCACGATGCAACAAATGGAAATTAGTAACACATCTTCTAACTTTAAGAGAAAGTAACCTTCGGAAATGAACCAATTATATCTTTGGCATCTAAAGCTAGGTTATACTTGAGTAGGATTCATTGGTAGCTGATGAACTTTTGGGTTCATTGGTAGTGGAAATCTTTCCAACCTGCGAGTCTTACTTGGAAGGAAAATAACCAAGAAGCTTTTAAGTCCAAGGGGTATGGAGTCAAAGATATGTTGAAATCGGTTCATTCTGATTTGTGTGATCCTATGACTATCCAGACAAGAGGTAGTATTGAATATTTTGTCTATTTTATAGACAACTATTCAAGATACAAATAAATTTACTTAATGTACCGCAAGACTAAGTACTTTGATTAGAGTACAAGGTTGATGCGGAGAAATGTTAAAGTAAAAAGTCACTATGGAAGATCGTAGTGGCAAGTACCTCTTGAGAGATTTTAGGAGTCACTTATCAGAAGTTGGATTTCAATCCCAACTAATTGCATCTGGTACACCCCAACAGAATGGTGTAGTAGAAAGAAGGTAAAGGACTCTTATGGAATAATTAGATAGATGATGAGTTATTCAGAAAATTACCAAATTTGTTTTAAGGATAAACTCTGAAAACGAAAGTGAACATAGTACCTTCCAAGTTAGAACTTTCTACTTATATAGAATTGCTGAATAGGTGAAAACCTATTTTGAAGCATATTCGGATTCGGGTAATCCAGCACATATGTTAAAGAGAGACAATGATAAGTTGGATAGGAGTTCACTTGTTTGTAAGTTATCCTAGATAAACAAAAGTAGATTTATAGTCTTAAAAATCAGAAGGTCATTGTTAGCATCAATGACTGTTTTTTAGAAAAGGACTATATAATGAACCACGTGCTCATAAGTAAATTTGTTCTTAAGGAAATAATAAAGGACATGTCTAACCTAGTACCAACTGTACAAGATGAGATACCACAAGAAAACTGCAACATGTATCATAAATGATACACAATTGCAGAAAGTGCCTTGTCGTAGTGGGAGGGTTGTTAGGCAACCTAAATAGGTTCATGTTTTGGGAGAGTTTTTGGATTCGATCCCTGGAGGAGATGAACCTGATCTCCGGTCATATGATGAAGTACTCCAAGATAAAGATGCAAGCATCTTGGCAAAGAGTAATGAATAACAGAATTAGAATATATGTATTCTAATAAAATCTGGAAGCTTGTAGAATCACCAAATGGTGTAAAAGTCGTTGGGAGTAAAAAGGTCTATAATAGGAAAAGAGGGATAGACAGAAAGGTAGAAACTTTCAAAGCAAGGGTAGATGAAAAAGGAAACTTTTTCACTGGTAGTCATGCTTAAGTCTATCTGGATTCTTTTATCTATTTGGTAAGTGGATGTCAAGACAGCATTCCTTAATGGAAGTCTTGAAGAAAGCATCCATATAAAGCAACCAGAAGGGTTCATAGCAAAGGGCTAAGAGCATCTTGTGTGCAAGCTCAATCAGTCTATGGACTGATACAAAGCTTCAAGGTCTTGGAACATCCAGTTTATCAAAGTAATCCAGACCTATGGATTTATTGAGTAAACGGATAAGTCTTGTGTATACAAAAGATGTGATGGAAACGTGGTGGTATTTCTTGTACTATACGTAGATAACATTTTTGGTAGTTGGAAACAATATCAAAATGTTGTCAGAAGTAAGGGTATGGTTGTCCAAATAATTCGATATAAAGGACTTGGGAGAATGTATATATTTTTGAGATCAAAGTAATAAGGGATCGCAAGAAAAAATATATTTTACTTATCCCAAGCTTGATACATCGGAAAAATCCTTGCTCATTTTAAGCATGTAAAACTCCTAGAAAGGTTTCTTACCTTTTAAGCATGGAGTGTCTTTATCTAAAGAGATGTCTCCGATGACATCAAAGGAGATTGAGGACATGTAGGCAGTTCTTTATGCTTCGGCAGTTAGACAACCTAATGTATGCTATGCACGAGATCAGAAATCTGTTTTGCCAAGGGCATAGTTAGCAGATATCAAAGTAACCCTAGACAAGGACATTGGACTGCAGTAAAGCATATATTAAAGTACCTTAGAGGCACTAAAGATTATATGCTAGCTTATAAGGCAGTTAATTTGGTTCCTATGGGTTGTACGGATTTTGACCTCCAATCGGATAGGGACAATAATAAGTCAACCTCGGGATTTTGTGTTTATTTTAGGATGTAAAGTCATAACTATGGAAGAGTGATAAGCATAGGTATTTTTCTGGACTCCACCATAGAAGCTTAGTATATGGCAAGCCTCTGAGGTAGCCATAAAAGCTGAATGACTCAATAACCTCAAGATAGACTTAGATATGATTTCTGGTTTGTCCAAAGATTATTACAATTTATTGTAATAATATTAGTGCAGTAGCAAACTTGAAGAAACCATAAGTCTATAAAGGCAAGTAAACACAATAGAGCGCAAGTACCACCCAATACGAGAAATCATATAAACGAGGAGAAGTTGTTGCTGCCTAGAATGCATCAGATGATGACCTATAGATCTTTTCACTAAGGTCCTTAAGGCGAGAGCTTTTGATGGACATGTTGAAGGGTTGGGAATCAGATATATGGCAGCAGATATGGCAGCTTAATCTTTTAGTATAAGTGGGAGATTGTTAGAGTGTATACTAAAAGCCTAGCTTTTGGTATAAATATTTATCTAGAAATAAGAATCACATTGGTCAAATGTCTACATTTATGATAAATGTAGTTGTTCAATTAATTTATATTGTAGATAACATGGTGTGTGGTGTCACACACAGAGGATCATGTTATCAGTACCTTATAAATTATAAACAGTAGCTCACGACCATAATGGAAAGAAACAAACCATTGGAAGGTCGTAGTGTAATTAGGTATTAGTTTATCTTAACTATATAATTACACTAGTACACTTAGAGTGTATTGAGTAGGACCATTAGAGGTCGTTTCTTTTATACTGACTTTATAAAGAAAGAAAGACCTCAGTTATTATGGAAGTGTGTGCTCTTAATCCTAATATAATAACAAGCACATATATTTGATATTTATTTCTTTAATTTATCAATGGGTGAGATTTAGTTCGATGAATCAATAAGCCCGATAAGTTGGGAAATGATATCACTTATAGTGTGTGTTGTTGATTATAGAAGGAACTGTGTCCTAGTGATCTAGGTTGAGAATGTCCCCAAGAGGAGCTCATAAGGATTGTCATGTTAAACCCTGCAGGTGGACTTAGTCCGACATGACGATGAAGTTGAGTGGTACTACTCTTGGAGCTAGATATTAATTAAGTGAGTTGTCAGTAACTTACTTAATTAGTGGACATTTGTTATCTTAAACACAGGGAGACTAACACACTCATAATAAGAAGGAGCCCAAAAATGTAATTTGGGATTGGTGCGGTAGTTCAATAATAGTTCTTTAGTGGAATGAATTATTATTGATGAAATTAAGTTGTGTGTTTGGGGCGAACACGGGATGCTTAATTTCATCGGGAGACCAAAACCAATTCCTCCTCTCGGTCTCTATCGTAGCCTCTTAATTATAGAGTACTATACCCACCTATACCCACCTTCTTACCCATCCCATATGGGCCGGCCAAGCTAGCTTGGAGACCAAGCTAGGGCCGACCAAAGTATGTTCATGGGTGAATTCATGTGGCGCCCTATTAAAATAAAAGGAATTTTAATTTTAAAATTTTTCTTATGTGGATAATATAATTTAAAGAGAGTTTAAAATTTAAATCCTTCCTTTTATAAGATTCTACAAAAGATTAAGAGAAGAGTTAAAATTTCTTTCCTTATTTGTAGATTAAAAGGTTGATTTTAATTTTGGTAAAACTTTCCTTTTAATTATATTCATGATTTAAAGAAAGTTTAAAAATAAAAATTCTCTTTTATTAGTTTCTCAAAAGATTAAGAAAAGATTTAATATCTTTCCTTATTTGTAGATTGAAAGGAGATTTTAATTTTAGAGATAACTTTCCTTTTGGAAATTATCCACATGTTTAAAAGAAAGATTTTAATTTATAAAATTTCTATTTTATTAACCAATCATGAAGGGATTAAAATTATTGGAGAAATTTTTATAAATTTCTAGAAACAAATTAGGAAGTTTTAATTTTTGTTTTAATTAAAACTCTCATTGTTTTGGGGAGAAGAGTGGCCGACCATTATAATTTGAAAAGAGAAAATTATTTTAATTAAATAAATTTTCCTTTTCAATGGAAAAAGAATTAAGGAAGTTTTTATTAAATTTTCCTTATTTGCCAAGATCAAGGATTATAAAAGAGGGGGTAGAGGAGGCTTCAATGCTAACGACTCTATTCTATTTTTCCTCTCTTTTCTCCTTGGGTGTGGCCGACCCTTTCTTTCCTCTCCTCTCCTTTGTGTGGCCGAAACCTTCTCATGGTGGAGATAGCTTTGGTGGCCGGATCTAAGAAGGAGAAGAAGGAGAAGCCTCTTTTCTAGCATTCCTTGGAGCATGGTGGTGGTGGCCGAACCTCTTCATCCTAGGAGAAGTTTTGATGGCCGAAACTTGTAAGGAAGAAGAAGGTGCTTGGTGGTTCTCATCTCGGAAGATCGTTGCCCACACAACGTCCGAGGTTAGAAGAGGAATACGGTAGAAGATCAAGAGGTCTTTCTAAAAGGTATAACTAGTAATTTTTGTTTCCGCATCATACTAGTTATTTTTGGAAATAATACTAAATACAAGAGGCATACGATTCTAGAGTTTCGAATTTGTTTTCGATATAGTGTTCTTTTGTTTTTTTTTCCCTTGTGATTTGATTGTTCTTTTCGGTTAACCTAAAGTTATTTTAGGAAATTAAATATTAGCTTTCCATAAAAGGTTTTGTCTAGTCGGTGGTGGTTGCTCCCATATCCAAGAAGGCCATGTGCCTCGCCACGTCAGTACTGGGAACCAATTATGGAAATTAATATTTAATGGAATTAATAACTTAAGGTGATTTGAGTCGAACGTGTTAAGTTCCGCAGGAGACCCAAGTCAAAACCTAAAAGAACGAATAGATTAAGTTTTGGATCAAACGTGTTAAGTTCCGCAGGCGATCCAAAATTTAATTTAAAAGAACACATGGTAGCTAGGAAAAGGTTCAGACCTTTGTACAAAATTTTTGTACAGTGGAACCTCTAGGTTTTCCGAGTAGCAACCAACAGACACACCCTGTATATGTGCATCGGGAAAGCGAACCCACATGTGGAACCAAAGGTCTATAGTAATGGACCTGGTGGTACTTGGATCCTACACACACTCATACAAGCACACAGAGCGTTAGAGACTAGAAACCAGGGAAAAGGTCCCCGATGCAGGTCCTTCTACACTGAAGTTAGGTTATTTTTCCCCGACAAAGCAGTGTACAAAGGAAGGAGAAAATAATTGTTGAAAATACGTGCGGATGTGCGTGTACGTACCTGGACAATGAAGAGGACCTCCCTTTTTATACGACTCTGCCTGCTTTTTAAGCCTGATCATTTTTAGAGAATGTCAGGTGTCAGGGCATATCGGGTGAGAGAGGATGTCTGGCGACCTCCAATTGGTAGGAGGAAGGTTCCACTTCCAGTGTGCGACAGAACACTGGAATATTTCCTGACTTACAACAGCTATTCTCTGACAAGAGGTTACGATTCTCTAGCACTATTGTCGTTTAGCGTTATCCATCCCTCCCGGGTCAATATTGCAGACAACTCGAAATGATTGCTCAGATGTGTCGCAAGGGCTGATCCTTGATGAAGAGGATGAGCTGTGCCTAATTGGTCGAGGCTCATCTGAGACTGTGAACAGGAACCCCACCTTCATGACTTGATTGCTGAAGAGTCGGTCGGGGGCTGTCTGGTAAAGGTATCAGGGTCATATGTAAAGCCTGAGCTGGGGAGATCCAATCAGTAGGGGGTAGGCCAGGAACTAGTCCAAACCTCGTGCCAGGGCTTAGACCCCCGGTCTCGCCTGTTGGTGCAATATCCCTCAGGTCAAGGTTGACCTGGGTAACCAAGCTGAGTCTTGGTTTGGGTTTAGATGTTTGACAATAAAAAAAATGTGGAACCGCCACATCAGCGGCCCCCTAGATGTTTGACAATAAGATATTGATTGAAGAAGAGTCAAGTAGGTCAAGGTTGACTGGATACTTGATTGGGAAGTCCTAACTGGGATGTTAGGCAAAATGAAAGTCCTGGTGAGTGAAGCCAGGCAGAAGAAAAGTCCCGGTGAGTGAAGCCAGGCAGAAGGAAGTCCTGGTGAGTGAAGCCAGGCAGAAGAAAAGTCCTGGTGAGTGAAGCCAGGCAGAAGAAAGTCCTGGTGAGTGAAGCCAGGCAGAAGGAAATCCTGGTGAGTGAAGCCAGGTGAAAGTCCTAGTGAGTGAAGCTAGGCAGAAAGAAAGTCCTAGTGAGTGAAGCTAGGCAGATGGAAAACCCTAGTGAGTGAAGCTAGGTGGAAATCCTGGTGAGTGAAGCCAGGTGAAAGTCCTAGTGAGTAAAGCTAGGCAGATGGAAAACCCTAGTGAGTGAAGTTAGGTGAAAGTCCTGGTGAGTGAAGCCAGGCAAGGGAAAATCCAGATGGATCAAGGATGATCGGACATCTGGTGCTGGGAAGTCCAAGTAGGTCAAAGGATTGACTGGATACTTGGCATGAAAGAAAAGTCCAAGTAGGTCAAAGGGATTGACCGGATACTTGGCACAGAGAAAAGTCCAAGTGGGTCAAAGGGATTGACCGGACACTTGGTAAGGGAGTCCTAGCAGGTCAAGGGAGTGACTAGATGCTAGGCATGACATACCAACAGGTCAAGGTTGACCGGATGTTGGTTTGGGAGGTTTGGGACTTGGTTTTGGACAAAAATCAAGTGCTGGATCGATCAGTGGATCGATCCAGGCTCTGGATCGATCAGTGGATCGATCCAGACCTGTCCCAGCGAACAGAGAGCCTCTGGATCGATCCAGAGGTCCCAATCGATCAGTGGATCGATTGGGACGCGGCTGCTTCGCGCGATAAGCGCTGGATCGATCCAGGCGCGTTTCCAGAGCACAGAGGCGCTCTGGATCGATCCGTGGATCGATCCAAAGCCTCCCCGATCGATTGGGAACATTCGAATCGATCGGGATCCGACCGTTGGCGTCGTTTATAGCTGCAGGCGTTCGATGGCTGCGGTAGAACTTCTAAAATTCACTCCAGATTACTCGGCAGCTCCTCCACAGCGCTCACAAAGCTCAGATCGCCAGTTCTTGAAGGATCTTGGAAGCTTTCCAAGTCAAGAGGCGGATCAAAGGCAAGAAGAGAAGCTAGGGTTAGGGTTTTGTACTCATTGTAAGCTTGTAAGCTTGTATTTTGTTTCTCTTTCCTTTCTTCTTGTACTGAGAGTATTGTAGGGCTTCTCCGCCCTCGGTAGTTACCGAAAAGGAGTGTTTTCATAGTGGAGGGTGCGTGCGTGGTGTGGATCCTTGGACTAGTCACCTCTTGTGAGGTGGATACCAAGTAAACCAACCGTGTTAGCGTTGTTGTATTTGTTTCTGTATTTTCCGCTGCATATTCTTGAAGAAACAAGCAACGCCGAGCAACGCCGAGCAACGAGCTATCCCCCCCTCTAGCTACTTTTGGTCCTAACAAGTGGTATCAGAGCAAGGCCGCTCTTCACCGGAATCATCGCCGGAAGGGTCAAGCATATCAAGAAAAGCTAGAGGGTGAAGAAGTTGGAGCAAATTCTTCAAGTTCAAGACTTTATCAAGCTCAACTTCAAGATGCAATTCCAAGATGGGCTTGGATTTGACACAAGGGTGGCTCCACCATACACTTCTACGAGTTTCGATTCTTGGAAATCAAGAATCGAAAATTTTCTTATGATGGAGATAGAGCAATGGTTTGCTCTAATGGAAGGCTTCAAGGCTCCAAGAAATTCAAAGGGCAAAGTTCTAAAGAAAAGCAAATGGAGCCCGGAGCAAGTCCAAAGGTGCGAGGCAAATGACAAAGTGACCAAGCTTTTGGTCAATTTATTGCCAAGCACCATCCTTGCAAAATTGGAGAGTTTGAAGATGCAAAGGAGCTATGGAGCAAATTGGCCAAGCTTCATGAAGAGATCCCTCCACTGTACAAGATCATGAAGAATCCAGAGAGGGTGACTCTTTGGAGCAAGACCAAGAGGAGGACTCCGAGGTTGAGAGATGCTCAACCTCCGAAGAAGAGGAAATCCAAGAAGCTTCATCCTCAAGGGAATGCAACGAAGGGAACAAGGAGGGAGCATACTCCTTGTTTCATGTTCAAGATGATGAAGCCTCCACCTCTAGGATTGAGGGGGAGCAATCCTTGGTGACGCCGGATCAAGAAGAAGGAGAAGCTTCTACATCCGGGTCAAGTGAAGAAGAAGAAGATGGTGCCACCTCCGAAATTCAAGAAATAGCAAATGGAGGAGCAAGTGCCATCCCTACACAAGAAGGTATAAATGTTTCAATTAAAAATAAAAATCATATAATATGTTTTGAGTGTAGGGAAAGTGGGCACTACAAGAGCAAGTGTCCCAACTTGGCCAAGAAGAAGGGTCAAGTGACGCAAAAGGGCAAGGAGAAGCCCGAGGAGACCATTCCCGGGACAAAGAAGAGCAAGGAGCACATTGTGTGCTTCTTGTGTCAACAAAAAGGGCATTACCGAAGTCAATGCCCCAAGGGGAAGAAGATGGTCAAGGCTCAAGGAGGCACTAGTCAAGGGGGAGCCTCCAAGGTAAAGAAGAAGGTAACATTCATTGAGCCTATTCCCTTGCAAAATGGTAAAAAGCATGCTAGGTCAAATTTTTATCATTTTAATGCGATTTACCATAAGAATAGGAAGCATGAGGGCTTTAAGGAAAAGCATGTGGCCCTACATGCCAAAACTACTATCCTTAAGGCTAGGAATGTAGGTAAAAACCTAGGCAATAACCCTAAGGATGTAAGATACAAGCCTAGAAACAAAAATGCTCATGGATCAAATGAAAAACCTAAAACTAAGGACTTAGTGATAGAAAATCAAGTCTTGAGGTCAAGACTTGATAAAATGGAAAAGACCCTAAAAAGGATGGAAAATATCCTATTAGGGCAAAATGAGCATAACCTAGGTTTAGGGGTACAAAAGCCATCCAATGGCCATAGAGGTTTGGGATACAAACCAAAGGCTAAGAAGGATGTGTCCTCTTACCATAGAGTTCCATATAGTTATGGAACGAACCCTAAGTCTAGAGGACAAGCCAAAAATGCTAGGGAAGTCATCCCTAAGAGTATTTTTGCAATAAATGTGACTAAGACTCCTAAGAAGTCTAAGAAAGTCACAAACAAGGTCACAAGGGAGGTTATCCCTAGAGTTGACTTAGAAAATGTGACCAAGGCTTCTAAGAAGCCCAACAAGGTCACTAGGAAGGTATCTAGGGAAGTTATCCCTAGTGAGTACCTAGAGCATCCAAGGAGCACCAATAGGTGTTGGGTTCCTAGGAGCATCTTCTCTACCCCATAGATGAGTTAGAGAGTGTCAACTCCAATTAGAAGGGTAGTTAACCCAACTTTGAGGAAATTGACACTCAAGGAGCATTTTCAAGGTTTTTGTTAACCTTTGAAAATGAAATGGAATTATTGATTACTCCTTGAAAGAGTAAAATGTGCCTAATGGTGGAAGAATTGATTTTAATCTTAAATGGCACATATTGGAAAATTCATAAGAACTATCAAGTTGGGTTTTTGGTATGTTCTTAGGTAATTTAAGGTAATCCGGGCCTTAAATTTAAAAGTGCTACTCTTGAGGAAAAATGGAATATGCCAACATTTGAGGACATGTTTATTTTAATTGGCATAAATTAATCAAGGGAATAAGAAATGCAAACTTAGGTTTTGGCACTCTCTTGAAGCACTTTGGGCAATCTAGGGTTTAAGTTTTAGGATTAGCTAAGATTAATGATACTTAGATAGTTAATCTAGGTATATTTTATTTATGCTAAATCTTGCCATGATTGTTTGCCCATCATATGCCATGACATCATGTCTATTTTTACATTCATGTTTTATTATGAAAAATCCAAAAAATACCATGTCATGACATTCATACATCATGTAGCAATAGAAATCTTTCTTTTGAAAGCTATTTTATTTTGATGTATGCCATAACATTATCATGCATTATGTTTATTTCCTTAAAAATCAAGGACATATGGCATTAGTTAAAAAAAGTGGCATTTGTTTACAACAAGTGGAATAAACAAGTGACATTTGTTTAACAAGTAAATCAACAAGTAACATCCTTTGTGTATGTCTACCTCTCAAAATGCCTAGATAGATATGCATGATCCCTAGAATAGGGCAAAACCAAAATCTTACATCTCACAAAGACCTATAAGATGACTTGTATGTGTTTTAGTGAATATTATATACAAGTGAGATGTTAGGATGATGAACAAAGCTCAAGATGTTGATTTAGTGCATTCCTTTGAGTTTTAAATTCATCAAAACACATAGTTATGTGTTTTCCCATCATTGGGAAAGCTAATGTACAAGTCATGTGCATTATGCCCAAGGAACATGATGGGATATTGGTTTTGAAAATGTTTTTAAAATGTTTTTGGAAAACCTTGGTGAAGGCTATCTTTTGATAGTAATCACCATTGAATAGTTAGACACAAACTTGAAGAAAAACACTAAAGTCTTTGCAAGTTTTCAAGTTTGTGTCAATCTTTGAAAATATGATGTATTTTCATAGAAAGCTATTTTTCCATGATTAAGTATGCCCTAAATAATATCTACACGAAATTTCATAATTTTTGGATTTTTGTAGAATTTTCTAGGGGTTTCTGAAGTTGACTGAAAAGGAATTTCAGCAACTATCAGAGCTCCGATCGATCCATGGATCGATTGGAGTTCCATGAATCGATCCATGGATCGATTCAAACGGCAATTTCCTCGAGCAGAAGCTCGCTGGATCGATCAGCCGATCGATCCAGGGAGTCTGAATCGATCCGTGGATCGATTCAGAAAGGTTCAATCGAGTGGAACCCAACTCCAATCGATCCAAGTTGCTGATTTTGGCTGGGAAGGCCTGATTTCAGCATCTTTGAACCTCTTTGAGTCTAGGTAACTATTCCAAACCCCTTAAATACATTTGTATACATACAAAGGGTGTTTTCATGTTGAAAACAAGGATGGATTGGTTAACGAAGACTAAGTAGAAGTTTAGGTTGAGGTTGTTTCAAATTTTGAATATTTGAACCTCAAAACTTCCAAATTTGGGTTTCCTAATGTTTTAGGGATTCCAAGTCATTGTTGGTGCAATGACAGAAGTTACCACCATGTCTTTAGGGGGAGGGACTCTTTAAAGACATGAAAGTTATTTTTCATGAACCTTGGAAGGTGGTTAACCTTCTGTTGTGAACTTGCTCAAGGTTGAGCATTTAAACTTGAAATGGGGAGAAATGGGGAGTGGATATCCTCATTATTTCAAGTGGACACTCATGTGGTAGATAATGGCTCAAGGTTGGGTAGTTGTCTACGTTGAGGGAGAAGTTAAGGATAAATGAAGGGTATGAGACCTTCATTATCGTGTTGATCACAACGAGTGATGTTGTGAACAACGATGAGCAACTCTTCAGGGGGAGAGTCTTCAACAAATGGATTTGTTGAAGTGTGCCCAGAATTGGAGCATATGTTGATGTGTGTCCAACGATGGGTTGATGTGTGCCAATAGGGGGAGAATGTATGGTTAAGCTTAGTCCTTCATTACCTATGGGAAGGTCATAGGGGGAGAATGAAAGGACTCATGAAAGGGAGTAAGTTAGGCTTTCATTACCTAGAGGGAGTTTGCCCTCTTAGGGGGAGAATGAAGAGCTTAATTTATGCTTTCATTACCTAGTGGCATGAAGAAGGAGGCTATGGGATTAGCCTAACTTACATATGGGATTGTAAGTGTTATTGTGGTATTGTCAAACATCAAAGGGGAGATTGTTGGTGCAATATCCCTCAGTCAAGGTTGACCTAGGTAACCAAGCCGAGTCTTGGTTTGGGTTTAGATGTTTGACAATAAGATATTGATTGAAGAAGAGTCAAGTAGGTCAAGGTTGATGGATACTTGATCGGGAAGTCCTAACGGGATGTTAGGCAAAATGAAAGTCCTGGTGAGTGAAGCGGGAAGAAAAGTCCCGTGAGTGAAGCCAGAAGGAAGTCCTGGTGAGTGAAGCCAGGAAGAAAGTCCCGGTGAGTGAAGCCGGTAAGAAATCCTGGTGAGTGAAGCCGGTGAAAGTCCTAGTGAGTGAAGCTAGGCGGAAAGAAAGTCCTAGTGAGTGAAGCTAGGCGGATGGAAAACCCTAGTGAGTGAAGCTGGGTGGAGGAAGTGAGTGAGGCGGTGAAAGTCCTAGTGAGTAAAGCTAGGCGGATGGAAAACCCTAGTGAGTGAAGTTGGGTGAAAGTCCCGGTGAGTGAAGCCGGGCAGGGAAAATCCAGATGGATCAAGGATGATCGGACATCTGGTGTTGGGAAGTCCAAGTAGGTCAAAGGATTGACTGGATACTTGGCATGAAAGAAAAGTCCAAGTAGGTCAAAGGGATTGACTGGATACTTGGCACAGAGAAAAGTCCAAGTGGGTCAAAGGGATTGACCGGACACTTGGTAAGGGAGTCCTAGCAGGTCAAGGGAGTGACTAGATGCTAGGCATGACATACCAACAGGTCAAGGTTGACCGGATGTTGGTTTGGGATATTTGGGACTTGGTTTTGGACAAAAACCAAGTGCTGGATCGATCCGTGGATCGATCCAGGCTCTGGATCGATCAGTGGATCGATCCGGACTTTCCAGCGAACAGAAAGCCTCTGGATCGATCCAGAGGTCTCAATCGATCGATGGATCGATTGGGGGTTCCCGCGCGATAAGCGCCGGATCGATCCGTGGATCGATCGATCAGTGGATCGAGAGGCGCTCTGGATCGATCTGTGGATCGATCCAAAGCCTCCCCGATCGATTGGGAACATTCGAATCGATCGGGATCCGACCGTTGGCGTCGTTTATAGCTGCAGGCGTTCGATGGCTGCGGTAGAACTTCTAAAATTCACTCCAGATTACTCGGCAGCTCCTCCACAGCGCTCACAAAGCTCAGATCGCCAGTTCTTGAAGGATCTTGGAAGCTTTCCAAGTCAAGAGGCGGATCAAAGGCAAGAAGAGAAGCTAGGGTTAGGGTTTTGTACTCATTGTAAGCTTGTAAGCTTGTATTTTGTTTCCCTTTCCTTTCTTCTTGTACTGAGAGTATTGTAGGGCTTCTCCGCCCTCGGTAGTTACCGAAAAGGAGTGTTTTCATAGTGGAGGGTGCGTGCGTGGTGTGGATCCTTGGACTAGTCACCTCTTGTGAGGTGGATACCAAGTAAACCAACCGTGTTAGCGTTGTTGTATTTGTTTCTGTATTTTCCGCTGCATATTCTTGAAGAAACAAGCAACGCCGAGCACCGAGCGAACGCGACGAGCTATTCACCCCCCCTCTAGCTACTTTTGGTCCTAACATCGCCTGCTTATGACCGACCAGAAATTATATGGCTGGTAACACAAGGAGGCCTAACTCCCGTCTTCTCTTGACTATTGACCGCCACGTTCTCTTGACCATTGACCGCCACTCCCTCTTGACTATTGACTTTTTGGCCTTATCGGACCCCTCATTTACACACCATATCACTCAGTGTTCATGTATTTTTATCTTTTATCCATTTAGAGATGGTTGATTCAATCTCATGTTAGTTTTCTATTGGTTACTAGATAAATCCAAAAAACACAGATCGACCATTAGGACTCTTTGCACCATGAATGGTTTGAATACCATAGACGTTTATTTAGGCTACATGGAAATTAAACCCTCAGTGTTTGGGGAAAATGTCCATCCTCTTACTATGACATGAAGTTTGGGTCGATGAGCCTTGAATGTTGGTGGACTTTAAATTCTAGATAAAAAATGGGATTGTCCAATCTAAATTGTGTTGGCCAATCTGTCGGATATTTGGGGAAATTAGTCGAATTTAAATTATATTGAATCAAATTTAACTTATCTGTCGAGATAACCTGTGCAGATAATCTCATGCTGCTAGCAGGAGTTGGTTTCTGCTAATTGCTGATTGCAGGTTGTGCAGTGGCTGAGCGGGTAAAGCGTGCAGCCGACCAGACGTACGACCAGGTGGGCAGAGAGGTTGAGCAGCTGAGCAAATGAGCAGAGTGGATAAGCGGATGAGTAGATGAGTGAGCAACGCAGATGAGCGAGTGAGTAGAATGGATGAGTGAATGAGCGAGTGAGCAGAGTGGATGAACAGATGGATGAGTGAGAAGAGCGGATGAGTGGATGAGCATATGAACGAGTGAGCAGAGCGGATGAGCGAGTGAGCGAATGAGTGAGCAGAGCGGATGAGCGGATAAGTGGATGAGCGAGTAAGCAGAGCGGATGAGTGAGCAGAGTGCTGATGCCTCCTCTAGGTCCCATCTTGAAAGACTTAAGGTTCTTTTGTTTCGAGTTTTGACTGTGCTTGACCATGTTAGTTTTCACAATAGCTTGAGAGAACAGTTTCCTTTCTGAACTCTTGTTATCTTCTTTGATACGAAGTGTAACAATGAATTCCTTCACATTCATCTCCTTCCGCTTGTGTTTCAGGTAGTTCTTGAAGTCCTTTCAACCGGGAGGCAGTTTCTCAATGATAGCAGCCACCTGGAAGGTTTCACTTAGAATTATCCCTTCTGAGTGGATCTCGTACAAGATTACCTGAAGTTCTTAGGCTTAGCTGATCATCGTCTTGAAGTCAACCATCTTGTAATCCAGGAATATACCTATGATGAACTTCTTAGCCTCTGCATCATCCATCTTGTACTTCTTATCCAGGGGCTCCAACAATTCCTTAGCGTTCTCTTAATGTTATACACAACATACAGCAAGTCAGCAAGACAGTTGAGGATGCAGTTTCGGCAATGGAACTCAGAATAAGTTTATGCCACCACTGCACTGACGGTCTGTGCATCAGCATCCTCAGCATGCTTTGGAGGGTCCTCGGTCAAGAACCTAGGCAGATTGAGCATGGTCAATTAGAAAGCATCTCTGGCTATATCTTGAAGTTCACTCCAGTGAACTTCTCTGGCCTTCCCCATGGTTGATTGACACAGTTCCAATCAGGGCAGAGGGGGCTTTCAGGTGTTGAGTCTGTTGCACCTTAACACTTTGTTCTATGACCATCTCAACTGAACTCGATTTTGTTTCAAGATTGTTGACTCCAAGACAATGATCAGCCAAGTCCAGGACCTTTAGGTGATCTTGCATGAGATCTACTCAGAAGAGATGGTTCTGAGTGAAACCTTCTAAGTGACTATTATTATTGAGAAGTTGTCTCCCCGCTGGAAGGACTTCAAGAACTACTTGAAGCATAAGCGGAAGGAGATGAATGTGGAAGAACTCATTGTTAGACTTCGGATCGAAGAAGATAACAAGAGTTCAGAGAGGAAGCTGTTCTCTTAGGCTACTGTGAAAGTCAATGTGCTCGAGCACGGTCAAAACTCGAAATGGAAGAATCCTAAGTCTTCCAAGATGGGATCCAAAGGAGGCATCGACCACTCTGCTCACTCATATGCTCATCTGCTCTGCTCATTCGCTCATCCGTTCTGCTCACTCGTCCGCTCTGCTCAATCGCTCATCCGCTCTGCTCACTCATCCGCTCATCTGCTTATCTGCTCTGTTCACTCGCTCATTCACTCTGCTCACTCGCTCATCCGCTCTGCTCACTCATCTACTCAGTCTGTAACACTCCTAGGATATCTAACAAGATTATTTATTTTTACCATGGTTTAAATTAGGCCCTATGTGTAAATTTACAAAAAAATAAAAATAGAATCAAAAAGAGATGACCAAGGTTTGAACCTTGGATCTCTTACTAGATACATGTATGTGTTAACCAATAGACCAAGAGAAGATATTGTTAGAGAAAGAAGTGACAATATAGTTAAGAGTAAGAAAAGAGCTTCTTTCATTTAGAAGGAGAAGTTAGAGTTGCCTTCTTTCTCTCAAAAGAAAAGAGGATTCTTACTTCCTCTTTTCATTAAAGGAGAAGTAAAGGAAAAGAGAAGGAAAAACCCATTTTTCCTTCCTCTTCTCAATTGGAATAAAGGGAGAAATGAAGGAAAATATTCATTTTTCTCCCTTCCTCCCTTCCTCCTCCTCTTCACCGTGACCAAGAGTTTTCCCCTCACCATTGCCGAGCCCAAGCAAGAAGGCTCCTCTCTAGGAAAGCTCCACAAGCAAGGTCTCTTCCATAAGAAAATCAAGCGAGGATGTGAGTATTCCCTCACTGCAGTACAAGTAGTTTTCGATTTTCTTCGTACGTAAACGTTATTGAAATCGTAGAGATTTTCTTTTTAAGTTTCGGCCAAGTTAGAGTTGTGGTCATTTAGGTTAACAAGTTTACAAGATATGCTTCATGTTGAGAAAAAAAAAAAGTCTAGAACCTCACTTTTAAAGTTTCGGCCAAGATCAAAAGTAAGGTTTGGATCCAAGTTTTGTTTGGTAATAAGCTTGCCTATGTTTTCTTCATGATATAAGATCTTTTATATGTTGTTGGCTAAGCTTAATACTCCCTATGATATTAAAAAGTTTAAGAACCCTAATCTAAAGTTTCGGCCAAGATGAGTTATAGGGTTTAGGGCAAGGCTTTAAAAAAAGAAACTTATTGTTTATGTTCCTAAACTTGTTAAACTTTCTTATATGTGGATAGCTTAGGTTTTCCATGCTCTATGTTGTATAAAGTTTGGAGAAAGTTACTTTCAAGTTTTGGCCAAGGTTAGAAATGCAATTTAGGGCAAGGTTTTGTTAATGATAACATGTTGTTTATGCTCCTTCATGATGTATGAACCCTTGTGTATTAGTAGCCTAGATTTTTATGTTTCATGTGGTATGAAAAATATGGAAACCCTAGTCACATGTTTCGGCCAAGAATAGAAAAGAAGTTTGGAGTAAGATTTTTTTTTAAATGATAACATGCTTGGTTATGCTCCTTCATGATGCACGAACCCTTGTGTATTGGTAGCTTAGATTTTTATGCTTTATGTTGTATGAAAAATATGAAAATGCTAGCTGCAAGTTTCGGCCAAGAGAGTATAAGAGGCCTAGGGCTAAAAATTTAGAACCTAAACATGCTTGTTTGTGTTCATTCATGAAGTATGATACCTTGTATGTAGCTAGGTTAAGCCATCATGTCACATGTTGCACGAAAGGAATGGAAACCCTAATTGTAGGTTTCGGCCAAGGTAGAGTGTAAGCTTAGAGTTAAGTTTTTCTAACCTAATTATGCTTGGTTATGGCTCTACATGTTGTGTGATCTTGTGTATAAGATTAGATACGTTTCCATGCTATATATTGTACAAATGAATGCTTAGAACCTTACCTTAAGGTTCGACCAAGCAAGTATATGGGCTTAGAGCAAGGTCTTGAAATTTAACCATGCTTGTCTATGCTTCTTTATGATATATGACTAATTATCTAGAGTTGGTTTAAGTTTCATGCTTTGTATGGTGGCCAATGTTTAGAATCCATGCTAGTAAGGTTTCGACCAAGGTTGAAAGAATAGGATTGGGGAAAAGTTTTGAACCCAACTATGCATGCTTATGTTCTCTCATGATGTATGGTCTTTGATATGTGATTAGTTTAAGTTCCATGCTTCATGATATGATATGTTATGCCTTAGGTTATGAGACAAGCTATGTTCCATGATATGGTATGTTATGCTCATGATATGATATGCTATGCTCATGATATGATATGCTATGTTCATGACATGATATGTTATGCCTTATGTTATGAGATAAGCTATGTTCCATGATATGATATGCTATGCTCATGATATGATATGCTATGCTCATGATATGATATGCTATGTTCATGACATGATATGTTATGCCTTATGTTATGAGATAAGCTATGTTCCATGATATGATATGCTATGCTCATGATATGATATGCTATGCTCATGATATGATATGTTATGCCTTATGTTATGAGATAAGCTATGTTCCATGATATGTTATGCTATGCTCATGATATGATATGCTATGCTCATGATATGATATGCTATGTTTCATGACATGATATGCCATGCTCGATGTTATGGAGATCACATGTTATGTTTTATGTTATGATATGAACATGTTATGTTTCATGATATATGTATGAAAGGCTTATGTAAGAAGAAAAGCCTAAGAGTTGCTTCCCTTAAGTTGGGATCAAGAGCACTCTTCATGGTATGACAAAGAGATGCTTCCCTTAAGATGGGATCAAGAGCTCTCTTCATGATATGACAAGAAATTATGACATATATGATAAGCTATGATACGCATGATGATATGATATATGACATGATATTTTATTTTATATGGCTTGTACCAAGGGTGGGCTCCATAAGCGCCCCGAGGTCGATGGTCTATGAAATGGGCCTCGTAAAAAGGGATGGGCTCCTTAGTACGGCCCTAGGTCGACGGACTATGAACGGACCTAGATCCCTAGTAGGTTCGGGGCTAGCTACCCTGTCCTAGGGATTACGCACATTTATGTATGTATGTGGTACAAGCCGGACCCTCATGATGATTATGTTATGTTCAAGTATGTATAAGATATGTTTTAAAAGAGACATGATGCATATGTGCATTCCATGATACATGTTTTGAAAATATACATCTTGCATTTACATGCATATGTTTTATGAATTATTGGTTATGCATTATTATTATGAACAGGTATGAGTTATGATACATGCTTACAGGATATGATATGTTCCCATGATATGTACTCGCATGCTATGCCATGCTATGTTATGGTCCTTATATGACAAACTATATTCTATGTTATGATTCTCCATGCTATGTTATGCTATGTTATGTTTTACATGCTATGTGGTATTACGTGCCTTATGTTTTTATGAGTAGGAAAGGAGCTCATTAAGCCTTTGGGCTTATAGTTTTATGTTTCCTTGTACTGCAGATAAGGGCAAGGAATGGATGAACTAAGAGGAGCAGCAGGAAGGGCGATGATGATGTGTGTGGAAGTGGCATGGTGGATAGATCAGATTAAGTTTAAATTTATATTGACTAAATTGTGCATGTGAACTAAGTTGGACCCTATGTTTATGATGATGGTTGAGCTAGTATGTTATGCTCTCATGATAGTTTGCCATTTTAGACTTATTATGATATGGTAAAAAGTTTAATAAGTTATGATTCACATGCCATGTTTAAGACAATCAAATGCATATGATAAAATTTTTAAGTATGTCTTCCGCTGCCATGAGTTCATATGCATTAGTATGTTAGGTGAATGTAAGTAACCCCGTCCCTCTAAGGGCAGTCAAAGTGTTCCCTGGAAGGGCGGGCGTTACACAATCACTCATCCATGCTATTCACTCATCCGCTTATCACTCTGCTCATTCGCTCAACAGCTTGACCTCTCTGCCCGCCTGGTCATATGCCCGACTGGCTATGCGCTCTACCCACTCAACCACTGTACAGTTTACACTTAGCACTTGGCAGAAACCAGTGCATGTTGGTAGCCTGAGATTATCTGCTTAGGTCATCTCGACAGATAAGTTGAATTTAATTCAGTGTAATTTAAATTCGGCTAATTCCCTAAATCTCTGACAGATTGTCCAACAATCTTGAAATAGGTTCACCCCACCTCCAGTTGTGCTTTGAGGGTTTCTCGGGTGTTTGTTTCCTAGGATACAACGATTATCCGTGATACACACCAATCATTGGTGGTCACGGTGAACTGAGCGGTACCCGACTGCTATCACAGGTTACTGTCGAGAAAGAGATGCATGACAGAGGAGGAGGGGAAACGTAGGTGAAGAGCTTCAGCTTTTTGTGTGTAACCTCTTTTGCTAATGATCGCAGCCTCCTTATATAGGAGTTTAGACCAATGGGTAATGTCAATGATCATTACTCGTCGAGTTGTGAAACGCCAACGTTTCACTCAGACCATTTAAATTCTGCATTAAGCTTAATTTAATGCATCCGTTACACACTTAAATAAGTAGTAAAAAGATTTACGTGGTAAAATATTGGTTGTTGTCTGACATTCAGTGTGCACAGGTCGTACTTGTAATAAGTCAACATGGTTTAGTGCAATCCGAGCCTTAGATTTTCACCCCCTTGCGTACCCACGCGTGGGAGAGAGTCTCTTTCCTATAGTTGTTCACATCATCAATGCATGTGAATCACTATAAACCAATTAATATGAATTGAAACTCCCAATGTGAAACTAAAGTTCCATTCACAATGAAACTTTTTTCCTCTTCCACCTCTTCTCCATTCACATATATTCAACAAATTGAAGCTGATGCAATCCAAAAACACAACATGCGCTTTCGTTGTTTCCTTTGGGATGAGTGATGGATTGATTGTATGAACTTGATTGAGTTATATATATCTAACTTGTGCCTGCGGAATGGTCCGGGCCGTTGGAAAATGGTCCAAGTGCCTGTAATGAATCCAGGCATTTGGATTCATTTAAATTTTTTACATTTTATTTAGGGTACATTATATGTATTTAGGGTTTAAAATTTTAAGATTTCGGAGTTGGATTATAACGGGTTTAAGTTAATAAGATTTTTCCTCTAAGATTTAGGCTTCCCTCTTAGTTTATAATGTTTCAGATTAAAAATTTTAGATACTCATATGATATATTATATGTATTTAGAGTTTAAGATTTTTTAAATTTAGGGGTTGTATTATAAGAGAGTAGATCCTCTGGACCATACTTTGTGGTCCAGAGGATGGACCACTACATTTATTTGTTGATTTGGATGAACCTCACCTGCTAAACATATGAGGTTCATCTAAATCAATCAATCAACCTCTGTGGTCCATCCTCTGGTCCGTAAAGTATGGACCAGAGGATCCCACCTAAGATTTTAATGGATTTAAGCTAATAAGATTTACTTCTAGGATTTAGACTTTTCTCTTAGATTATAGTGTCCAATATAAATAATTTTAGGTATTCATGGGATATAATATATATATTTAAGATGTTTTAAAGAAGTTTTTATTTTAAATTTTTTTAAAAAAAATCTAAAAAATAGAGTCGAGGCACCTAGATTTAATCTATACCCTGACCAAAATTTTTTTAAAAAATTAAAAAACAAATTGAGGCCCCTTGCCCTGATAAATTTGTCATGGACTGTTTGCACATAACGGTCCGCATAAGATGTTTGGGGGCATAGATTGAGAGCACAAAAGATGTGGTCAACTAAGATTGCCCACCTAACAATTTCAGGAGTTACATATAGATAGTTGCAAGTGCCTACATAATTAGCCCCAGTTAAATTTGTGGAGATAACTCAAGGTTGACTTGGTTGGTGGCATCATAGCTCATACACTAGGATAATACAGGGCGGTCTCCACCATTGGTAAGGCCCTATGCAGGAAAATAAATTTAAGATTATAATACTTTTTTAAAATTAAAAAATATTATTAAAAATATTTAAATTAGGTCACATAGTAATAACTTTACCTTTCTTAAACCTCACTAAAATTTTAAAAATAAAAATTATTTTAGATTAAACTTTCAAACATAATTTATTAAATAATATATATAATAAATATTTTTAATTAAATAAAATAAGTTAAATTTTGTCACTAAAATATTAAAAATACTAACTAATTTAGCAGTAATAAATTATTATAATACTATTAATATATATTATAATTACTATTTAAAAAAATATGATCAATTTTAACTTCAATGAAAAAAATCATGATACAATGGTAAAATTATTATTTATGACCTAGAGGTAATAGATTCATGCGTACAATAGACTCTTCTCAGGGATCCTGTGTTGGTGAGAGCTTCAAATATGTTTTTGGCTTTCAAAAGTATTTTTTTAAAATTATACTTAATTTTGGTTAGTAAATTAAACTTTGTCAATAAAAAATTAAAAATTATGAATCAAATTTTAATAATCATAAAAATAAATTACCAACCAAATCTAATATCAACAGTAAAACTTAAAATTATCAATTAAATTTAACTTTGACAGTAAAAAAAAAATAATAATAAATTTAACTTTAATCTACAAAATATAAAAAAATTATTGGTGAAGTGTAAATAATTAAAAATTATTAACCAAATTTGATTTGGCAAATAAAAAAATTAAATTTATCAATGAAAATAAATCTGGACTAAAATTCATTTTAATCATAATTTTAAATATTTAATATCCAAACACATATATTTATAAATTAATATTTATATTTAATTATATATTTATATATAAAATTTGGTGGGCCCTAGTATAATAGGAGCCCTAGGCATAGGTCTTAATGACCTATGCCTTGAGCCGGCCCTGGGATAGTATATATAATTGAGCTTTAATGCATGATGAGTTTCCATGGATTTTAATGAGTTTCCATGGATCCTCAATGTTGCCACTATATAATTGACCCTTAACACATGAATAGTTATAGAGAATTCATCAAAACTGTTATGCTAAGGGAGGCCAAGCCAATGAAAAGAAAATGAAAGCTAAAAGAGAAGTTCACATATTGGACAAGACCGCAAATGCAAGATGAGGTAACCTAAGAAGAAGGCAGGAATTACCTATTAGGTCCATGGGTGAAGCTTATAAGTTCAAGGCTAATAATCCATATAAGATTATTAAGCATGGTGCTATATCCTCTTTCATTGTTAGATCCCATGTCATTAGAAATACAACTACCAAATTGTATCTCATAGAGATGAAAAAGAAGTAATAAAATCTTAAAATTTATACTTTATGTATCCGCATTAAGAATTAAACGTTAAGATCACTAAAAATTATAGCCTAATTCCTAATTGTCAAACCATCTCAATCTGTTGTCTCCCATTTCAGAATCTATTGGAGCTAGATTTTTAATTATTCTCAGAAATTATGACAGTAATACTGCAATTGTGTTTGTATAATATTAGATCATCAACAAAGTTCATGAGAACCGGTATAAGAATTTCAAAGTTCACTATACATTTAGAAGCATTATTCTGAATCAAACAAGTATGTAAGAATTCATGTTCAGAATTCAGTTCATGATGTTGAACAGATATCCCTGGTGGTGATCATCAAGCAAGTTTGCAGCCTTTCACTTCACTAGCTCCTCTTCTTTTCTGGCTTCCTCCAGCTCTCTCAGCCCACCAACCTTTTGTTCAATTTCCTCAATCAACTCCTCTCTCCATAGCTCTGCTCTTGCAGATTCTTCAATATCTTCTTGCTGTATGTATATATATATCCATCAGGAGGATTGTGATACAATACCAAAGAAGAAACAGCCAGAGAAATGAATTTTTAGTACCTTTTCGTAGATCCAGTGCACTGATCCGTCTCCTCCATCTTTGCGGTACCCCTCGCTATCGTAGAAAGGATCCTGCAGGTTCTTGTTCAGTCAGTCGGAAATTAACATTGGAGAAACGAGAAGAGCAATGCCTGGTCTCACTTTAGTGGATCCAAAGAAACAGCAACCCCAGACGGTGAACATGATGTACATGGTATCTGCAGAAGTCAGCTCGATCGTCATGTGAGAATAGGAAAGAAGAGATGGTGAAGCAGACAATTTGTTCCCAGTACTCACAGACGTTCTTCATGGTTGCATCGCTGAGATGCCAAATGGACTTGTGCACAACGTAGTCCCTCTGGTTCGCCACGTGCTCTACCATCACGGCCATCAGCGGCCAATCCGGGAAGGCGTTCAACTTCCATGAAGCGCTGCTGCTCCCCTGACTCTTGCCTTCCGGGCACTGCATCAGCGGCCGTGCTTCAGTTAAACAAGCATGCGTGCAATGAGCAGATTCTGAAAATTTCCGAACTAATTAAACTAAATTGGCATACTGGGGAGAAGAAGTCTCTTACTTTGCGAAAAAGAAGGCCGGCCGGAGACGTCGTGGAGTTCGGGAAGCGACTGTGGATGGACTGAGAGAGTAGCGACGGGGAGCGGAGGGCGGAGGCGGTGACCGTCGCCATTTGTGGTTCAGGTGCTGGTGGATGATAAATTGGATAAGCAATGAGAGGAAGTGAAGCCGATGGGGTTGTGGTATAGTTTAATTATTCACATGGTTGTTGATGGGCTCAAACATTTTGGATGCGAGTCAGATTTTTAGTGGTTTGGGTTCGAAAATCGAGATGGGAATAGTATGGGAGGATGACTGTGTTTTTTTTTTAACCGATTAGTTTTGAAAGCTCATCCTTATGCATTGTGGATTCGAGTCAAATTTTTAGTGGTTAAAAGAAATGATCTTTTGCTTGAACATAAGGATGAGCTTATCCTCTATCTTCTTGATGATTTTTTTTTTTTTTTGATAGAAATTTTCTTTTAAATGGGGAGTATAATCAAAGAATGTTGGACATCTGAGTTGACTATCATATGCGTTTTCCGATTTAGTCAATGAGGAAACTTCCTTGGGGTCGGGTCGGTCACCCCAGAAATAGTCAATGAGACTAATTGGGATTATCATTTTTTTTTATGGGCCACAAATGCTACATTCTTTATTTGTTCACCTTGACATTTTGATTCAATTTCTCATGAATTTTAGATCTCTTGAAACTTGGTAGGAATCCACTAATGAAGTATAATGAGATGTGTATCCTCACCAAGTGTTATTAATCCATTATGATCCTCTTAAATCTTCCATGCGTTTGATTGATTATTTCTTCATCTTTTATGATAAAATTTTATAGTAGATTCGTGAGAAGATCTCATTTTGCAATCTTAATTGGATTCTTGATTTCCTTCATACAATCTTTTTTGAACAAAAATCAAAAGAGCATCCTATTTTTAAGGAGTCGTTAAAGGGGTGTCTTTTTTTGTTTTATTATCAAAAGGACATCTCACCCCTAGGTTATTTGACACTTCTCTCTAATCTATTGTTCATTTGGGTTTGGATGTTTTCAGATCAGTTCAAGGCTAGTTGGGGTCGACAATTGGGCGGGGAAAAAACCAATACAATTAGGATTTTGTGCTTCTAAAAATAAATCCAAACATTTCAAACCCTCCTTCAAACTCCCTCATTCTCCCTTCACCGTTTTCGCCTATTAACTCCCTTGTTGTCATCTCGTCTCGCCTCGCCTATTTATCGCCGTTCATCTACAATGTGTCCCACATGTACATGCTCATCTTCTATTATCTATCTTTTAACTATATGTTATTGTCTCATTTTATTATTTAGTGTTTAGATTTTAGTGTCAGTTCAGTTCCCATTCAAGTTCCCAAACATCTTCATGCTCCATCTAAATGTCATTATTGTAGCAAATATAACATTGTAGCAGCTATAAAACTGTAGCTGCTATAACATCTTATTTGTGGTCCTACTATGTTGTAGCAACTATGATTTCATAACTAAAATATTAAGTATTTACCCACCATTTTAAGTTGTTTATATTATCACTATGACCAAATGACCAACTAATGTAGTTGATAAGTAGAAGCTCATTTGTTTGGGTCCTAGACATATTGTATAATGCAAACAGTAGAGGTCTTGTACAAAATATATTTGACAATTAAGACTATTATACTAAGTGTTTCATCTTTTAAAATCAAAAGATTATATTCACAAGAAAAAATGTTGCACTAATTCTGGGACTTTCAGACTACGACAATGAAGTTCTATTGTATTTGGATATCGCCTTCACGCCACTCTACATTTAACATTTTATGGATCAGGATTGTTCAAAGAATGAAGTAGTGAACAGATTCACTACCATCTCCTGAATATGATCTTTTATTTTGTCAAATTGTTATTTTTGTATTTCTTTTATTTGCGTGTTATTTAATACTGCTAGCAGTATATTTAGACTACAGTACAATTACTACTTGATTGTTTAAATGATTTTGAAAATTTAGGTAGATATAATTAATGTAAGGTTGTATATGACTATATGACCCTATAGATGAAGGTCATTGTTGTGATGCTCTCACATAAGCCCAAGCCACCAGGCCTTAAGGGAAATCAAACTCCAATGTTGAAAGGATTTGCACACCTACTTGTTGTAAGTTATTAAATTTTACTATAACTTCATCGATTAAAAATTTATAACCATAGTTATTGTATTATAGGTTTATATGTGTGAACATATTATAATCATAGAGTCATACAAGAACTTTGTCCTTCCAAGAATATGCCTATGGAAGTGGACAACCTCATGTGTAGAAAAAATAAAGACAGTGATTAGAGAGCTACCTTCATAGAAAATAATAGCAACTTTGCTTCCATCAGATTTAGAGAAGCATCCTATCAACTAATTTCGTAGTAGATGTTGAATAGCAAATTGATGATCAAATTGTATAGAAATTTGTCAATGTGTCTTTTCCTAAGTAAGCAGAGAATGTTCATGAGCATGTAGCAGAGGATGTTCAAGTGGAACATGTAGTAGAGGATGTTTAGGATCAAGCTGCAAAGGATGTTCAAGAGTAAGCTGAATGTCAATGCTGCAAAGTAAAAGATGATAAACTTGCTAAGATACATACTTTGGTTGCAGAGTTGAGCAGGAATATTAAAGAGAATGAGACAAAATAACTTGTTGATTTATTGGAGTGGAGTGCCAGTAATGCTGACACTAACATGTTCAGAAGGACAAGACTATAGGTGAAAAGGATAGAATATTAGTTGTAAGAGATAGAATAAAAGCTAAACAACAAAATAAAATTGTAGAGCTCTAAAGACTATTGTAGAGCAAGGTATTGGAAGAAGCACGAGCATCCCCTGTTGGATCGAGAAGCGCTAGAGGGGGGGGGGGGGTGAATAGCGCTCCTGGCTTTCACGTGTTTCAGATTCGTAAAAACAACGAGTAACGCAGCGGAAATATGAAACAAACACAGAAGACCCAAGTGGTTTTACTTGGTTCGGAGCCTTGGGCGACTCCTACTCTAAGGCCCACGCTCGTTGAGCATTTACTTTGGGCAATCACTAAAATATCGTGAATGAGTACAAGTAGGAATAAGTACAACTGAAATTGAAACAATACCAACAACAGAGTAATAGTAAATGAAGCTTCGGGTCGTTGGGGACTGCAACAGCACGTTAGCGTGGACTCTTGAGCAGCAGATTGGTGAGAGATAGCTTCTTAATCGTTGAAATCAAGTGTTGCTCGAATCCCTCTTTTATACAGTGCTGGAGGCGCCTCCAAGCTTGTCCGAGGCGCCTCCAGGCTGCCGAGTCGCACGCGTGGATCAACACAGAACTAGTCGCACTTATCGGCTTTAAGGCGCCTCCAAGCCTCTTCAAGGCGCCTTCAAGCCTTGGTCCAAGGCGCCTCCAGCTACATCCGAGGCGCCTCCAGTTACGTCCGAGGCACCTCCAGCTCCTCTGGACAGCTGGCTTCGGCTTGCACCCAAGGCGCCTCCAAGCTCCATGGAGGCGCCTCGGACACTGTTCATCCGAGGCTTTAGGTGCTCTTTTGTACCTGCAAAGTATGTTAGTCCCAAAAATACCCTGCAAAACAAAGTTAGCACAAAACAATAATATGAATAGAATATTTTGACAGTCTTTGGACTGTCTGGTTTTAACTTCGAATTTTCATCCGGAAACCCTAAGTCTAACCGACACCTACTGTTCCCTCCGCGGGGAGCGCGCCCTCACCTACTCCTCTCAGGAGATTTACCTGTTGCCAGTGCGATCCTCCAGATCGACTGAATTTTTTGCTCAGCGTTCGATGCTTTCGGTCTTCATGATAGATGTCCGGTCCTCGACCCATCTAGACTTCTACCCGGTTCGCGATACCAGGATTTTAACTTAGGGTTACCGCCCCCTAGGATTTTTGTCCGAAGTTCCAACCAGCCAAGACTTCCCGCATAAGGTTACCACCTCCTAGGGTTTTCCACTTGCCTAACCGCATCTAGAACTTTCCTGAAACACTTAATCATACACATTAGATAACAATTAAGCTTAACTTTGAATCCCTTTGTCATTTTCAAAACTAAGGTTCGATCGTCGAATGCTTCCCGCACCAACATCACCTACCTCGTATAAAGATCCCATAGAGCCTAATCCGCCAACACATATAAGAATATTTACTTGCAAGAATATTGAGTCACTACCAACTCATAAATTTGAACAAGCCCCCAAAGGAAAAAGAACTGATAGAAAACAAACGGCTACAATACCTATGTCTGCAGAAGAGACAACTAAAGGGAAAGAGAACAATAAGAACATTATTCAACATGAAGATCCAAAAGCTCAAATCCTATGAAACAGTCTGCCATAGTCCCATCAAATCAACAATGCAAACATTCTCAGTGTCAAAACCAAAGTCTTGAAGGTACAATTGATTATAGTTAAATTTTTTTATTGTTAATCCTCAATGACATGTTTGTTTATGTATTTGTTCAGCAAGCAAAGACAAGTTTTAAGAAGAATAAAGATGCAGTGGTAGAAGATGCATTATTGAAGCATAGTCAATTAAAGTGAGTTGGTCGATAGTGTAGTTGCATAAGCATAAATTGCTATGATAATGATGAGTAATTTGTTGAAGTCTCAATAAATGTACTATTCAAACAAGAATAATATTATTTTCATCTGCATCATGATATATTAAGAATAATACATTTGAATATTAAATTTTACTATCAACACTAAAAACATACTAAAACCACTTACATATTTAGAAGTTGCTATATCACTTATACTTTTCGTAGCTGCTACAAATATATATATATATATATATATATATATATATATATATATATATATATATATATATATATATATATATATATATATATATATATACAGAAGTGTTAGGTTGCGGTGCTTATGCTGTGGTTTCGTACAGTGCTCGTCCACATCATCCACGTGGGAATGAAGTTGCGTAAAGGGCGAGAAAAAAAAAACGCATTTCCCTCAAACCTCTCCTGTGAGCCCTAGCAGAAGTGCCGCTCCTATCGCGAGTCATCTACTGCCGCGAGCTGCGAGCTTTCCCTCTCTTCGTGATCCTCCCTCTCTTGTGAGCCTTAGCAGAAGCGCCACTCAACCCTTCACACATTGCCTTCTCCTGTGAGCCCTAGCAGAAGCACCGCTTAACCCTTCGCACATCGCCTTCTCCTATGAGCCCTAGTAGAAGCACTGTTCTTGTCGCGAGCCATCTCCTACCGCGAGCCACGAGCTCTCCCACTCTTTGCGATCCTTCCTCTCCTGTGAGCCCTAGCAGAAGCGCCGCTAAACCCTTTGCACATCGCCTATCGCGAGCCATTTCCTGCCGCGAGCTCTGCCTCTCTTCGCGATCCTTCCTCTCCGCGAACCCTAGCAGAAGCGTCGACTCTTGCTAACTCCCTAGAAGAAGCGTCGGTGCCTCCCTCTCCGAACCCTATGCCACGATCAACCCCCTGCACCAAACCGCACAGTTAGGTTTTCTCACACCTAGAAAATCCTTCTCCGGTAAAAGCTTTTTTTCTTGAATAGCTAGCTTTTTTTTCGTGAGTAGTGCTACATTTTTCTACTCCAATATTGATATGTCCTTGTTTATATGAGAATGTGCTCTGGAAATTGAAATAATAAGAAAATTCTAAGTTGAAAGTCCTATAGAAACAATGCAAGGTGTATAACTTGAGATTCAAGTAATAGAAACATGAATAATGCTACATTTAACTTATAGTTGTATTCTTGACATTCAAGTCCATGTTTAACTTAGCTGATGTTCTGTTAGGACAAGATATATGTGTGCCCAACATCCAAAAGTAGCAATTGGTATCTACTAATGTATCTATATCATGTCTATGACTTGATGCTATATCTATATCAGAATCACTTCTATTTTATTCTGTTAATTAGAACAGTTTTTATTTATTTATTTATTGTCAAATATAATGCGGGGGTTCCTAGAAATGGAAGAAAATAGAGTTGATGATTAGGAATTTATTTCCCAAGTTGCAGATGATCGAAAGCCAAAAATTGGAATGGAATTCTGATCTCTAAAGGATGCATATTCGTTCTATAACCAATATGCATGAGAAGCCGGATTTAGTTCAAGGAATAGCAGGAGCAGGAAAAACAAAATGACAAATGAAGTGACGTGGAGACAAATTGTATGCTTTAAAGAAGGACATACAAATCTAATGCGACACAATAAATATCTAAACCTTGAACAACAAATAAGGGAAAGAACACGTGGTACAGTTAGAACGGGTTGTAAGACAAATATTGCATTTATCAAGATATAGACGGGCCTGGATTGGGTTGTCTGTAACATCAAAGAAGCCTATAATCATCCACTCTCGACTCCATCAAAGGTGCATTTGCTACGCTTACATCGTAGTGTTTCGGTAGCCAAAAAAGCATTGACAAAATAATTTTCAAAGGTCAATGTATCAACTTGTCAACAAATGCATTTATTAGAGATAGAGTATGAAGGCCCTGAATGGGTAGGTTGTACAGAAACTGATATTAGAAACTTTGAGAGAAATCTAAGGGATGAACAAAAGGGTATTGATGCTAAACCACTGATCGAGTTTTTTACATCTGAGTAAGAGAAGAATTAAACTTTTTTCTTTACCTGCGAGACTGATTCAGATAACAGATTTAGTAGGTGCTTTTAGGCTGATCATATTTCAAGAAGGGCATACTGTGTATTTGCTAATGCTATTATATTTGATACGACTTATAACACTAACAAATATGATTTGATTTTGACACCATTTGTTGGAGTTAATCATCATCATCAGACAATTTTTTTTGGTTGCGGGTTTCTTAGAGATGAGAAAACTGAATCTTTTGTTTGGTTGCTTATAAAGTTCTTAGAAGCCATGCCTAAAGGTGCACCAAATATTATCATCACTGTTCAGGATCCTGCTATGACAAAAGCTATTGCACAGGTTTTGCCTCAAACAGTGCATCGATATTGTTTGTGGCACATATTGAACAAATTCTCAGAAAAATTAGACCTTTTGACATTTTGAAATCATTATCACAGCATAAAGAACATTATTGCAAATTCTACAACACCTGATGATTTTGAGAAGTCATGGGAAGAGACTATCAAGGAAGCTAACTTAGAGAAAAATGATTGGTTGTCCTTGATATATGAATTGTGAAACAGATGGGTGCCAGCATATTTTAGTCATGTATTTTCTGCAGGAATGTCAAGTAGCCAAAGATCTGAAGGGTCACCTGCATTTTTCAAGAAATATGTCTTAAATAAGAACTCATTAATGGATTTTATCACACATTTTAATAGAGCATTGAGACACCAAAGACACAATGAGTTAGTTGCATACCATATTGATATGAATGAGTATTCCAAAGTTAATACAACCTGGCTAATGGAAAGTCAAATGGTTAAGCTGTACATAAAAAAGAAATGACTGGAGTTTCAAAGTGAAATGATCGAAAGACATAATTATTATATGCAACAGACATTTACAGGAGTTGCCTCAGCAGTTTACCACGTGATAAAATTTTAAAGTTCCTCTTCCTCAAAATCAAGAGTGCTCACGCATGACAAGCAAAGGGATTACATATCATGTAGCTGCACGAAATTTGAGTTTGAGGGCATTTCATGCAGACAAATGTTAGCTTTTTTTCGTATCAACCAAGTGTTTCATTTGCTTGATACGTATATACTCAAATGATGGACGCAAGATGCAAAAGTTGAAACAGTATATGTTTTAGGGGAGCAAAATGTCATTGATGATCCAGATTCAGAAAGGTATTTGATGTCAAGGCACTCAAGGTTATCCTATAAAACTTTAGTGTTAGTTGATGACGTATCTTTGAGTAATGAGAGGATAACCTTCTTGGATGAACAATTCGATTGTATCTACAACAAAATTCAAGAGATGTCCATTAGTACAATATGTAGTGATAGAACTCAAAGAAAAAAAATCCATTGATGAGACCCTTGGTATTATTGATCATTCTGTAGTAAGAACTAAGGGATGTGAGAAGAGATTAAAATCATCAAAGGAGAAATTAACATCAAATTCCAGGCTTTGTCGTAGATGCGGACATCGAGGAGTGTCACATGACAAGCGTAATTATCCCAATTTGCAACAAGGGTATGTGTTGATTCAATTTTTCATTTTTATTATATTTTTTTCTTAAAAATAAATTTATTTTATTATCTTTTGTATATGACAATGTGTCAATTATCAGATCAATTAAAGATAATAATCATATCAGTCTTGACGACACATATGAACGAGATTTGGGATCTATAGCTGGTACTATTAAAGTTTTAATTTATTAAATTATAGTGGTTTATTGTTTATTGAGAAAATAAAATTAATAAATTATCTTTATTGTTACAAGTTTTAATAACATGCGCTAGGATGTTGTTATTATCTATGGTTGATATATCTATTTTCTTTGTTTGTATGCTGCTTTCTAATAACTATACATCTATTTCCCAGTGAGCTTGAGTGGATGATGTTTTTGTTGGTTTTGGGACTTTATGGCAGCATGTTTGATATTCTTACAATAAGGAATCATATCAGTTTTGCTTCTCTTCATGGTTCCCTAGAATGAAAAACATTCCTCTCATACAGTTGAAAATTGAATTGTGAGTAATCTTCGTTTTCCATTTGTGAAATAGATTTAAGAAAGACATTCCTCTCTTTTAGATGAAAGGTTGAGACGAGAGTAACCTTCATTTTCATTTCTGGAATCTATTTAACAGAACTATATCTTGAAGCCTATGTATATTCTATTTGCCACCAAGCTTGACTTGACCTATCTCAATTATGAAGATTCAGAACACATCTAAATCAAATACAAAAGGTCTCAGTTAGAAACTAAAACCTGGATTACAACTAATTATGATTGATCTTTAACTCTAGTCAAACTTAATGATTGTCTGTTTATTTATTTGTTTCATACTCAACTTCATCTTTTATTTGTCTGATTTTTACAAGCATGGGAAACAGACAACTCAAGGAAACATATTTGCCTTCTTGATGTATCTAATTTCACTTCAAAAGATGAACAACAAGATCCTCTGGAACCTCATGGAGGGATGATTGAATTGAATTCTTGGGTTCCAAACGAAGGGCAACCTGAGTGGAAGACTATTGTCATTATGCAATCTTGAGACATTTTCAATTGTGCTGTAATGGGATGCTGTTTTTGTTTAGATTTAAGGCATAATTGTATTTTACTTCGTGTAAGAAAGATGTACAATGCTGGAATGTCTGATTGTACCTATTTTTCATATTTTACTTCTTGTAGGCTGGCTTCTGATGGTAATTTAGGATAAATTTTCTTGCAATATTGAAATGTTCAATCACTGTATCAATTGGGACAAGGGTTTTCTCCAATGAGGACTCTATTATTTTTTTATGAATGATTTAATTACACAATCTGTTAACTTATTAAGTTTTGTTACTTAATAGACTGGCACATGAAATGTTGGGTGTAAAAGAACACTAGGCAAGCAAGGAATTTCTTGCAATACCAGGTATTGCAATAGCAATGATGGAGTTAAGGCCAGTATGCCAAGGCTCCAGTTTGTCTGTTATAAAGGATGATACCAGTAGAATTACACTGCTTAAATAATTTTCTGGATGAAATGCCCCAATTGACAACACAGACCAACCAACTTCTACCAGGCTTATCCATGACATTGAAGTTCATATCTGCGACTGTAGATGGGATCTTAAGTAATACAATTTTTGGAAACAGCAACATCAGATAAATAGCTCCATATAAAGAGTTGGGTGCTGCATATCATTCAAGAAAGAGATGTTGCTTTATCAATACCACCAGCAAGAAAGTTGTTATCTGCAATGAAGAAAACAAGTTTAATTTGTAAGGAGATCTCACTTGTAGCAAATAGAAGACATATCAAAAATAAAACTAGAATTGAAAACTAAGTTACCAAAACCCTTTTGCAGAACATGGGCTTGTGCATTACGTACAACCTGAGGCCTATTTGCTTCTTTTACACTTTGAAATCTATGTGATGAAGGAGATGTTAGTTGCTATACTTTGCTGAAAAAAGGCCAGTTAGTAGGACCAACATCTCAGCGAATCCAAAGTCTACATATAAACTCTAACTAACAAAATAAAAAGTGACACGAGGTAGATGCAAAGCACATGCAAAAGTAAAATCTGTAAAATAACGATCAAGTCACTTCTTTAAATAAATATAAATTCATTTCACTTCTTTAATTATACTATGAATTTTAATTGTCGCGTAAGAGGATTTATCACTTTTACGAGGAAATTCTGTCAAATACATACATTCATTTAACTCTGTCAAATACATTCATTCAACTAAATAAAAAATTCTACTATCAAATACATTCATCCAACTAAATAAAGAAATCTACCGTCAAATACATTCATCCAACTAAATAAAAAAAATCTACCGTCAAATACATTCATCCAACTAAATAAAGTCTATTAATTAATCATTCATATGAACATAGTCCATTTTTTTTTAATCTCTTCACACATCTTGGCGATCTTATCTGCATTATGACTATATTCATCAGCTAAATCTAGCTGACTTTTTATCAACTTCGCTAGTTCTTCAGTCTGCTTCATTTTTTCACCAGAATTTGAAGATGCGGTTGAACCCCAAGTTGAGCTTGAACATTTTTGAGCAGTAGGGGCAAAGAAAGCATGTTGTTTCTCCTTGTATGGATTAAAATTTCTAAATTCTTCCTCTTTACTAAGATATGATCTATGCAGTGCACCGCTATATTTGTTAACTTGTGTATGAGTTTCTTCCCAACTATCATAAACACCGGGGTTCCGTCCAACAAAAACCACATATGTTTTTCCCTACATTACAATTAATAAACATTTCAAACATAAATTCTAATCTTATAATATAGATTGTGAAAATTCAAATAGGAAACTAAAATCAAATCAAAGGACTCACTATTTGAGTATTGAAATCCAGCTACGACACCGACATGTTTAATTCAATATAAAAGTTAAAAATTTTTGAATCAAACATATTGCAAACAATAGCATCAGTTTATAAATATGTACACTCTAGACTTATCGTTCTCTCCCCATAATGTGCATTATAAAAGGTCAAAAAACAACAAGAAACAAATATAATTTGCATCTGATTCTATTTATTTAATCTCTTTGATATCATAATCCAAAAATGAAATAGAGAATTACATGAGTTCGTCTCTTTCAGCTATCATAGTTCTTAGTGCAATAAACTTTAGTATTTTTACCCCAAAATTGGATTCATTTATGGACACTGCTACAATATCCTAATCTAAGACATATCTCAAATGTAAAAGTGATCCCAGGCGCAAAAACATAATGACAATGCCAAACACTTTGAGTAACAAAAACAAATAGCACAAAAATTGGGCCTTGCCAACGTTAAAACTAAAAAAATGCACAGAAGCTTTTACCGGAGAAGGTTTTTCCAGGCGTGAGAAAACCTAGCTGCGCGGTTTGGTGCCCGGGGGGTGATCGTGGAGTAGGGAGGCTGCCGGGAAGTTTGTGCCCGACTTGTTTGCTTAGTCCGATCGGCTAGTCTGCGCTCGACCTGCCGCTTCGCCCAATCGGCCAGTCTGCGCTTGACCTGTCGCTACGCCCGATCAGCCAGTCATCAACCAACCTGTCTGCTTCGACCGGTCTGTTCGTGCTCGGCGAGACTGCTTCGCTCGACCGGCTTGTTTGACTGTCAGCTCGCCAGGCCTTTCTGCCCGGTCGGCCTTTCTGCCCGCCCTACCGTAATCGGCCTGCCTACCTCTTGACTGTTCAGCTTGGAAATACAGACTTGCTTCTCAGTAGATCTGCTCGCTCGGCGACTGAGTTCGATCTGCCGCTCTTCGTCACGTAGCAGAAACCAGCTCCTGCTGGCAGCTTGAGATTATCCGCTCAGGTCATCTCGATTGTAAGTTGAATTTAGATTCTGTGTAATTTTAAATTCAGTTAAGTCTCCAAAAATCTCCGACAACATATTGTAGTCCAACACAAAATTCTTACAAAAAGAAGTTAGAAATATATAAACAAAATCTCATTTGGGATGCCAAATTTAAATGTATTTTAGAGATTTGCTTGTAAGTTCATGTTTATTGGTGTATTTAACTATAATTTGAGATTTTAAGAAGCTAGGAAGTATTTCCAACATGAATTGGTATATGATAATTTTGAAATATGATGGGGGATATTACGGCTTCAGTATATTGTTGTTACGACCAAGCACAGTATATCTATGAGCTAGGAATTCTGAAGAAAACAATGAGGCTACTGAGAATGCTGGTGAGCAACTTCAGCACTCTGCCAAGAGTATGGAAAATGGTAGCTTGCACAATTCAAAGAATGAAGTGGTAGGGCAGCAGCTGGGGATTCGAAGCCTTGGTAAAAAGGGAGGACGTTCAGTGGAGGTATATGCATCATTTAATACTTTTACCTTTTACTTTCGATAACTCATTTGTTTAAATCGAGCTGACATTTATATTGACTTTGTGTGCAAAACTAGGTTTTGTCATCTGTTTTCTGAAATGATAACTGTATCACATAAAAATAGCATGAAGTTGTTCTTTTCTTTCATTCTAGGTTCAAGTAATTATTCAGATGTACTTGACCTAACAACTATAGGTCAACAACTTATCAAAAGAAACTAAGTTCGTCAACAACTTATCTAGGTTCAATCTTCCTACATGGGTTTCTACGTCGCAGGAAGTTGATATTTATTGTGGTCTTTCTACTAATATTTGAGCATATCTCTTTTAGTTCTCAACTCTCTAAGTTCGTCAATGTGAAACTTGTTTGGACATTTGTCAAAAAATTTCCCTGTGAATTTATTTACTATTTATTTTGTTCTAATTTGTATATTTCTAAATTAATAGATACTGTCTATTTTGCAATTTGAACATCATTTAACTAATAGTTTCAATGTTGCACCTTTTGCACTTTGAACTAGTAATTCTTGTCAAATTTATGTCCTGCATTACACACTGCTAAACTGAGATATGTTTGTTTGATTAAATATATACTGATTTATTAGTTGCATTAAATGTAAAACATCTTCTGTTCTTTATGCTAGCTAGTAGCTGAATATGAGATTGTGATATATTTTCAAACACTAAATGGAGTATCTATTATTTTTGCAGCCAAAAAGTAATACTCCATTTAAGAGGGTAAAGGTGGATGGTACTAAATTTGATGATGAGAGACTCAAGGAAAATTCTTACTGGGCCAAGGTAATACACTCCAGATATTGGTTTATGGAGTATTACTATTGTCACATTTCTTTAATTTCTCATCTATTCTGTTTTTATAGGATGAGGCTGACAGTGGATATAGTGCAAAGGCCCAGGAAGTTCTTGGTCAACTTAAAGGAAGGTAACAGACTACCTGTGAATTTTTATAACTTTACTCGTAATTCTTGCTAAAGTTCCATGATTCCTGACAGTACCTATATGGATCATCAAGCTCAAGTGGGTTGGTGTTTTTGTTATTATTCATACAATTTTAGTTTACACTCTGGTATTTTCTTATTCTTTTTGCAAGAACTTCAAGCATGAAAAAACCAAGAAAAAACGTGGATCATACAAAGGAGGACCTCAATCTGTGCAGGAGGGGCAACAACAAATGAAGACAATGTTCCTCAAGTATGTTTTCTGCTATATCAGTCCTTATCGTGTCAATTGTCCTCAAGAATATATTTACCTTGCATGCAATTATTTCATGTGTATGGATTTTGTAAATCTTAGTTGATATATATATTTTTTCGGAGGGACGAGAGAGATGCAAGAAGGAAATTGGCTTTGTTTCAAGATTGCATTAGCAATGCAGAGAAGTCATTTTGCATATCGTGAAAAAAAGTTAATTTATGGTTGGTAAAAGTTAATTTTGTGTACAGTGACTTAAATTCAGATGTATATAGTTAATTTTGTTAATCTTAAACTGTTGTGAAAAGTAATTAAATTGTTATAAATCTTAAATTGAGACGTGTATAGTTAATTTTGTATACAACTAATGTGACCATTGATTTTAAATTGTTATGAAAAGTAATTAAAGATAATGATTTTAAATTATTTTCGAACCATCATCTAACACTGAGGTACTCAAGAAAGATAATGAGTTTTACATATTGTGAAACCGTTGTTTTTTATATTAAAAGATAATAATTTAAAATCGATGTAGAATTATTGTCTATTGTACTTAAAGACAACGGTTTAAAATTATTATCGTTTAACTTATTTTTAATAACAATGCCAATTATAACAATTTTTTAAATGGAAACTACTATTCATTGTCTATGGGCATTTTGTTGTAGTGATTGCTTGAAGAAGGGACTCGTAGTTGGCAATATGAAGTTTTTCCACAGTCACAAGAATACCAAGGTACCTAAAGGGGAAAGTATCTTCCCAAAAATTAGTAAATTGCAATAATTGTTCACAAATCCGATCATCTACACCCATCATATACATAATAGATTTCAACGGATTGGTTTGTAACCCCACTTTGTCACCAAAATCTCTCAAACGACCTGCCAATGCAGTGCTTGTGGATATGTCAGCCCTTTCAAACATCAAAAGGTCATCGACATACACAAAATGTGTGATTTGGGCAGTCACACATATGGGATGGAAGTGGAAAGCAGGCTGCTTTGAAACCTCCTTCAACATTCGTGAGAAAATCTCAAGACATAAGCCAAATAGCAAGGGGAAAAAAGGATCACCTTGCCGTAGTTCGCGCCTCCTACAAAACAAACCATGCAATCCACCATTTAGATTAACGGAGTAAGAGACCATGGTGACACATTCATGGATCTAATCATAGAATTGTTGGAAAAAATTCTAACCAACAAGAGCTGCCATAAGAAAACCCCAGTCCACCATATCAAAAGCTTTACTTGGGTCAACCTTGATCACACATTGAGGGAATATCTGCTTACGGGCATACTTCCATAATAACTTTTGTGCAAGATGGATGTTTTCTCTTATATAATGATCCCAAACAAAAGTTCAATGTGCCGAATCCAACAAGCTGCCCATAACTACAACTAAACCCTCTACCAACACCTTGGAAATCACCTTGTAGAACACTATGCAGCAAGATATCGATAGGTAGTCAGTCACCTCCAGCGCATGGTCAGATTTTGGAACCAACGCAATTAATGTGTGGTTCCCATGTATGAGCAGCCGACCATGCTAAAAAAATTCCTACAACGCACACACAAAATCTGAACCTACAATTTCCCACAAAATTTCTTCTTTCTTTTATAATTTGTCATGAGGTGTTTATGTTGTTTCTAATATGGTCCAACTCTTCTTTTGCATTAGATATACAATCTTTCATGACAGTATTTGATTGAACTCTATAAATTCATGGTGATTGCATAAATGCATATTTTACAATTATAATTAATGAAGTCAAAACCTCAGACACATCATACAATCCATCCATATTTTCTAGGATTAGATTTGTTGTAAGTATTTGACTAACTAAACTAATATTATTATTTTTATATATTATCTACTGATAATTGTTCTTCTTTATAAAGGATATCTTTTCAATGATGCATGCCAAACATTTTAACAAACTGTGAAAACTGGCAAAACTAAGAATATTAGATATGTCTTCTGTCATCTTAATAATAAAAATGATCACAGACAACTATTTGTCATTGACCTTGAGTTAGGTCAATTTATTTATTATAACTTATTTAGCACTATAGAAAATTACACTTCTATATTTGAGAAAACTATAAATATTTAGTTCTATATTCTATTACAATAAGCTTTTGATATGTATTGATTACACTTCGGTACAAGTGAAATTTTTAAAGAATTTAAATTGATCATACTTTCACATCTTGCATGGAGGGTTAGCACATATTTCCTCAAGAGAATTTAAATTGATTCATGTAAATGACCTCACACAAGTTAATCGTAAGTATTTGTTTATATTTCATATTCCTAATTGCAATTTGATTCTTATAAGTTAAAAATTTTTATCTTGCATGTTAGATTATGCTTTTTTGTGATATATTATGCCAAGAGTTTAATGTTTCGTAGATCGACTGAATTAGAAAAACTGAATGAAAGCTTATAAATTTAAGATTAGACAAAAAATGTGCATGACAATTTGAAAATATCATTTGAAAAGATCAATAACAATTTCAAAATATATGTTTGTAAAAAAAATAATTTGTAGTTGTTGTTATGATATTGTTTTGGTTGTTTCAAATTTTACTCGAATAACTTATTATTGGTGTTTCACATGAGTATTATTCAATGTCAGAGAGTATGGTTTATTCAATTTTAGATAATTACAATACACTTTTAGATTACATAAATATCATTTCTTGTAACAACTATTAAATCGTAACTGCTCAAATGCGGTCTTGAGTTGTACAATCAACTTCGATTCTGTAGCTACTATAACACAGTCTTGACGTTGTAGCAACTATAGAACCGTAGCTACTACAACGTGGTCTTGACTTGTTCAATCATATTATAGCAACTATGATTTCATAGTTGTTATAATACAGGCTTAATGTTGTAGTAGCTATAGAACCGTAGCTGCTATAACATGGTCTTGACTTGTTCAATCATGGTGTAACAACTATAGTTTCATAGCCACTATAACACAGTCTTGACGTTATAGTAGCTATGAAGCTGTAGTTGCTAAATCTCGGATTGCAATTGTTCAATCACGTTGTAACAACTACGATTCCGTAGCTACTACAACACAAGTTTATATCCCCTTGTTTGGATGATTCTGTCGAATGTGGTGACTAAACAAATACAAACCCTCAACTAGATAAATGACTAGCTATTTTCCCGCTCATATACTTTTGCATGCCTATCAATGAGCTAGGTTGTAACTTTGAAATTGATGTTTCAACTTCTCAAATTAAATTCCACCAACTCCTCCCTTGCATTTAATGGACTTTAACTCTCGAATTGATGAAATCACTCGATTATAAAGATGACATCATAGCATATATTGACCCTTGACTGTCAAATCATGGCATAAGAAACTTCATAGATCATGGCATGTTTGTGTCACCGAAAACTAACATCATTTTTGAGTCCGTGATAGTGCCCGATGATTCAACTTCTAACTCTTTTAAGAGGTCTTCGAAAAACTCTTTCCTCTCCTTGCCTACAAACATCTTGGCAAGGCCTTTTACACTAGTGAATCCTTGGGCCACCAGGTGATATTTCATCTCCCAACAATCTCTTTTCTTTGTATAATTGACAGTAAAATACAGAAATCACTCACATAAACTTCCATTATAATTTTCTAGTCTAAGTAGTGCCCTTAGGCAGGATATCTGCATCTAGTTTTGGCACAAGTGAAAACCTTGAAGTAACAATGGGATCAAGTGGTGAGCAAGTTAAAGGCTACCTTTCAAAGACCGAAAAGGCTCATGCCACATTTGCTAAGCTAAACGAGCAAGTGATAGTGGTTAATGTAGTTCTAAAAGAGAACATGGATATGCTTGAAAGTAACGATTGCTCAGGGAGAGGCTCGATTTAGAAGACCGTAGGGATTTAGAATCATTTTTTTTTATTTTCTTCTATTGATGTCTTATAACGACACTCTTCCTTCTAATGTATATCTTATAGACTTGGAAACTTTTACTTTTAATGTTGAATGGTGGGTTGATATATCTTAGCCTTGTGCAAACACGTTATAGTAGCTATGATACCATATCTACTACAACACAATTGTAGCATCTACAAAATCGTATCTACTACAACATAAGCTTGAAGTTGTAGAAGTTACAAAACCATAGCTGCTACAACACATACTTGACTTGATGTTGTAGCAGTTACGTAACCATAAGTTCTACAATGTAAACTTGAATTCTTCAATCACGTTGTAGCAACTACTTAACTATAACTGCTACAACACGAACTTGTTCAAGTTTTACATGTAGCAGTTACAACCACAGTCGATATGCAAATGAAACTATAAATCGAACATTGAAAATATTCAAATATTGTAAATTAAATGTATAATAATAAACTAGTATGTCAGATTACATGCATCAAATATTTACTTACACATTTCAAACTCATACAAAATGCTTAGAATTTTATTGAACCATCATGACATTTACTTACATATTTCAAATCTCATACAAAATGCATAGAATCTCATTATAATCATGCATTCAAATTATTGGAGGATTCCTACAAAATCGACAATTATGACCTAGCAATAACATCTTATACACCTTTTCTAAATTTTGCCACTGTCTACTTTCAATGCATGCCTTTTGTCATCTTTGGGGTTGTATACGACACCTAGGAGGGAGTAGATAGGGATTAGTGGGCCGACATATCCATTAGTTTTAGTTACATGACATCATTGTATGTATTTCTATAGTATAATATCAAATATTAATCTTCACAATAGTTATAAGAATCTAGATCACAATTGCACACATTGCATGAGAACATGGGAAATCATGAATGTCAAACTTATGATAAGTGCAATGTCTTTCAAAAAGAATCAACGACATATATACTAGTATTGATGCTTACATGGAATTGACAAGGGTCAATACTGTAATACATCTCCCAACTGCTATACTTTTTGATAGATCTTCGACATAGGGAGTCATCTTGGTTAAAAAAAAAATCACCAATTTGCCTACGAAAATAAAATTATTTAGATAACTTTCTCTTGGTGTACACTATCATAACATATATTGGTAATCCACATGCAGGCTTCAAGACTATGTTCATGTATTTTGAACCATTAGTAGATAACATATGAAACTTGCATCTAAGATAATAAGCATCAGCCCATTTCTCCTTCTCTACTTTCACAATCCACTCATAGCTCTCAGTGTGGTACATTCTCATCTTATACATGCATTCATTATAAGTGAGCTCAGTGCATACTCATACTGCAACCCATAGCAACTTTGCAACCTCTGTACCTTTACAATTTGATACCAAGTTCTTCGAAAGGCATACAAGATAGTAACAATGGTGTGACTCTAGAAATACATCCTTAACTGCATGTAGTAGTTATTAATCATATAATTATATTAGCATTACTAGTTATACTCTACAGCAGCTACGAAATCATAGTTGTTAGCATGTTTTGGTCTAACCATGCATATTGCAGCAGCTACCAAATCGTAACTTTTATAATGTGGTTAGACCAAAACGTTGTAGCAACTACGAAATCGTAGTTGCTATAATGTGTTTAGATCTAAAGAACGTTGTAACAACTATGAAATCGTAGCTGTTATAATGTGTTTAGATGTTAAACCACTCAAATGGGAACTGAATTGAACAAAATGAGGCAGCAACAGGTAGTTAAAAGATAAACAATAGAAAATTATCACATACATGGAAGAACATTCTACATATGAACAAGGAATTTCGAAGGAGGACAGTTCTAAATGTTTAGATTTTTTCGAGAAATACAAAACCCTAAATATATTGGGGTTTTCTCTTATACGTCAGATAGCTTTTGACAAACTTAGAGAGGAAGCTTTGGAGGCAGGCAAGCGAGGTGGTGGAGTTAATCGGTGAAGACAATCAAGAGCGAGTGAGGGATTTCGAAGGAAGGATTGAAATGTTTGTGTGTTTTTTTCGAAAAGTGAATTAAAACCTAAATGTATTGGTTTTTTCCCATCCACTCATCGTCGCAAGCGTTGAACCCGTCTAAAAATAATCTAAACCCGAAGATTAGACAAAGAAGGGTACATTAACCGGGGGTGGAGACTCTTCTTATAATAAAGAAAAAACAGCTTTTTATCGAACCACGTAGGTAAGTTTTTGAAATTACCAAATCACGTAGATAAATTTTAAAATTACCAAATCACATGCCTATTTTTGATTTTACCCTTATCAGTCGACTGCTATTTTGAAGCAGTTGAATCGATTTGGCTCTGTATCGAAATATCAAATTTTTAATCAAATTAGTCAACTGATTTACTTTTTTCTTTTTTTTAATCAAAATCGATTTTAGATAAAATCGATTTACCAAATGACCTCGGATTGACATGAAACTAGTTCCTATGTGTTTGTCTATTTCTCCTGATTATATCTATATTCTCAAACGTCAACGTCAATTTGAATTTTGGTACACCAGTTGATTTTTTCTAAAATTAGTTGATTGATCAAATGACCTCGGATTGATATAAACTAGTTCCTATGTGTTCCTCTACCTCTCCTAATTATATTCATACCCTCAAATGTTAATTTGACACAATAGATTGAGAGTAATATTTTTTTAAATATGAATATATTTAAAAAATTTAAGTCATGTTTAAAACTTTTAGCTGATGGACCAACCTCAGATTGACATGAAACTAGATCTTATGCGTTTGACTAGTTCTCCTGATTATATTTATACCCTCAAATTTTAATTTGACCTAATATATTGAGAGCAATGATTTTTTAAAGATGAATTAAATTATTTAAATATATTCATGTTCAAAAAATCATTGCTCTCAATATATTATGTCAAATTAAAATTTGAGGGCATGGATATAATAAAGAGAGGTAGACGAACATATAGAAACTAGTTTCGTGTCAATCCGAGGTCGTTTGATCCATCAGCCGATTTTTTCCAAAACTAACTGATGTACCAAATGACCTCGGATTGACATAAAATTAGTTCCTATGTGTTCGACTAGTTCTCTTGATTATATTTATGCTCTCAAACATTAATTTGACCTAATATATTGACAGCAATAATTTTTAAACATGAATGTATTTGAAAATTTACTGGGTTAAAAAATTATTGCTCTTAATATATTGGGTTAAATTGATATTGAGGTCATGAATATAATCAACAGAGGTAGACAAACATATATGATCTAGTTTTATGTCAATCCGAGGTTATTTAGTCTATCCACAGCTTTTGTGCAAAATCGACTGATGAACCAAACAACCTTGGATTGACATAAAACTAGATCCTATGTGTTCGGCTAGTTCTCTTAATTATACCCATGTCCTCAAATATCAATTTAACCCAATATATTGAGAGCAATAATTTTTTGAACATGAATATATTTAAAAAGTTTAATTCATGTTCAAAAAAATTATTGTTTTCAATATAATAAGTTAAATTGATATTTGAGAGCATGGATATAATCAAAAGAACTAGCTGAACTAAGAGAATCTAGTTTCATGCCAATTTGAGGTTATTTGGTCCATCAATAGACCTTTTAAACATGAATTAAAATTTTCAAATATTTTCATGTTTAAAAAATTATTGCTCTCAATATATTGAGTCAAATTGACATTTGAGGGTATAAATATAATCAGGAGAGGTAGACAAACACATATGAACTAGTTTCATGTCAATCCGATGTCGTTTGATCTATCAACCGGGTTTGTTCAAAATTGATTGATGGATCAAACAACCTCGGATTGATATGAAACTATATCATATATGTTCGGCTAGTTCTCCTGATTATATTCATGCTCTCGAACTTCAATTTGACCCAATATATTGAGAGCAATAATTTTTTGAACATAAATTAAAATTTTCAAATATATTCGTGTTAAAAAAAAAATTAGTTCTCTTAATATATTGGGTCAAATTGAAGTATGAGAGCATGAATATAATAAAGAGAGGTAGACGAATTCATAGGAACTAATTTCATGTTAATCTGAGGTCGTTTGGTTCATCAGTCGATTTTGGGCAAAATTAGTTGATGGATCAAATGACATTAAATTGACATAAAACTAGTTTTATGCGTTCATCTACCTCTTATTATATCCATGCTTTCAAACTTCAATTTGACCCAATATATTGAGAGAAATAATTTTTTGAATACGAATATATTTGAAAATTTTAATTTGTATTCAAAAAATCATTGCTCTCAATATATTGAGTCAAATTGAAGGTTGAGGGTATAAATATAATCAAGAGAACTAGCCGAATACATATAATCTAGTTTCATGTTAATTCGAGGTTGTTTGGTCTATCATCCAGAATTTTTGAACTCGAATTAAATTTTTCAAACATATTCATGTTAAAAAAAAATTATTACTTTCAATATATTGAGTTAAATTGACGTTTGAGGGCATGTATATAATCAAGAGAGGCAGAGGAATGCATACGAACTAGTTTCATATCAATCCTGTTAATGAGAGCCCTAGAGCCAATCATATGATGCTTGTTGTATGGATTCGATGTATCATATTCCTATATTTATAAGGCATTTCTTATGGTTATTATACTTACTTGTATTGGTGCCAAATAATAAGTATAATAGCGTCCTTGAGTGGAAGGTTATTATCTATATCAATCGATTGGTTGAATTGATAGTGAGATGATATAGAGAACACTACTTTTAATCATTCCTAGTCAAGTATTAACATTCAGGGACAATGTTAATGCGCTGAGACTAGCATGTAGGTTAACTCGATGACTTGATCTCACAAGTCATAGATATTAGATATCAAGTTGACACATGGGTATGCATTGGAGAATGTATACTGAATGACCCGCCATGAGAAAGTATCATGGATCGTTATATGAGTGTCATATACTTTCTCATGTGACTATTAGTATGACTATCAGTCCTTGGACCTGAAGTCACCATGGTTCCCTACATAAGGAGTTGCATACTTTGGCTTCGTCAAACATCACCCGTAAATGGGTGGACTATAAAGGCGATTACTGGGTATGTAACAAATTATGCGGAGGGATGTGAGTGATATAGATGAGATCTATCCCTCCTATATGACAGAAGTAATATCATGATTCTTGATAGAGTGAGACCATTAAGTGCATGACCATACCCAAATGAGTCAATATGAGATATTGAGCTCATTTGATTAGAGTGAGTCTACTTGGAGTTTAAGACATAGATTGATTAGAGGATGCCACGGTCTATGTTTCAATTGATCAATGTAGATGTCTAGGATAGAAGGACATTGTCACATATTGTGAGAGTCACAATTAGTAGTCACAATGATGATGTTGGATCTCAACATTCTTGTAACTTGGGTAGTAATGATGTGTTGCTAGATACTGCTCATTACTTATGTTTCTAAATGGGTTTAGGAGCATTACCAACGTTACAATAACCTATAGGGTCACACACAAAGAGCAATTAGATGGAGATTAGGTTCATATAATGGACTAAGAGGATTAGGTTCATGTGATGAATCAAGTTGGATTAAGAGTAATCCAAATTAGACTAATTGAGTTGGACTTAATTTGATTCATGTGTCGAATGAGTTTAGTTTAGACTATGATTCATTGAGTCAATTTAAACCAATGAATAGAGACTCATTAAATTAAATTGATTTGAATCAAAAGTTAGATTTGATCAACCATGGGAGATAAGATGTCAAGTTTGACTTGACTTGAGAGGGAAGATGAAGGGTCAAGTTTGACTTGACCAAATGTCACGTCATGGTGACTTGGCATGGGCCGACCAATGATGGTGTTCCACATCATCAATGCTACATCAATATGTGCCATCTCATGAGGGAGACCAAGAGTCATGACTCTTGGTATTACATGGAGGTTTAAAACCTCTCATTTAGTGGCTGACCACATTAGTGGTGAGTGAATTCTCATTCAAAGCTTCTTCTTCCTCTTCGTCTCTTCTCTTGCTCTCCCTCTCCTCCATTGCCGAAACCACTTAAGGGTGCTAGCACACTCTAAGTGGTTCTCTCCACCTTTTGTCCGTGCGGATATGTGTAGAGGAGTGTACACTTGACACTCTACGAGATCCGGCAACCGTTTGGACGAGCGGGATAAGCGAAGGGCATCGCTACAAGGGTATACTTCTTTTCATGTAGATCTAAGGTAGATCTAGTGTAGACAAACATGTACTGTATAATTTTATTTATCTTCGCACGGATCCGTGGCTAGCTTCGAGATTTCCGCAACGCAAAAAAATGATTTTTGCGGCTCGAATTGTTAACAAATTCGAGGTCATTTGGTCAATCATTCGATTTTAGATAAAACTGATTGATGTACCAAACGTCAAATTGACGTTTGAGGATATTAATATAATCAGGAGAGATAGACAAACATATAAAAACTAATTTTATATCAATCCGAAATCATTTAATCTATCAACTAATTTTATTTAAAATTAATTTTAATAAAAAAATAAAAATAAATAAATCAGTGGACGGACTTGATTGATTTAATTAAAATTTTGACTGTTTAAAATAACAGTCAACTGATAAAAATAAAATTTAAAATAGATATTTAATTTAATAATTTTAAATTTTATTTATGTGATTTCATAATTTTAAAAATTTACTTATGTGGTTCTGATAAAAAAAAGTTGAAGAAAAAAACTGAGCGCATGTTTATTCGCTTAATAGATCAAACCATCAACATTGGAATTTCTAGGTACGAACACAATGAACACGTATACCATATTAACATCGAATACTTTTTTTTTTAAAATTAGATTTTTAATTTTCAGGAGGTAATCAATCTGGTACAAAATTTTGAACTGGCTAACAAAATAAATTCTAGAAGAGTACTGACTGACGGCAAACGGTACCAACCCAAAATATCGAATACATTTCTGGAACCAAGAAACAAAAGCAGGATGATACTCGTAGTGCCCAAAATATCTCGTGCCAAGCCTAAAATATATTTTATTCGTGAGATAAGGCAACAACAGGTAGCACCACCCATTTTGCTAGCTAGATAAAGAACTGACTGTTGAAGCTTTTCTTCAAACAAGAGATGGGCACGCTCTCGCACCACGTTGTACTCCTTCCGAGTTCTCTCGCGGGAACGGCCTCCCGCCAGACCAGAATCTCCTCGATTAAATGCTCAAACAGAGGCTTCGCAACTCCGCAGCGCGCTCAAGGAAGCAGAGGCTTCGGCGTCCCGGCACCTGCCGACCACAAGTCGCGGTCCAAAGGAGATGACACCGCGCTTCGCGGCGACGGCAGCGGGAGCCGCAAAGGCAGCAGCGAAGACGACGAGATTCCCCAAGTGGTGTTGGATCGGATGCTCCGGAGGATTCTGATCTCCGTCGGGGGTCCCATGGCGTCCGGCTTCGTGTTGCTGTACCTGGAGGGGTTGGTGAAGAAGGGCGGGCTGTGGGAGGTTCCGGCGTGGCTGCCGTTCCTCACTATCTTGTTCTCGTTCGGGACGTCGGCGATGGGGATCGCCTACGGGACTCTGTCTTCGAGCTGGGACCCGGAGAGGGAAGGCAGCCTGCTGGGGTGGGAGCAGGCGCAGAAGAACTGGCCGGAGCTGTGGAAGGAGGAGAACGAATGATGCCATGACGTGTGCTCGGAGTGCCGACGGCTTGGTGGAGGACCAGTGGAAATTGTATGTTCTTGTTCAGGTTTCCTTCTGTCTGATTAGTTTAAAAATATGATGAGACAGTAAAATTAAATCAAGTATAAATTGAAAAGAAGATAAAGGTAACGTTATTATGTTCAACAGAATGAGAGTTTTGGGAAGAATATGACTATCTGGGTTTATGCTCTACAAAGTGTGACAGTGGCATAGTATCTAGTTTCTATCAGGAAACATGGTGGTGAATGAGCAAATGCTCATGCTACTCTGCTACCTTCAACTCATAGTCCCTTAGCTTCTTTTGTCGTAAAATTTGAAACGAAGAGATAAAATTTTGTCCTCGTACCGTTTTGTGAAATTTGAAATGAAGAGTTAATTGATCCCTCCTGCCAGGACAACACGCCAACGTAACACTTTGATACATGAAGATTTACAATCACCAGTTACACTGGGGATACACTCCCTGAACTGTCTACTCTAATGGTATAAGCTCTTACTCTACGAGCTTTTTATGGCAGGCTCCAGTCCAATTATAATAGTCCTTGTAGTTATGAGTCTGAAAATGACCCACAGTGGCCTTCGGTATTGTACAATTAGAGCAAACGTGGTAACGCTCGCTCCTGACGGCTCAGTATTATCGTTTTCCCAGTTAAATATATGCAGATAAATTATGGAAATTTTGAATCGAACTAAATCATTAAACACGAAATAAGAATATCGAATTAAAGTCGGATTGAATCCAGCAGTTATTCCACCCTTAATTTTCCTCTTTTACTTTTCTTTCTGATCTTCCAGCAAGAGACTAGCATCAGCCCTCCTCTTCTCAGCAGCAGCAGCCTTCCTGCTTCCGCTGTCCTTTTCCAGCAACCACAGCAACAACCGGCCATTACCAGCAACCCAACACCACTGGTAGCCTTCTGTTTTTCTTCACGGCATCCAGATTCCAGTGACTTCCCTTCTCATTGATGAAATTATAATAGAAATTCATTGTACGAAATAATAAATCATACCTCGTTACGATGAAATTCAGAGAGGAGAAAATGCTATATAGAGGAAGACGCCTCTTGTGGTCAGAAGAGCAATCATAGAATTGAAACATTCTTCGTAATTTCACAAACTAAATCCCGCAGTCTCATATGTTCTTCTTCTACGTGAAAACAAACCTCATGTTTACAACTACTCAACCCCTTCTCTGTTCTCATCACGTCACATCTCTTCTCGTTAAATGACTTGGATATATTTATAATGGGAATCCCTAAAGGGTAGTATGATCATTTGCCCCAATTAAATGTGGGCATTTTGCGCATCATGGGCAACCCCCATGATCTCACATTTCCATTAGCAACATCTTCCACTCATCCAAGTCAAGTTACCAAGGCTAATTAATTTCAAAGACTAAATAGAATTAAGTCATATAGACTATACGAGAATCTAGTCATAAAGATTATCTAAAAATCAAGTCACAAAGACTATATAAGAGTTAGTTATAAAAACCATATCAGAGCATTCAATTCATACTTAGAGAAAATGATCCGTGCGACAGCAAATACACTGAGCGATAGATGCTAAAAAGATTGTTACACCTTATATAGTTGTTCTTTGAGTAATCAATGCTATCAAAGTTATTACACTTTACTTAGCTGCTCTTCCAAATGAATCAGAGACACTCTTATAATGACACATAGTCTCTCTCCTAGCGGTACATATCTGTTATGCAGGAAGCATCCAGTCTCCCAGTGACACACAACCATTATCTTGGAGATATTCATGTCTTGCTATTTACCCATATTAAATAATCTTCATTTACATCAAAATGAACATCTCTACTCCCTCATAATGACTATTATGTCAAGAGTATGTTCCATATTCAATATTCACAATCATTTCTATACATAACAGAAATAGGTCGACCAATAATAACATCAAAAGATGTAAATCTATTTAATATTCCTTTTTAGATAGAATTTATTCATTATAATCAATCGCTTTCCTAGTTATGCTTCATAGACCGAATCATCCATAGCCATAGGATACATGCTAAATAACAGACACTGATTAAAACTTCAAGTAAACAACTAAATAGTCACTAAGGGCAAAAACTGAGATTAACTTATAATCTCAAAGATCTCACTTAGTAGAGAAACAAGGATTTACTATCCTTTTTATCGCAATGACACATGTGGTATAAATCACATGCTACAATGTTATTCTCTTTATAAAAAAGAGTGCATGCTTTTCTCAAATTTAACATCATACATATTTTGATCTAGACATATCTAATGTCTAATCCTGAATTCAACATATGAATTTCAATCTGGTCTTTAACAGGTTCAATAAATGGTGGGTTCATTTACTTTGATCATTATTAACACATAAATGATCTCATATTGACACACTTATCAAGACAACCTTAACTTATGGATCTGTCTCTATTCACAACTACTGCCCATAAGTAACGGTCAAAGACGGAGCCACTAAGGGGCTATCCTAGGCTATAGCCCAACCTGAGTGGCTCCATCCATGTACTATGTAAAGAAGGAAAAAAAACAAAACCGATGATTCTTAACCATCGTAAATACCAAGTCAAAAGAAGAGAAAAAAAAAAAGAAGCATATGTGGCTTTGTTTTCAATTTTTTTATTAATTCAAAATTTTTAATTTACACGTAGAGTTGGAGACATAGTTCACAAATTTATTATTGACAATTTTTTTTGCACCTTAGATTTTATTTTTAATTCAACCATATATTTGTTTAAATAATTTTTTATTATAATTATAAATACAGATATTTTCTTTCTCCCATCCATTTAGATTAAACTTACAACATACATACTTGCTATTTTTTTAGCTACCAGCCAACTCTAGACATGGACAGTAGTCATTGTTTCTACCCTCCTTATCTTTGACTCTGAAACTACAGTTCAATTCTTCGTCTCACTCGCCTTGCTCGTCCCATTGTCGTTTTCTACTCATCCTCCCTCGACGATATCGTCTCCCTCCTCCCCCTTGTTTATTTGTCCTCATGCCCTTTCACTGTCACTACTTGTGGCCAAGCCGTCACCCTAAAGGCGTAGTCATCAACATGATCACTCTCAACCGTGGCTACCATGACCGGATTGACATGTCCTCCATGTCGGCATACTCTTACATCGACGCAGGAGGTAAGCAGTTATAGATTGAGCTCCCACGTGAGATGATCAAGCATGGTCTCGCATTGCGCTCATGGATAGAGACTACCTCTACCTCATTGTCAACAACACACTCTTTAACACCAACGTCAATGATCAGACCTTTTACGATGACCCCTAAATTTTCAATATCTAAGAATTAGATATTATTATTGATAAATTAACTTAACAATTTCATAAATAATAAAAAAATCATTTAATAAAATTTAAAATTTAGTGAAATATAGGAAAGACGAGATGGTAACTTGATCGCATGAAGTGAACTCAGACCTCTTCTATGGTGTCCTTGGCATGACGGACTCACTCAATTCGGGATTAGCCCAGTCTATCTCTAATTTCTAGATTCGTCCCTGGTAATAGTTGTTACGCCCCGGAGGAGTCCCTGTCCGAAGAAATTTCGGCAGCATCTCCCCTGTACGGCGGACAATCTGAAACTTTCTACATCGCCATATACCTCAGCCACATGCGGCTGGAATAATAACAACAATAAACAAACAATAACACAGTCATCCACGCAGTTTATATCAATTTCAGCCTCTGACTGACACAACCACGCAGTTTAACAGTAAACAAACTGAACAGTGATAAGCAGACTCAAAACCAACCCTACTCCACTACACTCATAAAACTCAAATCCGACGATAAAATCAACTCACCTCTTCTGCCATCCAGGCATGCACGTAGTAAAACAAATCTGAATGAAAATCATCGACAGTAACCATATAGTAAACTAATACAAGTCCAGATAGTGCAATATCCATAACACAAAAACCATAATCCAAGTGTATCAAACAGAACTAGTCTGATAAAGAAAACCAAAAGATAAACCACACGTCCTCGCGGTCTGTAGGGGACTAGCGATTGGAACTCCTCTGGACAGCATCAACCTGAAAATAGTAAATATCCACGGGGGTGAGTCAACTCCTCAGCGGGTAACAACTGATATGCATAATAAAAAATATAACAACTAGCACTAATCATGCGTATGGTCTCCTCATACAAGAAAGGTAAATGCAACTGAGGAATGCAGGAGAAAAGCTGTACTAACCTGGACCAAGGTATAAGGATAACATGTCGTCATACTGAGAGTGTCATAATCCTGTATTCATGTCAATCAAATGCATCCATATAAATGCAGCAAATAAATGCAGCAAACACAAACAATAAATGCATCATGCATATGATGCCAATGTCATGGTCACCCCTGATGCCAGTCAACCAACTCACACACAATGGTGAGTCCGAGTGGGTAGGGATGTGACAACCGTGCACTCTGACATCACTACCCCTGATGAGTGACCGAGTGGACGGGATGCTGTCGGAGTACGCCTATCCTCCTACCCCAAATCATAAGTGGGGGAGCGCAATGCTCTCATCTCCCGGTACACGATGACGGGGAGGTATCACTACCGGCTACCACGCTGCGTCACACTACCCATAAGCGGACCAACAGAGCCAAACAGAGTACAACCGCCTGTCGGCTACCACGCTGCTACACTAAACCAGCGGAGCCAAACAGAGCAGAACTGTCTGCCGGCTACCACGCTGAGTCACCAGACAAACGGAGCTAAACAGCAGAACTGTCACACACCTGTCTGATCTACCACTAACCCATGAGTGGTGGTGTGTACGGATACATGTAACTGGCGATGTGCTCGACAATAATGGAGCAGACTATCGCACAGCATGCAATCATGCAAGATGATGCATGACACTAAACATGGCAATATCATGAACAACATAACAATAACCATATATATAAATACAAAATGTGTACCACAGGACAAGGAATCAAATCAAAGGTACACAGATCAGATAGGGTATCAAATAAACCCTAGGTCCTAAACATAATATATATCATGGTTGTGTCACTACCTCTATAAGCATGTATGACCAGATATATATACTAACATGATGTGCTTAAAAATAAACAAACAAGCAGGTAATAGATCGGGTAGTGATCAACTGAAACAAACGAGAAACATAATCATTGCTATATGTTAAAAACATTATTATGCATATCAAAAGACATAAGTCAAAGTACTCGCCTCCAATAGGAAAAGTCCAATAGGTCCAAATCCGACGTCGACATACGCGTCTCGCGTCAAAGTCCTGTGTCAACCGATATACATACATTTATTTAGCTACAATTCTCATAAATAGCTAAATAAAAATCTCTAACCCTAAATTAGGATAAAATCCTAATCAACAATAACATAAACTTAATCCATTCGAATTAGGACTTGCAATAAGGATAATCAATCATAGCATTTTACCCAATTTAGCCCTAATTCAACACACACATCAAATCCTTATGCCTTACCTCAAATCACAGCCTTGTTCAAGAACAAGAAGCTGCTGGAATTTGCTGAAATCAATGACTGCCAGATCCACGAAAACGCACAGCACAAGACTACCCTCGTAATCACTGATCCACCGAAACCCTACACCTGCGGACCAGATCAGAAGGAAATCAAGCATGCAACCAAATGTTCCAAATACGACCCACTCACCTTGTTGGCTCGGAAGTACAGTACCAGGGCACAAAAGAGGGCAGCAAGGCAGTGTTAGGGCACGGCTCAAAGGAACACCGGGGAAACAAAGAAGATGGTCCCTGTAGACCTAAATCTGAAACCAGCATGCTCGTTGAATCAACATAGTGACCGGCGGTTAGGTTGGAAGATGAACAAAGACAAAGTGACACACTATACCTTCTAGTCGCTAGATCTGCGCCTGCGCTAGGGCACGGAAGCAAGCAGTCTCCAGTGATGGTTGGCGCTGCTCTGTGCGGCGGTGACCACGAATCGGGATCTAGGGCATGGCGCGGTGAACACACGGTGCCGGCGGGAATCAAGTTGATGGAGAGATCAGTGAGGGGGGGGGGGTGCTCTGTCGAGGTGCGACCGTGCGGAGATGGCCGAAGAAGAGAGGGGAAACGGGGCAGTCAGCGAGTCGCCGACGCGATTTGGGGATCTCCACGGCGCGGACGACGGCAGAGGAGTTTGGCCGACGCTAGGTCGGACCGGTGGCTGGCGAAGGTGGATCGGCGTCGGCGCGGCTCGGAAGAGAGGGGCTTTGGGCAGGAAGAAGAGAAATAGAAAGGGAGGAGAAGAACCGCTGCGGCGGTTAGGGCAAAACGACCGCGAGGGGAAAGAAGAGAGGGCGCGCGGAAGAGGGAAACGGCGACGGGAAGAAATAGGAAATAAAAAGAAAAGAAAAGGAAATAAAGAAAATCAACATTTTCTCGCTAAAACGGGGTAGCCTAAACAGGCTTCTCAGGCCCCATTTTTATCCCCGTAAACTCGTCCATACGAGCTCCGGAAAATTTCCAAAAATTCTGAAAAATTCCCTTATCAATATTCGCCTATTTTCGGTATTTTACAATAGTCTTATCTCTATTTATACTTAACAAACAAAGATGATTGTCCATGTGATAGATCAATCTCTACCTGGCACATACTCACTGAGATCTTATATGAATGTAATAAACATAACATATACACTAAATAAATTATGGCAAATAAGACAATCAAATCATAATATCTGATTGTTATTACAATCTTGTTACATTCTATGAAGTCCTAAAGACTTTACATGTTCTTTAAATGACTCTCTAGTCATTGACTTAGTAAAATGATCTGTAAGCATAGCACATGTAGGGACATACTTAAGAATTACTTTTTTTTATCCACAATATCCCTCACAAAGTTATATTTTATAACTATATGCTTGCCTTTGCTGTGATATTTGGGATCCTTGGAAAATGTTTTTGCAGCTTGACTGTCATAGTAGATAGTTACTGGACTCCCACTATCTTCAGTAATTTTCAGATGCTTTAGGAATATTTTCAACTAGAATGCTTTTTGTTGGAGGATCTTACGGCTGACTAGAAGGGGGGTTGAATGGACGGTGCCCCCAATTACTCGCTTCCTACGTATTCGTTAGTGCGCAAGCAGAAATACAAGTACTAATTACGAATATAAAAGCTAATGACAAAGAAAAGAACAAGCAAACCAATGCACGTCGATGTAACGTGGTTCGGAGATGATGCTCCTACTCTACAGCTGTCCGTAAGGTGGACGATCCCGATCCTTCGGTGGATTAGCCCCCGACAAACTCCGGCTACTCAAGCAACTCCTTGTGGGTGGAGAAACCTCACCACAACACCAACCAAGAACACTTGGACACAAGAGAACCTTGAACACTTTGGTGACTACTAATTAGGGTTTAACCAAGTCTAATTTCGTCAACATGTGCTGGCCATCCCAAGCTCCTTCTTATAGAGTTTGAGGAAATCAGCCTTGCTGATTTGCCCATTACCAGTCGACTGGTCCTTGCACCAGTCGACTGGTGCCAGCCCAACGGCTATCTACCAGTCGACTGGTCACAGGACCAGTCGACTGATCCCAGCCATTTCGGGCACAGAGAGCTTTTGTGCTCACCACCAGTCGACTGATCCCAGTACCAGTCGACTGGTACAACCCTATACCTAGGGTTCCCATCCCGAGTGCATTTCTCTCAGCACTCGGACCCTCACGACTCACTTAACTCTTCTTTGTAGCTTTGACCTCTTGCCTTCAAACTTACTTCCTTTGGCTCTCGTCCCTCGGATGCATCCAAGCCCGCGGCTCGTCCCCAATGTCATCCTTCGCGTATGCCTCAAAGTTATTTCCCTCGGCCCTTGTCCTCGCTGTCTTGTCCACGGTCCCTCAGATGCTCCATCCTTCACCGGACCCGAAGCCGTCAACCTGAGTCACATGTGTCACCTGTAGTCCTGCACAACTCAAGTACACATATCAAATAACTGTTGGTGCAATATCCCTCAGGTCAAGGTTGACCTGGGTGACCAAGCAGAGTCTTGGTTTGAGTTTAGATGTTTGACAATAAGAAATTGATTGAAGAAGAGTCAAGTAGGTCAAGGTTGACCGGATACTTGACAGGGAAGTCCTGGTGAGTGAAGCCAGGCAGAAGGAAAACCCTAGTGAGTGAAGCTAGGTGAAAGTCCTGGTGAGTGAAGCCAGGCAGAAGGAAAACCCTAGTGAGTGAAGCTAGGTGAAAGTCCTGGTGAGTGAAGCCAGGTGAAAGCCCTAGTGAGTGAAGCTAGGCAGATGGAAAACCCTAGTGAGTGAAGCTAGGTGAAAGTCCTGGTGAGTGAAGCCAGGCAAGGGAAAATCCAGATGGATCAAGGATGATCGGACATCTGGTGTTGGGAAGTCCAAGTAGGTCAAAGGATTGACTGGATACTTGGCATGTATAGAAAAGTCTAAGTGGGTCAAAGGGATTGACCAGACACTTGGTGGGAAGTCCTAGCAGGTCAAAGGAGTGACCAGATGCTAGGCATGATGTACCAACAGGTCAAGGTTGACTGAATGTTGGTTTGAGAGGCTTGGAACTTGGTTTTGGGCAAAAACCAAGTGTTGGATCGATCCAGGAGCTGGATCGATCAGTGGATCGATCCAGGCTTCTCCTAAGCGAACAGAGAGCCTCTGGATCGATCCGTGGATCGATCCAGATGTTCCAATCGATCAGTGGATCGATTGGGACGTGGCTGCTTCGCGCGATAAGCGCTGGATCGATCCGTGGATCGATCCAGGCGCTTTTCCAGAGCACAGAGGCGCTCTGGATCGATCCGTGGATCGATCCAAAGCCTCCCCGATCGATTGGGAACATTCAAATCGATCGGGATCCGACCGTTGGCGTCGATAAAGGCCGCAGGCGTTCATTTCCTTCGGCATCTCTTCACTGTTTCATCTCAGATCTTCGCCAGCTCCTCCACAGCACTCTCAAAGCTCGTGATCGCTAGTTCTTGAAGGTTCTTGGAAGCTCTCCGAGTCAAGAGGCGGATCAAAGGCAAGAAGAGAAGCTAGGGTTAGGGTTTTCTGCATTCATTGTAAGCTTTGTGCTTGTATTGTGTTTCCCTTTCCTTCTTCTTGTACCGAGAGTCTTGTAGGGCTTCTCCGCCCTCGGTAGTTACCGAAAAGGAGTGTTTCATAGTGGAGGGTGCGTGCGTGGTGTGGATCCTTGGATTAGTCACCTCCTTTGGAGGTGGATACCAAGTAAAATCCTAGTGTTAGCGTGGTTGTATTTGTTTCTGTATTTTCCGCTGCATATTCTTGAAGAAACAATCAACGCCGAGCAACGCCAAGCACCGAGCGAACGCGACGAGCTATTCACCCCCCCTCTAGCTACTTTTGGTCCTAACAAGTGGTATCAGAGCAAGGCCGCTCTTCACCGGAATCATCGCCGGAAGGGTCAAGCATAACAAGAAAAGCTAGAGGGGTGAAGAAGTTGGAGCAAATTCTTCAAGTTCAAGATTTTATCAAGCTCAACTTCAAGATGCAATTCCAAGATGGACTTGGATTTGACACAAGGGTGGCTCCACCATATTCATCTACAAGCTTCGATTCTTGGAAATCAAGAATCGAAAATTTTCTTATGATGGAGATAGAGTAATGGTTTGCTCTCATGGAAGGTTTTGAAGCTCCCACAAATTCCAAGGGCAAAGTACTCAAAAGGAGCAAGTGGAGCAAAGACCAAATCCAAAGATGTGAGGCCAATGACAAAGTGACCAAGCTTTTGGTCAATTTATTGCCAAGCAACATCTTGGAACAAATTGGAGAGTTTGAAGATGCCAAGGAGCTTTGGAGCAAATTGGCAAGAATTCATGAGATCCCCTCCACTGTACCAAATCAAGGAGAATCCAAAGAGGGCGACTCATTGGATCAAGACCAAGAGGAGGACTCCGAGGTTGAGAGATGCTCAACCTCCGAAGAAGAAGTTCAAGAAGAAGCTTCATCTTCAAGGGAATGCAACGAAGGGAACAAGGAGGGAGCATACTCCTTGTTTCATATTCAAGATGATGAAGCCTCCACCTCTAGGATTGAGGGGGAGCAATCCTTGGTGACACCGGATCAAGAAGAAGGAGAAGCTTCTACATCCGGGTCAAGAGATGAAGAGATTGAAGAAGCTTCTACCTCCACGAGTCAAGAAAAATCAAATGGAGGAGAATCAAGATCGGATCAAGAGGAAGCTTCTACCTCCGGATCCAAAGGGAAAGATGCCACCCCTACAAGCAAAGGTATAAATATTTCAATTAAAAATAAAAATCATATTATATGCTTTGAGTGTAGGGAACATGGGCACTACAAGAGCAAGTGCCCTAAATTGGCCAAGAAGAAGGGCCAAGTGGCACAAAAGGGCAAGGCGAAGCCCAAGGAGATCATCCCAACACAAAGAAGAGCAAGGAGCATATTATATGCTTCTCTTGCAATCAAAAGGGGCATTACCGAAGTCAATGCCCCAAGGGGAAGAAGATGGTCAAGGCTCAAGGAGGCATTCGTCAAGGGGGAGCCTCCAAGGTAAAGAAGAAGGTAACATTTATTGAGCCTACCCCTTTACATTATGGTAAAAAGCATGATAGTTCTAACTTATATCATTTTAATGCTATTTACCATGAAAATAGAAAGCATGATAGCGTTAAAGAAAAACATATAGCTTTTCATGCTAAAACCACTACACCTAAGGCTAGGAATGTAGGTAAAAGTCTAGGCAAGAACTCTAAGGATTTTAGATACAAGCCCAAGAACAAATATGCTCATGAATCAAATGAAAAATCTAAAACTAAGGACTTAGTGATAGAAAATCAAGTCTTGAGGTCAAGACTTGATAAAATGGAAAGGACCCTAAAAAGGATGGAAAATATCCTAAAAGGACAAAATGAGCATAGCCTAGGTCTAGGAGCACAAAGGTCATCTAATGGCCATAGAGGTTTGGGATACAAACCAAAGGCTAAGAAGGATGTGCCCTCTTACCATAGAGTTCCATATAGTTATGGAACAAACCCTAGGTCTAGTGGTCAAGCCAAGAATACTAGGGAAGTCATCCCTAAGAGTATTTTTGCAATAAATGTGACTAAGACTTCTAAGAAGTCTAAGAAAGTCACAAAGAAGGTTACAAGGGAAGCTATCCCTAGAGTTGACCTAGAAAATGTGACCAAGGCTTCTAAGAAGCCCAACAAGGTCACTAGGAAGGTATGTAGGAAGTTATCCTAGTGAGTACCTAGAGCATCCAAGGAGCACCAATAGGTGTTGGGTTCCTAGGAGCATCTTCTCTACCCCATAGATGGGTTAGAGAGTGTCAACTCCGATTAGAAGGGTAGTTAACCCAACTTTGAGGAAATTGACACTCAAGGAGCATTTTCAAGGTTTTAGTTAACCTTTGAAAATGAAATGGAATTATTGATTACTCCTTGAAAGAGTAAAATGTGTCTAATGGTGAAAAATTGATTTTATCTTAAAATGGCACAAATTGGGAAAACCTTGAGAAATACCAAGTTGGGATTTTGGTATTCTCTTGAAAATTTAAGGCAATCCGGGTCTTGATTTATGTAATCACTCTTGAAGAAAAATGGAATATGCCAACATTTGAGGACATGTTTATTTTCAATTGGCATACATTAAATCAAGGAAATTAGAAATGCCAAATTTAGGCTTTGGCATTCTCTTGTAGCACTTTAGGGCAATCTAGGTTTAAGGTATAAGTTTAGCTAAGACTTTAAGGATACTTAGATAATTAATCTAGGTATATTTTATTTATGCTAAATCTTGCCATGATTGTTTGCCCATCATATGCCATGACATCATGTCTATTTTTGAATTCATTGTTTTATTATGAAAAATCCAAAAATACCATGTCATGACATTCATACATCATGTAGTGATAGAATATTTTTCTTTTGAAAATTATTTTACTTTGATGTATGCCATAACATAATCATGCGTTAAATTTAATTCCTTGTAATTAAGGACAAATGGCATTTAACAACAATTATTGACAAGTGACATCCTAGGTGGATGTCTAATATTTCTAAAATACCTAGATAGATATGCATGATCCCTAGATTAGGGCAAAAACCAAAATCTACATCTCACAAAGACTATAAGGTGACTTGTATGTGATTAGTGCATATTAGATACAAGTGAGATGTTAGGAAGATGAACAAAACTCAAGATGTTGATTTAGTGCATTCTTCTGAGTTTTAGGTTCATCAAAACACATAGTTATGTGTTTTCCCATCATTGGGAAAGCTAATGTACAAGTAATGTGCATTATGCCCAAGGAACATGATGGGATATTGGTTTTGAAAATGGTTTTAAAATGTTTTTGGAAAACCTTGGTGAAGGCTATCTTTTGATAGTAATCACCATTGAATAGTTAGACACAAACTTGAAGAAAACACTAAAGTTTTTGCAAGTTTTCAAGTTTGTGTCAAATTTTTGAAAATATGATGTATTTTCATAGAAAGCTATTTTTCCATGATTAAGTATGCCCTAAATAATGTCTACACGAAATTTCATGATTTTTGGATTTTTGTAGAATTTTCTAGGGGTTTCTGAAGTTGACTGAAATGGAATTTCAGCAACTATCAGAGCTCTGATCGATCCATGGATCGATTGGAGTGCCCGAATCGATCCGTGGATCGATTCAGAAGGCAAGTCTCTCGCGAGAAGAAGCTCGCTGGATCGATCAGCCGATCGATCCAGGTAGTCTGAATCGATCAGTGGATCGATTCAGAAAGGTTCAATCGATTGGAACCCAACTCCAATCGATCCAAGTTGCTGATTTTGGCTGGGAAGGCTTGATTTCAGCATCTTTGAACCTCTTTGAGTCTAGGTAACCATTCCAAACCCCTAAAATACATTTGTATACATACAAAGGGTGTTTTCATGTGAAACCAAGGATGGATTGGTTAAGGAAGGCTTCATTGAAGTTTAGGTTGAGGTTTGTTTCAAATTTTGAGTATTTGAACCTCAAAACTTCTAAATTTGGGTTTCCTAAAGGTTTTAGGGATTCCAAGTCATTGTTGGTGCAATGACAGAAGTCACCACCATGTCTTTAGGGGGAGGGACTCTTTAAAGACATGAAAAATTACTTTTCATGAACCTTGGAAGGTGGTTAACCTTCTTTAAAGAAAATGCTCATGTATGAGCTTTTGAACTTGAAATGGGGAGTGGATATCCTCATTATTTCAAGTGGGAACTCAAGTGGTTA